>NC_041395.2:113789322-114148822 GCF_900747795.2 Erpetoichthys calabaricus | reverse complement strand
CGACAGTTGCTGTCTGCACAGTCTCTCTAATCTAAGTCACTGTAGCTTGTAACACTTTCAAAGATCTAATGGGTCTCTTGGTGGCGTCCCTCACTAGACTTCTTCTTGCACAATCCCTCCATTTTTATGGACAGTCTGCTCCAGGCAGATTCACAGCTGTGCCATACTTTTTAAGTTGTTAATGACTGTTTTAACTGGACTCCAGGAGAATATTCTGTAGCTTAATTATTTCATCTCTCCATCCTCTGACATGAGCTATTCAATCACCTTTTCACTGAGTTGCTTACAGTTTTCTTTTTGGATTTATTGTGTTGTTTATGGCCATGGGACTGACTCACTACACGTTAGACCTTCTGGAGAAGATGCATGTGGACTACAATCAATTGAACCCCCTTGACTACAGACAGGTGATCTCCATTGAAGTAATTAGGTGACTTTCAAAACCAATTGGCTACACCAGTGAGGATTTAGGTGTGTCATTTTACTTATGTGATCCATTATCTTGTGTTTTTTATTTCTAATTATTTTAGCCCACTTTGAAGAGATCTCTTTTCATTTTGGCATTAAAAACTTTTTTTTTCTGTTGATCAGTGTCAAAAAAGCTAAATTACATCGATTATGATTCAACATTGTATAATAATAAAATGAGAAAAGGGAATAAATACTTTTATAGGTACTGTATATTTGGATATCTTGCATTTGTTTACATTTCACCAATATAGTTAGAATTTAAACATTATTTACCATAGAGTCTAAGATATAAGCATTTCAATGTATGCTGGACTGTAATATCACATGTTCTACAGCCAGTGGCAAAAGGTTGTTTTTGATGTTGTGTGCGGAGGCTAATGGTGTCTTGTCCTCTAACTGGCCAAATCTGTCATTCTATTATAAAGAAATAAAGTCTGTTAGTTGCCTCCTTAACGTTACATTTTTTCTCAAAAAATCATGTAGAACGCATTGTATTTTTTCACTTGAAAAATTACATTTTTATTAAATCTCATCTTTCTACTGTAAAACGTGCAAAACACTAAAAGTACAATGTCACAAGTATATAATAGTGATACAAATAATAATAATGATGATGAATAATAGTAATAATAATATGAAGAGTACACTGCACATGTGCGAGTGACACGAGTATCATTTTCCCAGAATCACTTTCTGTTTCACTTCCTGAAGGCAGATTGACTTCGTCATCACTGCTGATGAGAGGCATTTCTTAAGAGACGCCATGATGATGCTAGGAGAAGATGCGTCAGCACCATTGTCTGGGTAATGCTCGGGCCCGACACTTAGGCCACACACATTTATACCATTGCCCAAATGACACTCAGGTCTAACGTGAGACGCGTCTATACCGTTGCCCAAGTGACATTCACGACTAACACTTTTAGCACTGTTTTAACAGCGCGAGTGAAACTCAGGTGTACCGCTAAGGAGGTTAACTTGAGGCAGCCGATCATTGACAAATTTTTAGGAAATATTTGGTAAGCAGCTGAATATATCTCTAACATATCAACTCAGTTTATTTCAGATTATATTTTTTCTTCTGTTGTTACAGTGGAAATACAAAAACACATTTTACATTTGAAACATATGAGTAACATTTACAGTTGCTTTAAAGTATATGTTTTTTTACTTTTCACAGTAATTTGGTGCCCTTTGTGTGGGTGCCCTGTAAATAATAATTTCTTTTGCAATTACCAAGCATGTCTTGTCACTGAATAATGAGCCAAAAAGGTCTGCTTTAAAATTGACTTTGCAGGCCAGAAGGTATGAAATTAACATAATTTGTCCTGCAAGTACCCATCGTAATTAAGCAACTTGCCAGGCGCACTTAATTACTGGGCTGCGTGCATCTTCCTGGAGACGACATGGATTTCCAACAGAGCCCCAAACCTTCCCATCTGCCTTATCTTAGCGGCCAGGCAACCTTCATTAAATCAGTCTATCAGCAACTTTACTTAAATAGCACCTTTCAACAGCAATGTCACCTCGAGGCGCCACACATGATAAAATAATTACGAGAAAGAATCGTTACAAAATACAGGTGGGAAAGCAACAGCACAGCACACGTGTGAACCTGATAACACCAGATCAGAAAAAAAATAATAAAAAAAAGGAGCAAAAATCTGTTTTATTAATTGGTGAGTACATAAAGGAAGTCAAGTAAATAAATTCTGTTTCCTGTTTGCATATACGGAATATGGCTGTAGCATTTGTATAATTCTGTCTATTTTTCATCCTGATAATAGGATTACCAGGTTAAACCAGGTGTGACAAATAACAAGACATACAAGAGCAATTCTGGCACCTGTAATGTTGATTTAAACTATGTGTAATTGTTTTTGGTGGTGCAGTGGTAGCGCTGTTGCAGTGAAGTAAGGAAATCATTGCTTAGTGTCCTGGGTCCTCATTGTGTGGACAGCACGTTAAGTAGTAGTAGAAAAGTGCTATATAAATGTAAAAAATATTATTATTATTATACAGTTTTGTTTTGTCCCCATACAACGTTGTTAAGAACAATTTCTGTTTTCCTCATATTTAACATGTTTAATATATAGCAGAATTATGTCCTGAAAATGTAATTCGAGTATAAAACTTGGAACAGACTATCTGATATCTGAATTAATATTATCTATCTATCTATCTATCTATCTATCTATCTATCTATCTATCTATCTATCTATCTATCTATCTATCTATCTATGCACACTCTAATTTTCTATTACTGTCTAATTCTGCTAAATTATATAAATGATATAAATATATGAAAAAGTACAGTCATACATACTCTGAAGAACACTTAAGTGGGAGAAGCAGAAGCTTAGGTAAAAACTGTTGAAAGAAACAACGTTGTCATGCTGATGACATCACTGTAATACCTTTTTAACAGGAGAGGAGAATCTTACAGCTTCTTTCAACCCAAACTAAAGCCAAAGAGTTCAAAATATCCAAACAAAGTGTGTTCATTGTGCATCATAAACCCACAAGAAGGATGATCTTAAAGTTAATAATGTGTTATAGTCACATTTTTTTATACATTTATTTTTATTCAAAAATTAATAAAAAAGGCACTTAGCCTGTTTGGGTGACACCATGGGTATTTATCCAGGTATTCTGGTTTTCTTCCCACAACCCCAAAGTTGTATGTTAGGTTGATTAGCAAGTGATGAATTGGCAACTAATCCCATAGTGAATAGTACTACCATCTCATGGGTCCACTATCATTGGTACAAATCCCACACTCCTTGTGGAGTCTGCATCATCTAACCATGTGTATGTGGATTTTACTCCCACATTCTTAAATTATGCTGTTTAGGATGATTGGTGATTCCAAAATGAACCTATGGGAGTGTGATTGTCCAGGGCTGTTTCCTGCTTTGCACCCAGTGCTGCTGGGATTGTATGTTGGCCCTGCCACATCCATGAAATAGATTAAGTGGGTTTGGGAATATAATGTTATATTATGTTATAAATAACTGAAAACCAGAACTATACAAATGTTATAGGAATAGGAAAGCACAGGGGAAACCTCCAAAAAGTCTTTGTGAGAATGTATACTTACTCGACTGGCTGATTCTGAAGGAAAGAGCTGTGAAAAACTAAAGAAATCAAAAATGAAATCCTAAAACCTTCCAGGAGGTAAAACGCACAGAACATATTTTTTTAAAAATATGTCTGTCTTGTATCATCTTGTTTCAATTCCTCACAAATTCTGACATATAGAATCGTTCTTGGTAAGCTAAGTGAATAAAACGAGGATTTGAATGCTTTGTTTCTGTGTTTGTTTTCCAATTGGCTTCTTCTTGCTGTTTTTCTTGTATAGTGTAAGTGATCAACATTACGATGAAAACAAACTAGATTGAATTCTTGTTTAGGTTTATTGAATTTTATTGTTGTATTATTTCTTGCCCAGTTATTTTCAAGCCTCTATAATTAAAGGCAGAGTTGCAGAGGCCTGAGCTTGGAAGCAAGGCAGAAAGCATTATGGGATGAGTTGCCAATTCACCACTCGCTAATCAACCTAACGCACAACTTTGGGGTTGTGGGAAGAAAACCAGAATACCTGGATAAATACCCATGAGTGTTATGATTGCCTGGATTCACAAACTCAAAAAAAGACACAACTTCTAATACTCCAATGAGGCCTAGAAACATAAAGTAGGTCAAGCCCCGAACTCAACAATATGTTTGTGGCCTACTCACACAAAAAAGGGACAAGCTTACAAATTGAAAAAAATCTTGTGATTCTGTGAAAATCTTAGGCCCAGAAGAACAAAAACTGTTCTTCTTCATATAACAATGTTTATTCAAAAGACAAGAAAAATACAAACTAAAAATACATGTCAAAAAAGTACAAAATGAAGTATTAAAGGAATGAGCTCAAAAGTGAAAACAACCAAGTCCAAAATTCAAAAATCAAATCCATAAACAGAAGCTTTCAAAAACCAAAGATTTAAAAACAAAAAAGTACAATATCCAAGTCAGAGCTGAACATGAGCAGGACGTAATGCTTCAGGGCAGAGCAAACAGGAGGAATATACAGAGTATGTCTGGTTGCACCTAAAAGCCCTCATATTATGTTTTGGACAGGGTTTTTTTTTCCCTGGCTTATGTTTTATGCTCATTTTCCAGTCTGAATAATGTTTTTCATTAAATTCTAATGAGATTTCCTGAAGTGTTTTGAACAATGTATGCTTCTATTTTAGGGTTTTATTACCTGATGAACTCAGTTCTTGCTGTTGTTTTCATCTAGTAAGGTTCTTGAAAACACTGAATAATTTTACCGTTAGCCGGGGACGCCATTTTGTTTAGTTAGGAATGTGGCCACTTTGAGAAGATGGCATTACTGGCTGCTATGGAAATCCTCCCAGAATGCTCCAGAAATATGCAATGTGTAATATATTTGGTGTGACAGCCTGGTGCATGCATTTCCAGGGTATCAGAGATTAGGATAAAAATAGTGTTGGTGTGTGATTCATCTGAGAAACAGTTTTCCTGGTTAATGAACTTGCTTTATGGTATTAAGGTAATTATTGCTTTGAACTCATTTAGACTTCTGGTAGTGACATCAGCTTGAAGTTTTGACTATGTCTCATCTCCTGATCCTTTTCATTAAAAATTCTTACTGAAGAACTACAAACCTTACAATAAAAAAGCAAATATGTAATTAGTTAATTAAAAAAACACAACTGGAAAAACTGGAAGAACATTCAAATGCAACATGGAAAACAGTTGGGTATAGGATTTAAGCTCATGCCACTAGAAGCAGAAGGGCTTACCACTGCTCTATTATGCCACCATCTTTCTTGGTTACTTTTCTCAAAGAATCTAAATTTCCAAGTGAGTCAACATCCCCTAGAAATGAAACTTTGTGTTTCCAGGCCATTGAGTGTGTGCCCCAATGCACATTACCCAATTCACATTCATCTGGGCTTTGGACCCCATCCTGGGATAAAACTCTGCTAAGGCATAGAATTACTTTTTGAGGTAAGTGGTGGTTTTATTAATAGGGACACCAATTTGAAACATTCTCTACCAGTCTTTGGTGTTCCTGCACCCATGAGCCTTCCAAAGCCTTAAAGGGAGCACATCTCTAGGGAAGTCCTTCTATCGCTTAACTTCTAAAAGGGTAATATGGTGCCTGCTCTGACCTTGGAACAGTTGTCTGCCCTCTAACATTTCGAAGGAAACACTGCAAGCTTTCACACAGGATGTAGCTATCTGTGCTCCTTTTCCCAAATACACCAATGTTAATCTCTTGTAGGACATTAGGCACAATGACATAGCTTGCCTACCCCATCCACTTCTACTTGCATTTGTTGCTTGTCAGTCTTGGTGGGCTGTGTTTCTGTAACCTGTTGTTTTTTTCCTGTCTGACATACATATCATTGAGCTACCCACCCATCACAACCTCAGGGCTTGAAAAACTCATAATCGACATAAAAGAAAAATGTATGAATGCTCTAATAATATAAAGAGATCAAGAGTATGTTTAATGAAATTGAGTGAATAGGCAATGACAATGAACTTGTCACTGTTAATGATTACATTTTCTTGTGCTTTGAACATCCATAGAGGCAGAGATGGCAGTCTTGAAATAAGATGTTTCTTTCTAGTAAAAAAGAAAACAAAAAAAGACACCAACTGGAAGTGGGTCATCATATACAAATATGTGTCATTGAGAAGCAAATTTTGAGAGGCTAGAACAATGGCATTAGCAATAATAGCATATGATTATAAAAAACTACAATGAAGCTGAATCTGAAATAGTTTGGTCCCATCATAAATAAAAAAGGCTCTCCAGAAAAGGCAATAGATTCCTGTAAAAGATAAAAAAGGAAGTGATTAACCCAATAAAGCAGATCTACTGTACGTTGTGACCTGACGGGGGCGCTCCAGCCACCCAAACAGGCAGACACCAGGATACATCTTCCAGCACCACTCACACTTTTATTCACGTGGGGAAGCATCTTCCTTCGCTCCCCACAGCAGCACAGTACAGTCAAGCACCAATACACAGTTTCAAAGCACTTTGTTTGCTTTCTTGTTCCTCTCTCTCTTTCTCTTCTTCGCCTCCACTCCTCCTCCAGTAAGCTTTGTCCACCTCCCTCCCGACTCTGGCTCCCAGAGTAGTGGCAGCTGGCTCCTTTTATACAGCACCTAGAAGTGCTCATGGTGTTGGGTGATCTTCTTCCAGCAGCACTTCCGGGGTGTGGTGGCAGTGCCGCAACAAATGGCTCAACCATTCCTGCAGCACCCCCTGGCGGTGCCCATGGAACCCAAACTCCAGCTCTCATGGAGCCCTGTGGGAATCCATGGCACTGCAGCAAACCAGGGGCACTGCCACCTAGCCACCCTGGGAGAGATAATGCCCCGAGTCTGTACTCTCCTCCAGTACTTCCTCAATAATCATGTCCCCGGCCATCCGCAACAATGTCTAGGAACTCATTCAGGAACACCAAAGCCTGCATATTTCTTGTCCATTCAGTCACTCTGAGCTACAGATTGTAATTTTTGAACTACGGGTTCAATTCTCAAGTAGAATGAGCCTCTGATTAAATGCTCGGTGGAAACACAAAGCAGCACTTACTGGGGCACCCACCATAAAAGAATTGGAGGCCCCTGCTCTAATGTTCCATCTCTTGACTCTTCCTTTTGCCCTGACATGTAAACTTTATAAAACCCTTTACTTTGAACAGTTCTTTTGTCTCATTCAAAAATTACAGCCTGTTAAACATGAATTGATTTAATACACGTTAAGTCAGAAGACAGACGATAATGGCATTCTTTTTTCTTACGGCCAATTGAGTTTAACTAAATAAAGACACAAAAGATTGATTGTGACGGATTATTATGCTCTAAATTAGTGGATGTAAATAGGTGATTTAAATAAGGTCAAGAGCGCCGCAATTGGCTGTGTTTATGAATAAAGTAAAACTTAATGTCAAATAATGTGCCAGCCATCCTCCGCAGCGGCTTGATTCTGAAGAACATGCATAAATAAGATAACTCTTTTATGATCAATACAGAAGCTAATAACTATAGATGGTTGATGAAAAAAAACTATATTATAAATTGTTTATACATATATGAGAAAAGGAAAAAGTATTTGCCTCTAGGATTAAACTTCAATCTTCTAAACTCTGTTAAATCAGCTTGATGTGTGCCTCCCTTGAGCTCCATGTCTTCATAAAATAACAATAAGTTAAACATAAAAGTTAAACAGAGCTGCTCATGCAGAAAAAAGTCAATAGCAATTTGCTTAACCACCAATGAAATGCGAGGCCGCATCAAGGCTTCAAGCAATAAATACAAAATAATAAAGATTACAGTAAAATGACAATTCAGTGGGAGGATATTATTCGACAGGAAAAATTTGAAAACAAGATGGAGATAAATTACAAAGCAGGAGAAGTGTGTGTCATCTGATTCTGAGCTTTCATTAGTCCCTCCCTGGATATAAATTACTGAAAGCTGAGACGTGTGTCGCTCTGGCTTTTGCGGCTCCTCCTTTGTTATCAGAAGGCCTGATCCTGTTGGGTCTGTGAAATGTTACATGGCTCACTGAAACATGTCTGGGGCTCTCAAAGCGCTTACTCACACTGACCTTCATCAGGCTGCTGTTGACCAAGCGTGACCACAAAAATACTCCTGAGAAGGCCACACGCCACAAAACTGTGTAACTGCTTTCTTGAGAAGGCACACCTGGCTACCACATAGCTCTTATATCCACGAAGACTGTAATCATATTATTAGAAAAGCATGGACCAAAGGCTCTAAAAGCCCACTGGTAAGGTAAATGTTAACATTTTGGACCCTGATAGAGACACTCCATTAAAATCCTAGTTCTTAGAAAGAGTAAATGCCTTGGAAAGCTTTATCACATAGCAAGCACTTTACAATACTATAATTCTACCTTTCCTGCTGCTAGCCTCTCAACTTCAAGCTCAAGGTGCACAGGCACATGTCCAGAGTGGACATTCATACACCTCCCTGAGCTTTAGAAGTACATTCAGAAAGCCTCAAAAGTTATCTCTGCAATTGGGGTCATGGTCATCCTCATAAATCCCAGCAGGCCACAATGTCTGAGCCCGGACACATAGCTAAGAGATAAGACTGCTCCTGGGCTTTGTCCACTTGCCGGTAAACAGCGGGGCCTCTTGCTCATTTCTGGTGAGCTAATTTCATGAGCGATTTAAGACTCCTATAGAATCCAGAGACTGGCCTACTTTACTATATCTCTGTGTCTGGGATGTCTGAGAGCAGATACTTCCAGCCAGATTCATGTGATACATCAGCAAGGAGTGTGCTTGCTGGTGACACTCCTTGGTTTGACTAAGTTACTAGGGACATGCATTCCTTGGCCTGTTATACAGAGAATACTCTCATTACAGCCCTTGAGTTTGAGTCAGTTACTAGGCCACTTCTTTCTTGGCCTACGACACAACACATAGTATTATCCCGGGTGACAGGCATTAGTTTGGGTAAGTTACTGGGCAAGACCCTTCTTTCGCTTGTGATGTAATACACAGTGTTTTCCAATGCCCAGTTACTGTGATGAGACTTTCCTGTCCTGTGCACCACCTGGTACTACTCTTTGGTTCAGATCCGTTACTGGGATCATTTTTTGCTGCTCTGTAAAACAACATGAAGCGCAGACCCTGGTGGATCTCCTTGTTTCAGACCAGTTTTCGGCATCACTTTTTCTAAAATTACATGTATCAACATTGAGCATGCCGCTGTTGACATACTTTGAATCTGGCTGATTACTGGAGACTGGCAAAAAGGTATGATGTACTCAGACCAGAACTACAAGATTACTGCTGAACTGTCTCCACAGTTAAGTTGGTAACCAAAATCCTAAAAAAAAAAATCTAGTTTAAGGAGAAGTTAGATACTCCTCTTACTACAGAACATGTAGATGAGCTTACCCAGGTTGAAAAACAAGGCTTTTGTGGTCAAGTATGCAAGGCTGCCTTACTACTTTTCTAAAGGAAGAGTGACGACATGTTGCATGTTTGTTGGATCTCACTGTACTTTGTATACGTAATAAGACGACTATTACTACTAGGATTTAAAAGTGCTCAAGAAAATAGCATAGTGAGACACCCTAATCTGTAAGAAAGGAAATGTGGTGTTGCGGTTGTGTGTGTTGTGTGTGTGTGTAGGTATGGGTGGGTGTGGGTGTGTGTGGGGATTGATGGGATAGGGGTTTGGGTGCATAAGTGGATAAAAAGGAGCTAAAATTGCTTCGTCAATCTTAAAATCAAAATTCATACAGGCGAGCATCAGGGAATTCTTTTTGAAGTCAGTACCAAGTACACTGAGTGTCATAGATGTTCTACTCGCAAGGACATATTTAATTATAAAATAATTAAATAAACCTAATGATGTGACAACAGACTGTCAGACAATCATTTTTTTTCTAAGCTGAATAACAGTAGGCACTTTAATGGTATTTCTCCTGTTTCTTGCAATATGTTTGACTGCTTCTTTTTCCTTTGTACACTGTTAAATGATTACGTAGGTGTATCTAATGCACTGTACTACAGCGGATTGTGTGTTTATTAAAGTGAGAGTATAGACACCTGCATAATATCATTTCTATTTATTTTTATCTGCCCATTCTTGTAGACACGAGGAGCTACATTCTAACCTGATGTGAATGGGCTACTGCTCCATCACAGGGTGAACACTTAACTCAGCTGAAGACATCAATTCATTAATTCATTCTAATATCTGATTAATCCAAATCAGGGTCATTAGGGGCTGGAGCAAATCCTGGCAGTAGTGGATGAAAGGTAGGAAGCAAACCTGAACAGTCCACCAGACCATCGCTGGAGACACACCAAATCACACTTGCTTAAGCAGGGCCAGTGTAGGGTCACCAGTTAACCTAATTTTGCTTTTGAATGGATAGAATGGAAAAGCTAGTTTTGGATGAAAAATTTAAATATTGTTATCATAAATTTTTGTTTTAACACCTTTCACACAGCATGCTCACATCTTCATCTGGAAAAGTAATAGGAAAATTTTATCAGAGGGTCAGATGACTGACCCAGCAGAGTGTGAATAGCTCCTTCCTGAAAATGTCAAAGTTGGTTACCCACTGACCACCAAATCAAAGGGGCATAATATACCCAAAACATACAGAACCAACACATACAAGAAGTCAGAATGAAGATGGCCATTTCAAGTAAAAGACTGCATCTCTGAAACAGCTGGCTGAACTCATTTTGGAATGGTAAATTATCTCTTAAGTGCAGAGTTAAGGGATTCTTGTGAGTCAGAGTAAAAAGATGTAGTCAGTAAGCGTAATCAAATGATGATGTTATTAATGCAGACATTTAACTTTTATTTTGCTTCATGTTCTACAAGAGAGAACCATTCTGATAACTTCATTGAGTTTGCAACACAATCCATGAAGGGGAGCCGTCTGGAAAATGGCACACATTCAAGAAGGCTTAAGAGAAACCAAAGACCCTAAGTTTAGGTCTCCTGCACTCAAGCATGTCAAGTAGAAGTAGGACTTCATCCAGTGGCATTCACATAATAACATGTAATATAAGGAAAAATATTACATGTGTGAAAAATTTTAAAGGTTATTTTCATGCTGAAAAGAAAAAAAGGTAAAAGACACAACTTTTCTGATGTATAGCCTTCATCAGGTGTGCTGGTGTTCATTGGCTTTTCTGCATGATTGGCTATACAGCCAAAAAAAAATAAAAAAAATAAAAAATTATATATATATATATATACTGGGGAGCTTTGCCCCATGCTTGCTTCGCTCGCCAACACCTGTGCCTGCACTACACGCTAGCCTCGTTGAGGTGTTGTTGCTCACGTATGGGGATGCGGATGTACAATTTAAACAGATTTTTATTTTCATGGGGTTTGTTACATATGCATAATAGAACTATTTTACATTACAGTGAGTAATTAACCATATTAAAAAAAGAGTAAAACATAATACAGTGATCCCCCATTGTATTGCGGTTCAGCTATCACGCCCCCGCTATATTGCGGAAAAATTCAATAAGTACATCTTATCTGTAGAGTACTTTGCAGCCAATTCATAACAAAGCATACGGTTTTCAGCAGTCACTATGGTAGGCAAAGAGTTCCGCATTACAGTACGCAGATGATTTCTTACAAGGCCCGTTATTAGCTAAAAGAGGAGACTCAACCAATCAGAGCGGGATTTTCATTCTCTTGGGCTCTGATTGGCAGGTGCTAACGTGGTGTAATCTCGCAAGAACAGCGAGCCTGGGTCCCTGACGCATCTCAGTTCTCTGTGTATAGCGTACCTTGCTTGTGGTCCGATTGTTGTGAGCAAACTTTTTGTGAACTTTTCATTTTGTTTTAAGCCCTACGATGCCTCCCAAGCGTCCTGCATCTTCTAAGAAGGGAAGGAAAGCGTTACGCAGACATCGCTCGCCATTACAGCTTGAATGAATCGATGGTATGCATCGTATGTGTTTACAAAGTGTGTTTTAATAAGTTTACATGTGTTTAAAGCGTGTGGGTATTTTAAGGCTTAAACTATAAAAAAATGTGTATTTATATGGTCTTTCTATATCATGGATTTTCATCTATCGCTGATGGGTCTGGAACGTAACTTCTGCGATAGGCGGGGGATCACTGTAATTTGAAAGTAAATTATGTTTCATGTTGCGTTAAGAGTTATTCGTTGCATAATTCGATTTCATTCTGTTTGGCTTTGAAATTAACACACAAATACTTTTTAAACTTACACTTTTACACTAAAACAATTTTTTAATTACATTTTCATCAATATCGCATTGAATTTTGATTCTGTGTTTGAGCTTTCATCGTGACAACGCAACGTATAACTGCCCATGATTGAATTTCGTTTCTTTCTTTCTATTAAATAAAACAACTTTTTCAAATGTTTGGCTCTAAGACTTGTTAATTGTCTTTGCAAAAGCTATTCTAATGAGGAACTGTTAACGTTTTAATACGAATGGCATATCAAGATCTCCTTTGTTGTGTAATGTTATCCTGGATGATATACTACATTACCTTTCTTGGATACATCATTCTTTCGACAGTAATTCGTGTAGTGGAAGACCAGATGGTGTTAACAGTTGTAGATATTCTTCGGGATATTGTAAGATGATGTTTTCACCTTCGCACAATCACCACCAACTGTTTCAGCATAGTCTATTGATACAAATTTAACCAATTTGCAGTGTAACCGGTCGACATTTTTGCCATTAATTTGTTTAACTTCATTGTTTCTCGGTGCTAGGATTGCCTGTGCACTCATTTTTTCTGTTGATAACCCTTCGTGATGAAATTCTTCAATAAGATTTGGACATAATACGTTTTCTTTAATTGGGGACTTAAAAGTGAGGAAAACATTAAAATTTATAAGAGCTGAGAGAGCAGAAACTGTGTCTGTCAAAAGCATTCACATGAATGAGAGGTGAGATTACCATGTGTGTGGTTGAATATGGTTGAGAGGAGGGCGTGACTTGGAAAAATGGCCAGAGTCTCATCTCATGGGACTTTAAAAAATCTTCAAAAAAGTCTTGTCTCTTTGCAGGATTTTATATATATATATATATATATATATATATATATATATATATATATATATATATATATATGGTGGGCAAGTAAAATCTACAAAGTTCCTTTCTATACAACTCATCATCTGTTCTATCTTCTGCTCTCCAATAAACATTATAGACCACTGTCACAAAGAAAAGGCCAACTAAACTTGTCAATTTCTCTTCAGGTTGTATAGGTTTTGAATTCTAATAGGTAGCTAAATAGAGCGATATGGATTACTGAAGAGAGAAAAGTAAAAGACCATGGAACTCTTCAAAAATAGAATGCATTAAAGTTAATTAGTTAAATTAAGCACAGTAGTGCAATGAAGAAAATTAAGCAAAAGTTTGAAACTAAAGAAAATAAACTTTGACCAACACAGTCAAACTGCTTTTCAAAATAATTTACAAAGTTAATGCATAAAGTGGAGGTCAGGACTCTTAGCCAATATATCAGGGGAAGAGGCACATCTGGGTGACTTGATATTCTTTGCTGTTGTTCAGTATTGGTCAGTGCCACTTCCATTAAAGCATAACTTTTGTTAGCTCCGTTCTGCATGAAAACGTTAGATTAAAAATTTTTCTTGGCCATCACTACAAATCACATGTGCTAAGTAACATTTTTAAAAAATACTGATTTTTTGGGTGGAGTATTCCTTTTCCCTTAACACCAGCAAGTTCAAAAATAATTCTATAACAGGCAGTGGCTGGACTTTCTTTCAGAGGTTGGATTTATTCAGCAATAGAAATACATACACATGAGATAGGAGAGGGTTAGATTATTCTAATAAGTAAAATATACAGAGTATCTTACAAATACCAAGGTAATTCAATGACCATGCTGGATTTGAAATGGCTGCTATGATTTTATAGTCATTGACTATTTTTGTTGGTTCATAAAAAACAAGGAAAACTAAGTACAAATCACATCAATATGTGAAATATAAGTGTCTCTTCATGTTCCACTGCTTCTAATTTATAATACATATAGTGTAGTATCTGAAGGTCTACACATCTACTGTACATAAAACTAAACCCTACAGACTCTTTGCAGAATGGACACAATTCAGAACTGGGGTTGTAAAGGCTCCTGGAGTGCCATGTGGGAGAACAGTAAAACAGGTTCAGTAACACATGTTCATTCCCCCTACACCCCCTGGAGAATTATTTGCATCAAATGTAACTTGCTGAAGTAGTTTGCACCCTTCTTTAAATTGGCTATTAGGATGATAATTTACACACTTTTATGTTATCTTTCTCAAATTCTTGCTTTCTTTAACATAGGACACAGGCAATACTTTGGATCAATGCAGACTTGTTAATATTAAACCACAGTATTCAATTATAAACAAAACACTTCCTAAACTAAATAAAGGACATTCACACAATTATGTCACTTCATTCATACATTCCTTTCACTCTAATTTTTTGGAACCCATGCATTCCATCACATACAGACCTACTATAACTGATGTTCTCTTGTTTACAATATTAATATAGCTAGATAGTGAATTTAATACAATTATATGATCGAAAGATGCACAAAATGTTTTAAGCCTGAACCGGAAGTGTGTATCCTAACTAATTCCTTATGCAGACACTCTAAATATTAGTTAAGGGAAAGTAGAATACATTCATCATGAATAATTAAACATGAGCAAGGTCTACTCACATTAGTTGCCCAGTATGTTGACTCCTGAAATGAAGCATCACTACAGTCAGTGTTTCAAGGAGAATCTTATTTTGGACCGGGAGGAATTTATTTAATTTATAAATATGACTGAAACAAGGGTACATTACTGTGATCCAGAGTCCAAACAACAATTAACAATATGTTATGAGTTCACAAAAATAATAAATCTGGGTTGAGGTCTCCTAAGGACCCATAAATCCAGGCCATGGCCTATCCCTAGCTTGCCTAGAACAGAACTCCCTCTATGGCTCCAAATTCAAATGTCAGGCTTTGGCCTACACAGGCTCAAAAAGGGGACCTGACTTTCAAAGTATAAATAATAACAACAATGTTCAAAGAAATTAGAAAAATTGTATTAAAATCCCCCACAAGGTAGTGGAACCATAGAATCCTCTTGCTTTATTACATGTCCAACGTAGAGAAAAGCCAAGCAAAATGACACCTTTTATTGGCTAACTAAAAAGATTTCAATATGCAAGCTTTCGAGGCAACTCAGGCCCCTTCTTCAGGCAAGATGTAATCAACGTGAAATCTTTATAAATGCTGATTTGTTACAACGAAAAGGATAACAAAAATGGCAAAACAAAACCCCACAAAAATAGGCAATAAGGATTTTCTTAAAAAAAATCAGAGGTGAACAAATCTTAATCCCAAAATGAAACCACACAACTGAAGGAAGCAATCCAGAATACTCCTCACAATGATATGCTTTTCAAATGTCAGTCACTTAACTGCTGAAGGATCAACACCCAGCCTGACCAAATATAGGCTGAGGACGAAGTTTCAGCCATGACATCAAGGGGGCCTCAACTCTTGGGTTTCCACGCACAAAACATAAGAGACACAGATGAACATGATGCATACTGAATATATCGAATAATACATACACACAACAGTGGTTGCAAAAAATGCATAAATATAATAAATACATGAAAAATATTACTTTAGAAAACAGAAAAGGGAAATAAACATAAACCAGGGAACACAATATGGTTGACACATGACTAGAGTCACATTATTTTCCAAAAACAAAGAATATCAAGGTCTAAGCCAGTGTGACCAAGTTCCTGTATACACCAATATTAAGGGGATAGGCCATATTGATTACATACCTCAAAAGGATCTCCAAAGTGGTCAATACTTGGTCAATACTAGGCTGACTTGCTTTGGCATTTGTAGCAGGCAGTGAGTCAGGGAAAAATGGAGAGAAAAACTGTCGATCAACCCCCTTCTGGTTCATGAGGTCGTGCCCTTTCACAACTCACAGGTTGAAATTGCTGCTCTACAAAGCCGAGAACAGTGCCACGCTTTCCTTGATCTCCTGAGCTGGCTCCAGGTGCCCACTACCTCCTGTTTCTAAATTTAAAGGGCTATATCTACTTGACACGCTAGGCCAATGTTGAAGACATCCAGTCAGCCATAGTAGGGCTGCACAAGCAAGACAAATTATTTAATTTGGATGGAATTAAAATGCTTTGAAAATGCCCTAACAAGTATGTAGTGCTCACAAGAATTATTTTGAAAAATAAAGCTTATTTGGTGTTTCTCTCAATAGTATATATGTTTATATTTTATCTCTGTGTTTGTGAGTGTGTATGGGTTTTGATTAGTTTTTATAGTTAAAATATGAAAAATGTAATCATTGATCAAATATCTCAATTTAAATCAAATCATGATAGAAGCACATTTTGTCCTCACTAATATACCTGTATAAATACATTTGTATCCATATATAATTAATTACTTAATTTGTTGTACGATAACAATAACTCTACATACACTACAGGTAGTTTCCCTGTCACCATATAAATATCTTGATATTAAAAATAACATACTCTATTAATGACTTTACCAAGTGGTTTTTGAGTTTCGTCATAACAGACCCCCATGGCTGAAGCAGTTTATTCCAAATGGTTTCACAATCAATGACTCATTCTTTCTACTTGACCCTCTTGCTGTGCCTCACCATATTCTTTGGCCTTACCTCCAATAAATGAACAAAACTCATTTTCTCTCCACACCGGACAACTTGTTGAAGTCACCTCTAGTATTGTTGTTATTGTTTCTTGGTCACATCTTGACATGTCTAATCATATCTAACAGTATACACACTACATGAAGTTCTTTTTTTAGTGAGAAAGTCTAACCTACTCCAAGTCCAAATTAAATGTAGCCGCTATAGACACCTAGCCATTTGAGAGCTAGTGAAGACTCAAGGGCACCAGGGGCTGCGTGAGCCAGAGTTGTAGCCTGGTGTCCTTGTAATGCTTTAAGAACTTATTTAGGAGTGACCATTGGAGGAACTAATGGATACATCGAGGCAGAGCATACACTGAGTGTGGAGTGGGAAGGAGAGTATGGTGTGAAGGCTTACTGGAGGAAGGGAGATCGCAGAATGGCGTCTTGAAGAACGAGTGAGGACAGGTCAGGAAAGAAGTGCTTTGATGGTACTTTCATGTGTACTTTATTTGTTAATGCATGTACTACGCATGTGTAATATTCGGACACCTTGGCATTATTCTGTATGGAGAAGTTGATTTTACAGGGTCCTTACTGTTACACAAATAACTAAATATTGAAGTTCTTCAGTGAAGACAGGGTGCACCACTTGATTATTTGAAAGTGGCCAATGTGACTCCAGTCAACCAGAAGGAAGCCAAAATGGACCACAGCAATTATAGACCAATAAACCTTACTTCTGCGTTACGTAAAACAATACAAACTATAATAAAATGTTAGGAGACTATCTATATGAAAAAAATATACTAATCAACAGCTAGAATTGGTTCATGAGAAGAAGAGCCTGTCAAACCCATCAGTCAGACTTTTCTGAATGGACCAATGGAAGCAGCAGACAAAAGCGAAACTTACAAAATCATTTATTCAGACTTCTGTATTGAAGATTAATTTTGAAGTCCAAAATAGTTTACATCAATAACTTAATAAACTTCCGTTCATCAGCAGAAGGTAAAGAGTACAGGTAAGAGGAAAATGCACCATGTCAGGTAAGATCATCAATGGATTCTTTGTAAATTTATAGTTAATAATATAGACTCTAAATTAGTTAGTAAACTTGAGAAATTAAAGAGAACACAACAAATTAGAAGGATAGTAAATACTGAAGAGGTAGCAAAAACAATTCAAAAAGACCTGGACTATAATCAATATTAGGCAAACATTTGGAGATTGTAGTTCAATGCAGAAACGAGCTAGATGCCACATTAAGGCAAAATGAATTTCTGAGGTTCTTACTGACAGGAAGCAACTTCTGAAAAGGATTTAGTGGTTTACATTGACACAATATTCTCATTCTCTAAGCAATGTGCAGAAGCAATTAAAAAGGCAAATAAAAAGTTACATTATATTGTAAAAACTGTTGAATATAAATCAAGTGA
The DNA here is from genome assembly GCF_900747795.2 of Erpetoichthys calabaricus. Lineage (NCBI taxonomy): Eukaryota > Metazoa > Chordata > Cladistia > Polypteriformes > Polypteridae > Erpetoichthys > Erpetoichthys calabaricus. Next base: position 114,130,649 of record NC_041395.2, on the reverse strand, counting down.
TATTCTGTTCAGACTACACAAAGCACTGGCTAGACAGCATCTGGACTATTGTGTGCAGTTCTGGTCTTCAAACTAAAAAAGACATACAGCAGCAGTAAGGAGCTTTGCAAAGGAGAGTAACCAAGTGCATCCTGGGATTAAAGGTAATACACTACTCTAACAGGCTCAGGGAACTAAACTTCTTTTGTGCTGAGCAGAGACTTCGTTCAAGTCTTGAAATTTCACAAAGACATTTATAAATTTGACTAATCATTTTTATTTCAGATAAATTGTTAACCACGGACTTGAAGTTACCATTTAAAGCTGAACCGTGAAGCTCACCTTAACACAAAGGTTGTGGAAATCAGGAACAAACTACTGGGTCAGGCACCTGAAGTGGAAACCTGAGAAACTATTAAAAAACATTGGGAAGAGATTTTCAGTCTACTTGGCTATTTGCTAACCAGATGGTCTCCTTTTATTTTTCAAACCACTTATGTCCTAAAACTAAGTGAGGGGAGATATTTGGGTAAATTATTTTTTTTTGGTTTTTGTTTCCACAGAGAACATACTATTGTATTCCTAACTGGAAGAAGTTAATATCAAAATTTTAGAAAAAGATGCTAACTAACAAACCTATGAACTGTATTGCGATCATGTTCTATTCACAACTTATACTTAAAAATAAAAAGGTAAATCCACAGCAGCCATCCAATAACCTCATCATCTAATGATTTTATGGCTGAGGCTCCTTTCAATCTAAATGGTGAAGGCTAAGGGGTCTGAATGCACACCGCTATTGCTTCACAGTGGCAAGCTACTGAAGACCACACAAGAAAAAAGGCCACAAGTTGCTCAGTGTCCAGGAAACCCCAACTGGCATGCACAACGGGCTTAGTCAACACTTTAATCTGTAAAACCATTGGCAAATATGGGAATCCACAGTCCCCTGCTTGCTCCACAAATCAACACTACATAAGTTCTGCCTTCTACCATAAATATTTCTAAGACAATAAAACCGGTATTTATGTTTCGGGTTTTATATGTTACTCATTCACTCTAATCTTAAACTTTATTACACAGATGATTGATTCGCGGGGTTTTCCTTCCATTCTGCCACGAGCAGCGACATGATTTTCAAACACTGCCACATGCTTTACCGACACCTTTCTCAACTACTAATTGGCTGTCATAGCCAAAGGCTTACAATGTAAGACCTTTGTAGACATTTTATTTCAAATTTGGATTTGAATGGCAGAGATTTACAAATTCATCTAGGCAAGCATTCCACAACGGCAGCACCTATTATATGCTGAATGTTGCACTGAGGAAGCTATTGAGTTTCGCTGATGATCTAAAAATCATTGACCTTAAGACACACCTTTGAACAAATGTCTGCTGGCAAAAAAAGACAATTATTTCATTTTTATCGAAAGGGATTAGTAGAGCAAATAATACACCCATATTTATCCTCCATCAGACCATTGTGCACCTGACATGCTGAAAAATCTTATCTTGCACAGTGACAGAGATAAAAGGCACAACACATATATACAAATTAATACCAAGGCTAAAGCCCTTGTATAAGCATTACTAATAAGCATGTTTTTGTGCAATTTCTTTTATCTTTACTTACTCTTACTTGAATAATAAACAATGTCAATAACAAACTCTTGTTAAGAGGTCATACACCCTCTAGAAGGAGCTGCAGCCCAAAGGCAAGGTTTAGATAAAGTAGAAGGAACAAAGGCCACAGGACATATGGAAGAGAGGAGGTGGCATCTTAGACCAGGGGGTCTCATTTATAAAACCTTAAGTGGATTTGTGTGTGAAAATATGCACATACCAAAAAACAGGAAAATGTATACAACAAAAAAAAATATGAATATAAAACCAGGTGTACACACATTTGTGCTCAATTAAATTTTTAATAAAACACAGTCATCTTATAAATGTTTGTATGTGAGGGTGAAATGAGCCCCGCCCACTTGCCACCATGAAACAATGATATATGGACCATGCTAATCAACCTCGAGTATATATAATGAACAGATAAGATAAGACAATGGAGAAAAGAGACGAGGGAAGGAAAGCAAAAACTTTAAAGACTGCAAGACAGAGGTTCTCGTATCTAAATTAGAGGCTCGACGAGAACCTTTATGTGGTGGTCTAAGCGTGGGTGTCATCAATAAGCGCAAATACTGTATATTGAATGGCAACATGTTACTACTGCTGTGAGCTCTACCAACTACACCATACCAGAAATTTAAAAAAAAAAAAAGGTGTGTGAAGAAGCGGATTGCTCGTCACCGGTAGAGTGCAAGTGCAATGGAAAGAGGAAAGAAGCACATCAATGCTCTCTGATTTCAATCCATGATTGGCATCTGTAATTGGAGATGCTTTATTATGTGGCATTATGCCACAGCAGTGCTGACGTTGGTCAGTCCCATCTTGGCATCACAGATGACTTGTGTGCTAAAGGAATGTAACTGCTTATGGCTGACAAAAACAGACTCATTCTCACTGGGTGCCCTGATTGCAATAAGAGTGCAATCAATTGTAATAGGAAAACCGAACACTGCTGCAAATTGTGCTTTTATGTTGTACACCCACACCATACAAAAACTAAATATTGCACATTGTCAGTTGGTTTATGGGTTCCAGCACAGTGGGCATGATGGAGCTGAAGCCATGTTGAGATATCCATGGATTGTCAGCCATTTCCCTCTGGTAAATGTCTGTTGCCAGTAAGTGTAGCCAGTTTCTTGACAGCCTATCTTTCTAATGCTGGGCCTAATTCAACACATACAGAAGATCCAAGAGAATGGTTCTTGGGAGCCTAAATCGGCTAATAAGCTAGTCATCAACATGGGCAAAAAATCCAGTGCCTAAAAGCTCTTTCCCTTCATATATGGTCAATTGCATAGTCTTCCTGTAGCAGCATTATGCTAAAAATAGGTAGTAGAGCATGATATTTATAGTTTTATGTACGCAGGGAGTGAATCAAATCTGTGTTTTTACTTAATGCAATTAGTGAAAGCAACCAACTCCATTAGTTTCTAATCCTCAGGAATGATAACAAGTAGCCGATTAGGAAAAACGAGTAAGTGCTTTAATGTAAATGCACAGCATTGACTCTCTTAAAAGGCAACTAGAATAGTCTGTACTTCACATTCATCACTTTTGAGGTTTAATATGTTTGTCGTGTCAAAGTACATTACAAGAACACCTCAGTGATACCAGTTATTCTACACGTGAGCTGTCATTTAGCTGGTGTTGCTGCATTTCCTACTTTATCAAGCCTGTCACTGTTTTTCACTTTCTCTGAAATGTTGTGTACAGGTGGGTCAGAGATGCCATAAATATACACAAGTTCTCCCATTAGGTTTTCTTTTATAAATCCCACCTTTTGTAGTGAAAGTTTCATGCGCACATTCTGGGCCTTTTTTGTGTGTACGCAAGTTTTGTAAAACTGACTGCATGTCTCAATTAAGCAGCAAGAAAGAAAACTGATCCCTGAAATAAGTCCATAAAAGAGAACCTGGAGCCACCACCTAACAAGAGCTCACAATGCAAAAAGCTGAAACAGAGAACAATGTTTCACTGGGAAAATAAAAGTGAGAAGACAATAAGGGAAAAAACTGGACAATGTAAAATATTTGTGTATAGCATTTTTGCATAGTATGGTTGTGTTGTACCATAATAGAAGACAGTACATGCACTGAGAATTATAATATAATATATATCCATCCATCCATCCATCCATTTTCCAACCCGCTGAATCCGAACACAGGGTCACGGGGGTCTGCTGGAGCCAATCCCAGCCAACACAGGGCACAAGGCAGGAACCAATCCCGGGCAGGGTGCCAACCCACCGCAGATAATATAATAGAAAGCACTCAAGTTCTTGCCGCTGATATGTAATAAAACTGAAAGAAGGCATCTTTTCTTTTTCCCATTACCGTAAACACGATAAACGTGGTAAGTTAGCCAATTAATATACCACGTGTACCTACGTTTTGACTAAGCAAATATCACCTGCAGTTTAACTTAGGGATCCATCTTGTCAAAAACATGACAATAAACACGGCCACAACATGATTTAGCTCTCTGCTGTGCCTTTAAATATCACGGTTTGTTGTTTCACAGTTCAACGGATGACCCAGTGTGCCAGGTTTGCCAGTGGTTTTGACTAGGATATTCAAGTTTGGCTTTTTAACAAGAGTACATTTCTTGTCTGAAAACGGTGGGAGTTAAAGTGGCCCAATTTGGATTTAACTCTTTAGACGCAAGTTAAATCCCACAGTTCATTGGTGCAGATATGCGATTAAGTGTGCCAGGTTTACCAGAGAATTAAATTAGTGAACTGGCATTGGACTGGGTAAACTTCACATGCACTCAATACGTGACATATGAATTCCTTTCGTAACTTGTGCGAATAAGAAACTGCGGGCTAGTAAGTAGATGGCTAAATAAGGTAATTTCCTTTTACTATAAATTTGTGCAGTGGTCAGTGCTGCTGCTTCGCGGATGCAACGATCTGGGCTTGAATGCATAGCCTGTTTTTATAAACTTGCCAATATCCATTCATATGGAATGTAACTGTGTGAAGAAATCATCAAACTATTCAGTGATATGTCCCATTTCTAGAAAATGATGAACAGTAGCATGCAATGCTATTTGGTGCTCACCTGAATGCATGAGGCGCGCACGCAGTACTAGCTGGTGTGACCTTAAACTACCTGGTGCGCAGGCTATGGTAAGTGCTGGGCACGAGATAGTGAGTTGTACACACCAAATTGTTTCCCAGGAAGAAAAAAATAAATCATATTTCCTCAGAGTCTCCGTACGAGTGTGCAGACGGATACCTGTAAACATAAATCACGTACCTAAACTCTTTTGAGTCAGATAACCCTCCCACAACCCTAATCTTAACTATAGTGTAATTGGGCATGCAATGGGCATTTCGTGACTGAGATTGTGGGCATTACCTGACATCCGTAAAAGCTATTGCATGCTGCAGTTAAACCAAGTCTTTTAATAAATAAAAGCCCAACCGTCTGCTTTTTTATATAATTGCGCTACAGCAGATGGAAGTGACATCAAACTGAAGCGCCGTAGCTATGGTAATGGCGTAATTAGGTAGCCCCGAACATAGACATCTATAGATAGACGCCTCATTCACTGTGTTGCCCAGTCGACACAATAGGTCAGCGCCTCCGCCATATTGCGAGTGGCAAATGTGCCATTTAAATTAATACAGGTAGACATGGAAACCGGGTTTTCTGATGAAAAAACAATAACGTTTAATACAGTATCGTTTACATACAACAGATTTTGGCGAATCGTTTAAATGCAATTATTTATATCCATTTACACACTAATAATGGCAATTATTAAATAATAATAGTAATTCCTCCCATATAAGTAACATTTCTCGGACTGCCTTCTTCCACCTCCAAAACATTTCTAGACTTTGTCCTGTTCTTATGCAACACAGTACTGAAGTATTGGTTAATGCCCGAGTCACCTCACATATAGATTACTGTAATGCTATTTTATCTGGCATCCCACAAAAACTTATCCATTGCTTACAACTTCTTCAAAATTCTGCTGCCAGGATAATCACCTGTTCTAAATCCACTGAACATATTACACCTATTCTCTCTCAACTTCACTGGCTCCCTGTTTACTGCAGAATACAATACAAAATACTGCTCTTAACATTTAAAGCTCTCCACCACCTTGCTCCTCCCTACCTCACTGATCTCCTACAGACTTACACTCCTCTTGCTCCCTCAGCTCCTCATCTGCAGCTCTACTTTCTGTACCACACATCTAACTCTGTTCTGTGGGAGCTCGAGCGTTCTCTCATAGTGCTCCTCAACTCGGGAATTCTCTTCCCTCTCATATACGTCAGCTCGATTTCAATAACACATTTTAAAACTACCCTCAAAACTTATCTTTTCAAACTGGCATACCAATTGTGAATTTTGCACTGTTACTGCTAGTTATCTTTGTCTTTCTTTAAACAGTGAAATGATACACTCAATGATAAAAATAAACAATTTTATTGTATACAAATTGGTTTAATAATTTCTGAAAACATTTCACTCTTTCCTCTCTCAGACACACACACAATGTGGTTACTTAAACATATACAGGATAGGATCTAAAATCCATGAAACAGAACTGTCTTACATAGCTTTTTCCGTGTGTTGCCACTCTGTAATTTGAGAGTATTCAGTCTGGCAATATGGTGCAGATTTAGTTTGTGGATGACAGACACAACTAAAGACATGAGCATAAAATGATGGTTGTCAATTTCAAACTGTGTTTCCTCGATGTGCTCCTTGAGAAAAAACACATCATCTGAACCAATCTCAGGCCGAACAAACTGATTGATCAAAGATACACTGACATCTTGCCCTAATGTCGACTGTCGGATAACATGCTCAGCCACTTTGACCACCTTGACTGTACCCTCAGAAGGAATCATCAAACCTCCTTTGTTTTTTAATGTGAGCAAGTGGTAGCTTTGATCATATGATGCCGGTAGAGCATCTGTTACCAAACTGGCACGGCACACATCACAGGACAGCGTTCTCAAAATGCCATCTAAGGGCTACCTCCCACTGTTTCCTGAGGAGGATTTCTTTGGGAAACCTTCAAAGTTTGAGAAATGTTAACAGTTAACAACAATCTACATAGTTAGTGACTAAATACGTTTAGTCAAAATGTTGCTTGGAGGCCTCACTTGAGCACATAAATGCATAGCTTTGCTAGCTTAGCCTGGCGTAGCTAAAGATAAGATTATAAAACGAGATTTTCTAATGGCCAAATATAACCAAAACAATTGTTCAGCTTTACCTATGAAATGTAACTGATCTGGTATGGAGTGTATAGCGGTTTGTACAATCCAAAGCAGCACATGCATGAGGCATCTTTATCCACTACTTCACTTCACAGCAGTGCCACTCGCAATATGATGGCGACGTTGACATACGATGCTGCTGGTCATGTGGCGTCTGGTAATGGCCCCGAAGCACACTTTTGTCATTTTTTAATCTAACTTTATCTCATACGTATGTAAAAGTATCCCGTACATACGTGAAAACATCTCGTATGTACAAGATATTTTCATGTACGTACGAGATAAGGACTATCCCATAATTTGTTTCACTGTGCGGCTCAGAGCTTCCATAAATCTCAGACAAATAACACACATATTATAAGAAAACGGATGGATGGATGTAACATTACCAGGGACAACAATGACCATCTCATAGTCGTTGAGCACCAGTACACTTTCAGGCCATCTATTGTTGTGGATGTTTGCCTCTGTAGTGGAGAGACAGCAGATGGAGCTGAGGACAGACTGAACCAGCCACTGTGAGAAGTGGGGTGAAATTAAGTACAAAGAGACTAGTCTACATTTTGAACCAAGGATAGACAAGAGTTAGTTTAAAAAAAAAAACATCTCTATGACATTAGAGGCGTGAAAAATTTATATTACCTATTTTTATGTTTAATTGAATCTAAAATTAATGTTGATGGAACTATCATAACTGTGTTACACAGTACACCTTAACAGAATAAGCTTCAGTTTGATTTACTGTGATAATTATATTTAGCTTGAGTGTCTTTTGTTTTGACTACTACTTCTTCACTGTTTTGCTCAGATTGAAATCTGTTGATGCCATAAAAGCAGCTCATTTCAGGCCACAATTTGAAGGTGTAAGATATTCATATCTGCTATAATTTAGGCTGCCTTTGATTTCCTACGTATATAAAAGTTTATACATACATGTCAAACATATTATCTTTTTAATTGCATTTATTAATCTGGAATGAAAGATCATTTATATTATGTACTATATCCTGTGTATTGATTTTTGTATTGTTTTTTATTCAGAATAATGCTACTTACATTTTTAATTAATGTTACTTCATTTATTGATAATCTTGCCATCATGAGGGTGATGTCATTTTTAACTGTTAACTGAGATTGTTTTTTATTTGTGCGTTGACATTTTCTGTTTCTCCTTGTGAAGGAGCCCCCATTTCTTGTGTCTGGTCAGTATGATTTCATGTGGTGGATAGGCAAACATGACATATAACATTTTGCTGACCTTATTATTATGAGATGGACATGCAACTACAGTAGAGTCTGAACTTTGCTGAAAAATTAAGGAATAATTTTAGGTTTTACAGTGATCTACTTTTTTGGTTAAATCCCTGTACCAACTTTGATTTTGTTAACTGGTACAATATAAATGTTGTTTGTTGTAGGTGGCAACATTTTTTGTTTATTCCTCATGGCAAATATCCCTAATGCCCCGAAAAATGGTCAAACCATCAGGCGATGTAGTTGGACACATATGAGTCATCTGAGGGGTGCCATTTATGAAAGTTAAGGAATGTGCCCCCGGTCATCGAAATCTGTTAATACGGAGTGAGCATTGTTACTCACTGGGTGCCATTTATGAAAAGTGGGTATGCTTCTTAAAGTCTGCAGTATACTGTATACTCAAAGCAGTGCTCTTTATGTAACTGAAGAGTTGGACACTTAGTCACCTAGACAGGTCATCAAACTCCAATAATATTGACAATGAGGGGGAATGTCCATCCAACCTGCCTAAGGCTCCAAATGGGCTACAACCAGCACTGTTGACATGCACAAAATCACCAATGTCACACATTTGATGTCATTGCACAACAGCTGTAAATGATGATGCTGTGGTAACATGGGTTTCCAAGCTTTTACATACAGTACATTAAAACAACTCCCAAGCAACTCAGCATGAAATCTTTTGGTTAGGCACTTTTTCTTGCTAGATTTGGTTTTTGACCCTGCTTTTGCATGTTCATCTGACTTCTGAATTTAGGAAACTGGATTTTGATTTATGGAGTACTGGCTGGTTTTGTTTGCTTTAGGCTTACCTTGAGGCATAACGTTTGACACTATTTTGCTTCTGCTTTGTTGTTTTTTGTTATATAAATATTTAAATACAGAAGAACTTTGTTATATTATTGTGTTCCAGGGTTTGTTTTACAATTTCCCCCTGGGCTTCATTTTTGCCTGTGCAGGCAGTGAAAACTGCTTCTTGAGTTTGGGGTCAGACTGATTTTGGTTTTGGGCTTCGTTGAAGGTTTGAGGCCTAGTTTTTGTATTGAAACTCTTTTGTGACTCATGAGCCAGCTCTTCAGGTCTTTTGTGGTATACCTGCCCACAGGAAATGAATTTAGCCTATACTTTAAAACTCTTTATCTCAAAACATTTTTTCCACAAAATTGTTACCATTATTATTTAGGGTGTTCACTTAATAGTAAAATCCTTTGAAGTTAGCATTACACTTTCTATTTGCTTGTGTTATAAATAAACCCAATATCAGGATTATTCATCAAATGAGCACACCCACAAAAATGAGAATATCACACCTTAATGATATAAAAAATATATTATAATTACATTTTTCTATAAATGGTTTTATCAAATATTTTTGATAGTTTTTTATTATGGGAAATTGATTTGTGGGAGTTTCTGACCATTTGGTTTGTTTTCATAAAGTTATGAAAGTATTTTTTATTTTATTATATTCTGTTCTTTTGTTTATGCAACTCAGGAGATGTGCCATATGACTGTGCTCAGTGAATTTTGAAGTAAGCGGCGGTGATTCTATTAGTGCTGACAGTACTCCATCATTAAATATGGTGTCCTGCAGGGCTTAGTACTGGGACCTTTACTGTTCTCACTTTTCATGCTTCGATAGGGAACTATTGTTAGAGAACAATATTCATTTTCACTCATTTGTAGATGACACTCAGTTATACTTTTCTTATAGAAAAAATTATGTTTATTCAGTGGTATCCTCAATTAGAGTAACTGAGTTAAAGGAGTGGATGGAGGAAATCACCTGTCTCAGAATACTGAAAATACAGAAATGCTATTTATTTGGAAGAATAACGCTGACTGCAACAACATTTGGTCACTTTTCAACTCAGAGGAAATCACCATTAGTTTTACTGAATCAGCTCACAATTTAGATGTTATCTTTGACACAATCATATTATTTAAAACATACATTACCCCAAACATTTTTTCCTATCTTGAAAGATTGCCTAACTATGAAGGAAACTGAGAAATTAATTAATGCTTTCATTTCTAATAGAATTGACTGCTGCAATGTGTTATTCTCTGGATGTTCAAATCATTCTTTATGCAGCTTTCAGTTAAATCAAAATGCTTCTGCAAGAATTATTCCAAGAAACAGAAAGTATGAACAGATCACTCTAGTTCTTAAGTCTTTGTACTGGCACCCACTTAAAGTTTGAGAAGATTTCTAAATCACCCTTATATCATACAGTAGTGGCCAAATGTTTTAGCAGTGACACAGATGTTATGTTTTGCAAACTTTGCTACATCAGTATTTTCAGATTATGTTTTTACATGTTTATTTGGTATACTGAAGAAGAATTATAAACATTTCATAATTTTGAAAGGCTTTTATTGGCAAATTCATCAAATTAATGTGAAGAGTTAATATTTACAGTATTGACCCTTCTTCATAACTTCTGCAATTTGCTCTGGCATGCCAGATATCAGCTTCTGGGACAAATCCTGAGTGATGGTGATCCATTCTTGCCTTTTTAGTGCTTGGAATTGATCACAATTTGTAGGCTTCTGCATTTTGAGAAGTTGGACCACAGGTTCTCAAAGGAATTAAGATCTGGGGAGTTTCCTGGCCACATGCAAAAAACTATTAATGTTATGATCTCCGAGCCACTTTGTTATCACTTTTGCCTTGTGACATGGTGCTCCATCATTCTGGAAGATACACACGTCATCACCTAATTGCACCTGAACTGTTGGGAGAAGTTGCTCTTGGAGGACGCTTTCATACCATTCTTTGTTTATGGCAGTGTTCTTGGGCAAAATTGTGAGTGGGCCCACTCCTTGGATGAGAAGCAAACCCACACATGGATTGTCTCAGGATGTTTCACTGTTGGCACAACACAGGACTCATGGTAGCGTTCACCTTTTCCTTCTATGGACAATCGATTTCCCAGAAGTCTCAAACAGTCGCAAGGATTCACTCGAGCTCCATATGCGCAAAGCATACAATTATTCAACTCAAAATTATATATTGCGCGCATTTGTCTCGTTTAAAATTGTCCAAAATGTTTCTAGGGCAAGATCCAACCTGCAAACACTGCAATCAAATTCCAGCCTCACTGGGTCACATGTTTTGGGCCTGCACCAAATTAACATCATTCTGGACCAAAATTTTTAAATGCCTCTCAGACAGCCTTGGTGTCACAATCCTTCCTAACCCATTAACAGCTGTGTTTGGTGTACTCCCAGATGGGCTTAAAGTGGAGAAGGACAAACAAACTGTGATTGCCTTCACTACACTATTGGCACGCAGACTTATCTTGCTCAATTGGAAGAATCCTAACTCTCCTCTTTTAAGGGTAACTGATGTTTTATATTATTTGAAATTGGAAAAAATCAAATTCGCACTTAGAGGATCTGTGCAGAACTTTTTCAAAACCTGGCAGGATCTAATCAATAACATTTTAGAATAAGCTTTTAAAGCACTGAGGAAGCAGATTTTCTCTCCATTTCTTTTTCTTCTCCATTTATCTTTATTCACTTATTAATTCATCTATTTACTTATTTTTTACTAGCCTTTAAGTTTTATTCTGCTGCCCATGCTCTCTTTGACAGGTTTCAGTGTTGATTTGTTTTCAATCCTATTCTTGAAAAATTGATCTATTTGTATGGAATGTTGTGTGATTTCAATAAAATCAATAAAATGATAAAAAAAAAAAAAAAAAAAAAAAAAAAACAGTCGCAAGGAGGATTCAACTGAAAAAATAACTTTGCACCAGTCTTCTGCTGTTCAATCCTTGTGCTTCCTGCAGAATTTCAGTCTGTCCTTGATGTTTTTCTTGGAAAGAAGTGGCTTCTTTGCTGATCTTCTTGACACAATGCTTCTTGTCCAAAAGATATCACCTCACTGTGTGTGCAGTTGCACTCACACCCACCTACTGCCAGTACTGAGCAAGCTCTGCACTGGTGGCAACACAATTTAGTAGTTGACTCCTTAAGAGGACATGGTCTTGGCGCTTGCTGGACACTTTTAGCTGATCATTTTGTGCCAGGGCCAAAATAAGTAAAAATGGGTTTTGTGATAAAGTTAACCTTTTATGCTAATAAACCTATTTGCAATGAATTAATATGCATCTGATCACTCTGCACAATAATATAAAACAATGTGAACTGCCAACACAAAAACTGAAGTTGAAAATTTAGCAAAACACAACGTTTGTGTCACCGCCAAAACTTTTGGCCACTACTGTTCATATAAAGCCTTAAATGCCCAAGGCCCTGCTTATCTGAATTTATCAATACTTAGAAACCAGAGCGCACATTGAGATCTCAAGATGCCCGTCTGCTTATGATTCCAACGATTAATAAAATAACAGTGAGAGGTCAAGCTTTTAGCTGTAGGGCCCAGCAGCTGTGGAGTGGTCTGCCTGCTAACTTAAGAGATGTCCCTTCAGTCTCAGATTTGAAATCCAAGCTGAAGACTCCCTACAGTCACGTGCTGACTTACAGCCGCATTTGGGAACAGCCATTTGGCTGTATGTTGGTCACAAAGTGTGTAGGTCATTTCCATAGAGGCTCTGTGGGTCTGGTGTGGGTCACCATACTTTAACTGCATGCCTGGTCCATGTAAGAGAAGACAGTGTCAGACGAATAAATAAGATTTAGCCACATAAAGCAGCACTGGTTAAAACAAACCTTAAAGGACCCTCCCAAAATCAGAAAACATATGAGATACTCTGATATAATAATTATAAAAACAAAAGATCTATTACCATTTACAAGATATTTCCATCTTCTTGAAGAAGAAAGAGCAAACCATCTGCATAGAACGTAAACAAAAAAGATGTGCAAGCTGCGTAAACCATGATTAAATAAAAATGCTACATGACATTGCCAATTAGTGCCCCAAAGACTGGAACTGTGTGAGCACAATAATATATAATTTATTACTTATTTCTAGTTTTTGGACATTTGTTGGTTGCAGCATTAGTAAAGGAAGGAAGACAGCCATGTGACTGCTATCTCTGCAGCTCCACCACTGCTTCTATGCAAAGAGTATCATTCTATGGCTGGCAATGCTGCCATAAGTATATGATGAACAAAAGGCATCTGGCCTTTGCAATCTGTAACGGTTGGTTCTGACAACTTTTGAACAGTATTACCATATTGTTTTCTTTTGGCTCTCAACCATAAGTGTGAATGGCCTCAACTCAGTCGTCTGTAAATCAGTATGTGACTGAAATGACTAGAATTACAGATTAGCTGTGCACACTACAGTCTCTGTTTGTTAATCATTTGTTGAAAAATGTGAGTAATGCAATATTTATAAACCATTTTCTAACCTTTTTGTTTCTCTTTTGGTATTTTTATGTGCCACTTGGTGCCAATTCTCTACGGCCAAGCTGCTCTCCTACCTATGGAAAAGTCATCTAAGATGCTGAAAGAATTAGAATAATTGGATGGAAAGATTCTCTTGTTAGATTGGACGGACAGCACAGACTCCAATATAGAATGTAAATTCAAATAATTCTGTACTTAGCAGTTGGTATAATCTATAACTGCATTATATGTGAGAATTTGTCACAGTGATCTGTGCTATACAAAAAAAGAAATGTATTGTATTATACTGTAGAAGTATGGTAGCAGTTCCATATTTTGGTATCCCTTGGTTGAATACATTTTAGTGGTAGCTAGTTTGCAACTCAGGTTGGCTAAGTGCTAGGTTTTGTTTCAGTTTTTGATCTCTTTTTGACTTTGAGTTTGATTTTTGGTTTTCCCTCTTTGATCTCCTAGTTTGAACCTGGCCTGGCCCAAACTACAATTCTTGTCTCACGTTATTCTTTCTTGTTTCTCACAATAATCCTTAGAGATGCTGCCTCGTAACATCATGTAGTATAAAATGATATTGTGGAGCAAATGCCACAACAACCAAAAGCCCAGTCAATGACAAAAATTAAATATCCAGTTGACATACTGTATATGCATTTGGATTCTATTTTGAGGAGACAGAGTCTTTTGAAATGAAGTATAAAACAAAAGTTAGGATGGGTTAATAATTTACTATGACTGTAAGTTCTAAAATCATCTGAGGAATGAAGGGCCTTCAGCTATCCAAGAAACACAAATGTGAACTTGGGTTGCGGGAAGCCATGAGACATCTTCATTGAATGGCTGACCTCATTCTACTATCCAAGGGAGACACAAACATGTACAGGATTTATGCATTCCACTGTTGCATGGCGAACCACAAGACAGAATTAAAGGAAAATTCTGTAAGAACTATTCCCTTGTAATGCTTTATGCAAATCTCTCAAGCAGTGTGTGAGCAATGTATGATCTTGCTGACTCTGATGAGATTGTCTCAGATTGAATTTTATTGCATTCCAACAACAAAGTCAATGAAGCACATCTGGCAGCACTTCACTTTTATTGTGATGGATGGAGTAAGTATCAAGATGACAAGACCAGCATTTGCACAGGCTGCATTGCTAAGACGTGGGGTGGAAAACACGAAATCACAGCTCACGCACTGTCAAACTCAGCCGATGATCCACAGAGGAGCAGTGATGTCCGGCGTGGCAGGACATCCACGCAAGAATATGAGTAATAAGGGAATGTAAATTTCAGCTGGGACACTGGCAATTTGGAGCTCATAGGGAGCAAACAGTTAATGGGAAGTAACAAGTGTACAAATATCATGTAAACTGCCGTCTGCTGCAAAAACATTGGAAAAGTGTGCTAAAATCGATTAAATGAAATGTTTCATCACAGGCCAGTCAAGGTAAAGATAGTGTTTGGAAGAGTCCAACGACAATTGATAAAGAGTATCGAACACAGCAAAATGTCATATTCTACAGTGGCAAGCTAATGGATAAACCCTCTGCCTAAGGCCGCACTGTCAGTACATAAAACAAGGCAGCCTAAAAGCATCACCTTCTTCTGCCAAGATGAGAAGTCAAGCGACAAAATTCTAAAGAAGAAGATTAACAGGCGTCTCCTCACAGCACCATTTAACATCCCAATGTGGACAACTTGGAATTCAGGCAACACGAGCAAAGGAGTAAAATTCTGTGGCAACAGAAAAGATGAGCTGCGGCAAAACAGAGGCATGCAATAGATCAGGGATTGCAAAATGTTCCTCGCATGATAAAGATGACCGAGTGGCTGAAATCGATGGAGTGCTGACACCTAAATGAAATTAAAATGTTCCTACACTATGGATGATGCATAGTTGAGCCCAGACCAGAGTTTGGGAAATTTAGCGGAGGCACTCAGTGACAGCCCATATGTTCAGACATGCTAAATTACTGAAGGAAGAAAGCAGAATGGAAAGCAAATTCAAATCAAACACTGCCAATGTGATTTTCATTATTATGTGTTTCCAGAAGCATTGTTGTGCAGCAAGATACCCTCAGGCTATAAAGACTTCATTAGGGAAAGGAGGGTAGGGCAGGAGCTCTGATCTGCTGAGCACATCTTCATCAAAGTGACAGTCATATCCAACTGCTGAGGCTCTTTTGGATTGTGATCACTGACTTTGAGTTGCCCTGTCTTATTCCAGTGGCTAACACTCTCTTTACAAGTTAAAGACTTGTTTTCTCTAATTGTTCAAATATGTGCTTTCTTGAGGGGTTTACCTTCAAATAAAATTAAACCAGAAACAGTTGTACCTGCTTCCCTGGCCCATTTTTCTTATCAAAGCGACATTTTTACTCTATACAATGAGTACATCACTCGTATCTAGCACTTTCGTAGTGCATTTTCCCTTCAGTGAGATTGTCTCATCGTTCTTTGAGCTGTAAGCACAATGCTTCACTATATCTCTGCTTATACCCATTAAACACCATCTGTTCCTTGCCTCTACCATTCTGACTTTCCAGCTGTGGCAGCACTCAATCCCCTCCCACCTGCCCATTAAAGTGCTATATCTCACTATGCAACATTAGCATTTTGGGCTTTTAATGGAAGAACAAATTCTCTGGAAAAAAGACACACATATACAAGTTTAACAGGCAAACTCTACCCAGTCATTTTCAAAAGCACTTTATATCTGTGTTTCCACCTCAACAGCCCCCAGTACTATTGTTCCAATGCCCTTAGCCTTGTTGCACCCTTTCTCCTTTCTCAAGGTGGTTGTTTTTACTTTACTCTGATAATAATATAACATTCTTGTATATCTGTTCAAAGCTATTAAATGTAATCTGCTTCCCCAACTTCTCCTCGAGGTAACAGCTCCATGTCCTCCCTAGAACTCACAGCAACTCATCTCTCATCCCTGAAGGTACTGCATCTTGCTGTACACAATTAACCTACAGCTTCTTTGTGTAAGGGTGAGGGTCAAAGCCACGCTTCACTTTGTAACATTAGCATTATGGACTGTGAAAGGAAGAACAAAGTTTCTGGAAGAAAGCCCACACAGACACAAGGGGAACATGCAAAGTCCACCCAGTCAGTTTCACAAGCACCTCATATCTGTGTTTCCACCTTTTCAGCCCCCAGTACTATAGTTTTAATGTCTTCAGCCCTTGCTGCACTTTACCTCCTTCCTATAGGTGGATGTTTTTACTTTATACTAATATTTAACAACTGCGGTGGGCTGGCACCCTGCTCGGGGTTTGTTTCCTGCCTTGCTCCCTGTGTTGGCTGGGATTGGCTCCAGCAGACCCCCGTGACCCTGTAGTTAGGATATAGTGGGTTGGTTAATGGATGGATGGATGGATATAATATTTAACAACCTAGTTGCTCATAGCCATCAAATTATATTTGCTTCTTCGTCTCCCACTAGTCCGTGTAGAGAGTATTCACTCTCCTTTGAAGGCACTTCATCTTACTTTGTGGTATTAACCCATAGCTCCGCTGTATCAGAGTGAGGTCAGGACACCACCTTTTATCTGTCACTGGCCCCTTCTATTTTAGTTCACTGCAGTCACATGAAGGGAGAAGCCAAACCAATTAAAAAAGGGAGACTGCGAGAAGTGCCTTCGGTGTGTCTTGTGCCTTGTGAAAGCTTTCAGCTGAGCTGCCACTTATGGTTAATGCTTAGTGTTTTAACCTTTGACCTGCCTTTCTAAATTTTTGTTTTTGAATACCTTGTTGTGATTTGCTGTTTTGGGATGTTTGCCCTTAACCCATTTTTTTGACCCTGCTGTTTTGGATTTCAGACTTTAATGAATATACTTTGCATGCTCATGACCCATTAGGCCATCTTTTGCTTGTCCAGGTCAGCACCCCTACCTTTGACGCTGTAATATGCTGATTGTGACATGGCACGTTTCTGCTCTTCATTCTTACAGTATGGCTTGCTTACCTGGAAGCTAACTAACAAAACACAAATTATCTCACTGAAAGAGGGAAGCTTATCAGGCAGACAAAATAGTTTTGAATGAAAATGAGAAAACAAGACGAGTGGGTTGTATTCAGTTGAGGTATGGGCACTGAAATGACAGGACCCAGGGTTTTAGTGGAGTTGCCAAGGGCCTCACAGAAATATTGCTTTGAATGATTGTGTTGAATTTTGTGATATTTCTTGTCGTGCCTATAAAAGCACTATAGAAAATAAAGCAATACTGACTGGCACTGACACATTCATTGACTTGGCCAGTTTATAGGAGTGAAGCTATTGTGTACCAGCTACCTTTATAATCTTTGAAGTGGAAGCAGATGAGGGTCTGCTTAAAATGTCTGATGGAGCTAAACCAAAGTGTGTAAAAATAAAGCCAGAGAGACAGAAAGAGTGTAAGAAGGGCGGATGTCCTGATATTCAACACAGGAATTGTTATATTAGAGATGAAGGGCCTCCTCACCCCTCTCTGCCAAGTACATGATGATGATTTGACTGGTGACACTGGGATACCCTGCCTCCCCCCAATTTCCCATTGCTAATTTCTACATCAGAGCATTTGCTTTGGATGCAAGTCTAGAGGTGAGCAGGCCAGGTGTCACAGGTTTTGTGACACAACACCTTCCACAACTCCCTTAAAGTGGCTGGGAGCAGAAGGCTTTGTAAGATTGGCTTTAAGTGCAGATTCCACCATGTAGATTAGATGAACAGAACATCTGGGTTGTCGAGTATGAATTCAGATAGTCCAAATATGTAGCCTTAAGAGTTATATGTGGCTTATCAGACAACAGGGAGCTTAACAAACATAACATTCACAAACCAGCCTAATTCAGTCCAGAGACAGAGAGATGGAGCATAAACCAGCGGCAAGGCAGCAATCAGACATGAATGGCACACAAGTACTTGTGCTGCATTCTATTTATCTATGATGATGGGGCTAAGAATAACATCTCACCCAAGTGGACTGTGTTCCAGCAAATCATTCGTAAAACCAATATGGAAGTGTCCAGGAAAACCTTTGTAGTGCTTGATTAATCGGAATAAAAGCAATTGACAATGAAGCATTATGTGGTATTTTGTGCATTCAAATACCGTACAGACAGAAGTTGGACAGTACTGTGTGTACGAATGAGACACAAATGGACAGAAGTGCTAATAAACAGTATAATACTACAGCTCTTATTAATGTTCGCGGTGCATGTCTCAAATTTGGACTGAAGTCACGATCTGAAGTTGGACATACTTGGAATTGACAGTTCACCCAGAGTTTCCAAATTGGAAATTCGACTTAAGGAGTCATTCCGGTTGAAAATTTCAACTAGGAACTTGGAAATTCCGACTTCAGACTTCAAATGGAATATACCATTGTTTGTCCTCTATATGGGACATACAAATTATTATTATTATTATTACATATCCATCACAGAACCCATTCATACACAGAGACACTTTAGAATTTAGGATCACCTGAGAATCTGGAGAAAATAAAACATGCAGATTCACAGAGATTATGCAAACTCCACAGACATATGGACTGGGCATGGGATTCAAACTCAAGATGCCTGGTGGAAAAGCAAGGAAGACAGGAATGAACTGTCCTAACCAGCCATGGCTGCTATGTAGATTTATTGCTGGCTACTCTCTGTAGTGAGGTCTTCCTTTCTACTTAAGTAAACACAACTGACTTCTCTGGATTGCTTTATCATCGCTTACAAGGACTGAAGAAATATATGCCACTTCAGAGGACACCAACATACCCCAGTGAGTGATGTTGACTTGCATTATGGACCTATTACTATGCACAAATAGCTTGATAAGTTTCTCCAGTGCCTCCAGGTACAAGTTCTTTGCTTTTCCCAAAAGCAAGCATGTTAGGTTAAATTCATCCATTCTGGCAGCATAGGACGAAGGTTGGAACCAACCATTGAAGACGTGGCAGTCCTTCACAGGGGACAATCCCTTATATTAGGGCAAATTTAGACATTCAGATCAAATCTACAGACATCTGTAGGAGGTTTGGCTGGGGTGGTTAGGGAAATAAAATCACCCAGATGGTGCTTAGGCCTGGGCTTCAAGCAAATCACTTTGGAGCTGGAGCCCATCTAAAGTTAGTTCCTGCTTTACACAAAAAGCTAGTGGGATTAGCTTTGGATCCTGCTGGCCATTCATGGGAAAAATCATCTAGGATAAACAGATGAAAGAACTAATGGACAGATGGATACATGTTCACTTCATTGACTACTTCCTTTGAAGATTAAACATTTTTGGTCAGGGCTTGACTCACCCTTCCTAGTAGTGATCATTTGTGTAGTGTTGGGTACCATGTTTATTTCTTAAGAGGTTCTTCATTTTCAACATGTAGGGGGTGGTAAGGAATTCATGTTTAAGTACTTACCTTAAAAAGCAAAAGTCTTCAAATGAAGATAGTGTTCTGTACTTACAGATTTATTTGCTTCATCTTGCAGCTCTGATGTTTCTTTCAGCACCTCCAATGGAGAGCGGGGTGGTAAGGCCAGCGAATGTTTACTTAATAATGTTTCTAATTCCATTACTCTTACCTCTTAATACTGGATGGGGTCAGCATCTTTAGTGACATTATGCCCCAACGGGCGGTGGGCACAATCTGTTTGGACAGCTGAATGTGTAACTCATGTCACTTACATTATCTACGTTTATAAAACAACATGTCATGCTGCCATATTTTGATAATTTAGAGGTTAAAAGTGTCGAGACTTACAACAAATAAAAAACACATTCTCAAGAAATAGATTAGCAGTCCTGACAACACTGGCTGGACAAAGGAAGTGCCCGTTGCTACGGTAACCTGTATTTTTTAAAGGACCAAAGCCTCATTCCATGCATTTTCATAATATGACCCTCACATCACAAAGACCTAAAATAAAAGAAAATAACAATAATGGTAATAAAAAAGACCGGGAAGAGAACAAGATTTGTGATGGACTGAAGACTCTCCGTCAAATAATCATTCCTGGCTTCTTTTGGAACGTAGTGTCTGTTGCACGAGCCCAAGCAGATTGGACCTCTGCCCTCTCCCTATCAATAACTGTCACTGCAAATCCCTCAAGCAAGGAAACTTCTGAGCCGAAATGAAATGCAAATGAAAGGAAGGAGCATCTCTAATGTTCCGACGCAAATACAGAAAAATAGAAACGTAGCAGGCATAATTAACCTGCCTGAAATAATGGCTTTCACACACGGCAGCCTGACCTTGGAATAAATAGACAGGCGTTCAACACGTCTGCCTTCCTGATACTTACTGCGATCCCAGGTGTGGCAGCTCAGAAGAGGCAAGGTTTCACACTATATCATCTGAAATTCACTCATTTCTTTTTGAGTTTTAATTTCAATAAGAATAGTAAAACAATGTAATACCATAATGATTTTGTGTCTTAGTTATCAGAGCCCAGTAAACATTTGTCTTATTTAAAAGACAAATCCGCTAGTCTTCTCTTCATTCTAAATCTCTCCGCTTTCGAAAAACTACATTTAAAGGTCAGTGTTTATTTAGATAAGCAGGAAGCAAGTACTTCAAGGGACTAAAGCATCTCATTATAAAGCCCAAAGCTGTTGGTTCAGTCTTTATACCTGACATACACCGCACAAACCCAAGGAAGAATCTTTGCCAGTCTGTGTGCCAATGGTAGTAATATGGGAACAACTCAACTATAAACTTCTAATGTGAAATTCACTCCAGATAGAATACAAATAAAATTAACTAAAAAAGCTATGGGAAGCCATACAAAAACCTGAACCTTTTTGAGATTAAGAGGTAACATGATTAAAATATTTAAAATTATGAGTGGAATTAGTATAGTGGATTATGGCTTTTACTTTCAAACAAATCCTTCTATGAGGACATGGGAACACAGATGGAAACCTAGGGAAGGGAATTCCAAAGACATTTTAGAAAGTTTCACTTCATACAGAGAACCACATACTGCACACAGGTTTAATTTTACCAAATAATGTGGTGGAGAGTAGGACTTTGGGAACATGATTTGATGTAAGTTTTGAGAAGTTTTATACTGACAAGCTTCTTGATCTGAATGATGTGTTCTTGTCAAAATTTTTCTAATGTTCTCACTAAATGTCCCATGAACAAATGCCTTTGATGTGATGAGTAGAAGCTAAATATGTTTTCTTGCTTTCTTTCACCAGTCTGAAATGAGTTTGCTGGGATCCATATCAGGGGCCTCATGTATAACGCTATGCGTAGAATTCACACTATAACATGGCATAAGGACAAAAACAGAAATGTTTGTACACACAAAAAAATTAAGATGCATAAATCTGTGTGTTTGCCAACTTCCACGTTCTTCCGCTACATAAATCCCGGTCAGTGTGAAAAGTAACGCATTTGCACACGCCTGCTGTTCCGCCCCAACTCCTCCCAGAATTACGCCACTTTGAATATGCAAATCAATATAAATAGCCCTTAAGCTCAGCCTTCAATGGCAGAAGCAAGGGGGAAAATACAAGAATTTCAGCGAATATCAAGTGGAGGCAAGGAAAAACTTACTATTCGTTGGTTTAAACAGTGATATAATCAACAAAAGGAAGTTGATCGAGTGACAGAGCGTCTGAGTGTGAAAGCTTATTAGGGTACAGAGAAAAGAAAAAAAAATAAGGACACAGTGAGAAAAAAGCTCGAAATGCCAACTTTAATCTCGAAATTTCCACTTCAATCACGTAGTTTATTTTGTCATTAAAGTAAAACATCATAAACTTCATCTTTAAATCGTTTAATTTACTAGTTTCTCAAATACCATCGTAACTAAAGTAGCACGTTAAATGCTTTGTTTTGTATGTGTTCTTCTATGTGCTCCATGTGTGTGAATCACTATCTCTTCCTCCAACAGGACACAGAATCCTTTACAGTCATGATATTACAGCTCTCTGAATAATTAAAATACTGAGATATATACTTTATATCATTTTCATAATGATAGGAATTAAAGCATGTTATTAAGCATGGGAACACGGTGGCGCAGTGATAGTAACAAGCAGGTGCCTCGTCTACAGATTGTTCCTGCCTCCCGCAAGATGCTTGCTGCGCAAACTCCAATGAAATAATTTATTGCAGCAATACTGTCTCTTTCAAACGTACTAACCCCCAATTCCTGTCCTTCCTTTTCTTTCTCCAAGTAACCAATCACCACACAATCACCTCTGTAATAGATGTTAAGCCATCTGTAAGCTTAGAACGCCGATTCTTCAGAACTTTTAAGGAACATTGAAATATCTCAGTAGTACATGTTTAATTATTCTATTCATCTATTCCTCCAGTGTCGCGCCAGTCCCAACAAGAATATAGCCCTGCAACACCGTGTCCTCACATGTTTAATTATTAACAATATAGATTATTTAAATAATGTTAATATTTTAACTGTATAATGTAATAAACATATTTTGCTGTATTTCAACTTAAAAATGATATTGTCATCATATGTAATACACACTTTATAAAGTGGCTCAGGTTGTGCAATATTATAACTGTATTGCAAGTTTACAGTGAGGTAATTGTACTTGTAAGTACAAACAGTTCTATAAGGAGCACTTGATGGACTGATTGAGTGTGTTTATAGTTCTTGGGATGAAACTGTTTCTGAACTGTGAGGTCCGTACAGGAAAGGCTCTGAAGCATTTTGTCGGATGAGAGCAATTCAAATAGGCAGCATGGCTGAGGCAGCGTGTGCTTGATGCTGTATACCGATAATTCTCCTTCCGATCAGCTGCTCCGAGTGGCGCAGTGAGAGTAATATGGAAAAAGATGATCCACTGTGGGCGGCACGGTGGCGCAGTGGGTAGCGCTGCTGCCTCGCAGTTGGGAGACCTGGGGACCTGGGTTCAATTCCCGGGTCCTCCCTGCGTGGAGTTTGCATGTTCTCCCAGTGTCTGTGTGGGTTTCCTCCGGGCGCTCCGGTTTCCTCCCACAATCCAAAGACATGCAGGTTAGGTGGATTAGCGATTCTAAATTGGCCCTAGTGTGTGCTTGGTGTGTGGGTGTGTTTGTGTGTGTCCTGCGGTGGGTTGGCACCCTGCCTGGGATTGGTTCCCTGCCTTGTGCCCTGTGTTGGCTGGGATTGGCTCCAGCAGACCCCCGTGACCCTGTTTGGATTCAGCGGGTTGGAAAATGGATGGATGGATGGATGATCCACTGTGGCAACCCCTAATGGGAGCAGCTGAAAGTAGAAAAAGGTGCAGTGAAAGTAACAACGCTAAAGCAGCTATGGTATTTGGAATAGTTTGGCCATTCCGTGGACCATTATATTGTTACAGGTTAATTACAATCAGATGCCTTAAACTAATAAACAATATGCGTTTAATTTCATTGTATTTGATAAAGTCACATCAGGGATGTGGATCTAAAAAGAAAGGGAAATCACACTGGAGGAAAAGCACTGCTTTGAAGATGGCTGCCACCAATTTGCAAAACCGAGAGGAGAACTTGCGTACGCCAGGGTTGGAGAACCGTGAAAATGTGCTTGGTTTTATGGCAAGTTTAGCTTTTATACATCGTGATTTGAGCGTGGAAATGGGCTTATGCAACATTTTTCTGCATATGCACCGTTTATACATGAGGCCCCAGGTGAGTACAATGACTTTAGAGGAGAAAAACACCAACTTAAAGAAACTGGTTAGTGATCAGGAGATGACAATAGAAAAGAGTCAAGAAACCCAAGTCAGGTCTCCCATGGTTTCTCTTATAAGTGTTATGCTGATGATACACAGCTAAACTTGTTGTTCCCTCCAAAGGACCACATGGTATCAGCTAGAATCTCTCCATGTCTCACTGATATTGCAACCTGGATGAAGGAACACCATCTTGAGCTCAACTTGGCAAAGATGGACCTTCTTGTTAGCCAATCTCCTCTGTCTGTTCACCATCTTATCTCTGTTCAGCTTGGTTCATTATCACTAACACCTGCCAAAGTCGGTACATAATCTTGGAGTGGTCATTGATGACCAGCTTTCCTTCAAGGACAATGTTGCTATGGTCTTTTGGTCTTGCAGATTCACTTTGTACAATGTCTGCAAGATCTGACTGTATCTGGTAGAATATGCAGCACAACTCCTGGTCCTGGCTCTAGTGTTGCCTTGGCTGGACTACTGTAACTCTCTGCTGGGAGGTGCACCAGCAGGTGTCACAAAGTCATTGCAGATGATTCAAAATGCAGTAGAACCTCTGATGTTCAACAAGCTGAGGTGGGCACATGTCACTCCTCTCTTTAGATCAATACATTAACTTCCTGTAGTGGCATACATTAAGTTCACATTCTTTAAGATTGCCTACAGGGTAGTCAATTGAGACACTTGTGACTGGTTAGCTTTCTAATCCCAGCAGGCCATAGCATTAGGTTTCTCTGGCTTTGAATTCTCTTTGGAACTCTTATACTCCATCCTTGTTCTTGCCCCTTCATGGATCAGAAGGTATAATATTGAGGTCGCCTGACTGTTAGTGACGCTTCTAATGTGCAGAAGGAATATTGTGAGGAATAAGGAATAACTAGGAGAAATTCAATAGGCTAAGAGAACCAGGCATAAGGTTCCACAGTTGACAGTTCATGTCAGAGCACAAACCAAGCATGAAGTCAAAGGAATTGTCTGTAGACCTCCGAGACAGGATTGTCTCGAGGCACAAATCTGGGGAAGGTTACAGAAAAATTTCTGCTCCTTTGAAGGTCCCAATGAGCACAGTGGCCTCCATCATCCGTAAGTGGAAGAAGTTCGAAACCACCAGGACTCTTCCTAGAGCATGAATTTTCAACTGTGGGACCTTATATAGAGAGGTGTGTGCCTTTCCGAATCATGTCCAATCAACTGAATTTACCACAGGTGGACTCCAATTAAGCTGCAGAAACATCTCAAGGATGATCAGGGGAAACAGGATGCACACTGAGCTCAATTTTGAGCTTCATGGCAAAGGCTGTGTCACGTCATTATGGGGTGTTGTGTGTGGAATTCTGAGGAAAAAAAATAATTTAATCCATTTTGGAATAAGGTTGTAACATAACAAAATGTGGAAAAAGTGATGCGCTATGAATACTTTCCGGATGCTGTAACATGGCTGCACCCAATATGAATAACAGTCAAAATAGTGGCAAGGGCTGCAAATAAAACCGCAAAATAATGATATGAGGACATCTCTGCCATTCCAATAAAAATAAATTAAAAATAAGCATATCTATATATATAAAAATGGAATGGGTGGGTCGTCGGGTGGGCCTTTTTTTCATTCCGTTGAAAGACACGCCCTACTCACTGGACAGTTAAAAACACCAATCAAACTAACGATGACATCAAGTATTACCCAATCAAAAGTAGGAAAGGAGGCATCTTCATAAAATGCGTGTGGGATGATTTGCATGAGACGCTGCTTTAAAAAAAAAATGATAAAAAAAATACGGGATAAATCCCGTCCAGTATTGATTCAAAACGGGACGCGCAATTTCATTCTCAAACGCGGCACGATTCCGTATTTTAAAGGACGGGTGGCAACCCTACAGTGCCAGGTAACCACCCATACAATCACATTGTGATTCAGACTAGGAATGCAATGAATGTAATTACCCCGATCTACATACAAGGCGAAAGTCTTGCAACATTCAAAGATGATGGTTTGGGATAAGTAAACCATACAACATAAAAGAGCTTATGAAGCCTTGAACCGAAAAAAGCAACATCTCAGAGATCGTAAAAAAAAAAATAGGAGCTAATGTCGTTTTACTCGCTGTAGATTTTAGTCAAACATTACCAGTTATTTCACGAGGGAGACCAGCACATCAACTCAACGCGTGTTTAAAATCCATGCTTCTACCACGCTCGGTTATATGTCGCGTGTTCTCGGGTAGGTGCACCAAAAAATGTATACATTTAAGCATGTAATGGGCAAACAAAAAATGAGGTATACCCGAAGGCACAGCAGTAGTACTTAATGTAACTTTACTTCTTAAATGTTAATGTTTTACTGTTTAATAATTTATACGCTTCTTATATGTTGTTCAAATTCTTTTATCAAAATACCAGTGACAGCGCAATGCACGATAACATGGAGTGAATACACCATACGCATCCGCCCACGGCTGCCCTGCTGTGCGCAGATAGGACTTGATTGTACAATAAAATAAAATAAAGATAAAAACACTAAAACAATCATCACCCATAAAGCGGATAGTAGACGTGACGTACTATATGTGTACCACATTTCAAGTGTATAGGTGCAACGGTTTGCGAGCTACAGGTCATTTAAAATCCTGGACAGTCACACAAATTGCCACGGTAGCAAATTACAGAAGAAGATTTTACTGTTTAATAATTTATATTTATATGAAATGTGCTTCTTATATATTACTTCATATTCTCATATGATAATGATGTTAATGTTTATATTGATTTCTGTGTTATTAAAACTGCATGTATGTGTGTATATGTATATATATATATATATATATATATACTAGCAAAATACCCGCGCTTCGCAGCGGAGAAGTAGTGTGTTAAAGAGGTTATGAAAAAAAAAGGAAACATTTTAAAAATAACGTAACATGATTGTCAATGAAAGCCCGTTTCACTCAGTAAGTCTTATGTGTGTGTTTATGTATGTGTGTGTATATATATGTACATGTGTATATGTAGATATGTATATATATGTATATGTATATAAATGTTTATGTGTGTGTGTATATTATATATATAATATATATATATATATATATCTATATATATATATATATATAAAAGACAGCAACAGTTATAACAATGACAACACAATTACATTGACAATCATGTTACGTTATTTTTAAAATGTTTCCTTTTTTTTCATAACCTCTTTAACACACTACTTCTCCGCTGCGAAGCGCGGGTATTTTGCTATATATATATATATATATACGAGCTGTATATACCCGGCGTTGCCCGGGGCAGAAGTAACCTAATCGGTCAAACACTTACATACAGTGGTGTGAAAAACTACTTGCCCCCTTCCTGATTTCTTATTCTTTTGCATGTTTGTCACACAAAATGTTTCTGATCATCAAACACATTTAACCATTAGTCAAATATAACACAAGTAAACACAAAATGCAGTTTGTAAATGGTGGTTTTTATTATTTAGGGAGAAAAAAAAATCCAAACCTACATGGCCCTGTGTGAAAAAGTAATTGCCCCCTGAACCTAATAACTGGTTGGGCCACCCTTAGCAGCAATAACTGCAATCAAGCGTTTGCGATAACTTGCAATGAGTCTTTTACAGTGCTCTGGAGGAATTTTGGCCCACTCATCTTTGCAAAATTGTTGTAATTCAGCTTTATTTGAGGGTTTTCTAGCATGAACCGCCTTTTTAAGGTCATGCCATAGCATCTCAATTGGATTCAGGTCAGGACTTTGACTAGGCCACTCCAAAGTCTTCATTTTGTTTTTCTTCAGCCATTCAGAGGTGGATTTGCTGGTGTGTTTTGGGTCATTGTCCTGTTGCAGCACCCAAGATCGCTTCAGCTTGAGTTGACGAACAGATGGCCGGACATTCTCCTTCAGGATTTTTTGGTAGACAGTAGAATTCATGGTTCCATCTATCACAGCAAGCCTTCCAGGTCCTGAAGCAGCAAAACAACCCCAGACCATCACACTACCACCACCATATTTTACTGTTGGTGTGATGTTCTTTTTCTGAAATGCTGTGTTCCTTTTATGCCAGATGTAACGGGACATTTGCCTTCCAAAAAGTTCAACTTTTGACTCATCAGTCCACAAGGTATTTTCCCAAAAGTCTTGGCAATCATTGAGATGTTTCTTAGCAAAATTGAGACGAGCCCTAATGTTCTTTTTGCTTAACAGTGGTTTGCGTCTTGGAAATCTGCCATGCAGGCCGTTTTTGCCCAGTCTCTTTCTTATGGTGGAGTCGTGAACACTGACCTTAATTGAGGCAAGTGAGGCCTGCAGTTCTTTAGACGTTGTCCTGGGGTCTTTTGTGACCTCTCCGATGAGTCATCTCTGTGCTCTTGGGGTAATTTTGGTCGGCCGGCCACTCCTGGGAAGGTTCACCACTGCTCCATGTTTTTGCCATTTGTGGATAATGGCTCTCACTGTGGTTCGCTGGACTCCCAAAGCTTTAGAAATGGCTTTATAACCTTTACCAGACTGATAGATCGCAATTACTTCTGTTCTCATTTGTTCCTGAATTTCTTTGGATCTTGGCATGATGTCTAGCTTTTGAGGTGCTTTTGGTCTACTTCTCTGTGTCAGGCAGCTCCTATTTAAGTGATTTCTTGATTGAAATAGGTGTGGCAGTAATCAGGCCTGGGGGTGGCTACGGAAATTGAACTCAGGTGTGATACACCACAGTTAGGTTATTTTTTAACAAGGGGGCAATTACTTTTTCACACAGGGCCATGTAGGTTTGGATTTTTTTTCTCCCTAAATAATAAAAACCATCATTTAAAAACTGCATTTTGTGTTTACTTGTGTTATATTTGACTAATGGTTAAATGTGTTTGATGATCAGAAACATTTTGTGTGACAAACATGCAAAAGAATAAGAAATCAGGAAGGGGGCAAATAGTTTTTCACACCACTGTATATACCAAAGTAAATCTAATCGGTCAAACAGTTACATATATAAAAAAACCGAACCTAATCGGACAAACAGCTTCATATATACAGAAGCGAACCTAATCGGACAAACAGCTAATCTATATACATAAGCAAACCTAATTGGTCAAACAGTTACATAAATACAAAAGCAAACCTAATCGATGAAACAGCTTCATATATACAGAAGCGAACCTAATTGGTCAAACAGTTATGCATGTGCAGAATAATTTTACAAAGATTATGCGTGTTAACAATCATTAAAAAGAAAAGATTGAGGAACTCTTCTTCTATATGTGATGAAGCTGGATGAAGCTGACTTGACGAAGACGTAGGTGGCATAGATTGGTTTTTCTAAAACAGAAGAAAAAAATGAGTATCTATTATTATTTTAAATTAGAATGAAAATGAGAACCTTGATTAGAGATAGATTATCCGTATTAAAATATGTGCATGAATAAACTTTTGCTAACTCTCTAGCAAAAGTTTATTCATACAAATTGGCATGGGATGGCTTTGTGAAAAAGTACAAATTAGATAAAAATAAATTGAGAATGCGTACTTCCATTTGACTGAGATTATGTGTAATGATGAAAAAAAAGTTTAGTATGTTTTTTTTTCCATACGGGAAGGATGTAAAACCTTACATAGGCACCCTTCAGCCCGTACTGAAGGGTAGTGTCAGATTCTTACTGACTAAAAAACACCCTTTTTATTCCACAGCTACCCCAAAAACCACTATTAGGCATTACTTTGGGGTGGCAGTAGTTTAGTTATGAAACAGCTGGGTCCTGAAAAAAATCTGTCTTATTAGTGGCTTCATCACATATAGAAGAACAGTTCCTCAATCTTTTCTTTTTAATGATTGTTAACACGCATAATGTTTGTAAAATCATTCTGCACATGCATAACTGTTTGACCAATTAGGTTCGCTTCTGTATATATGAAGCTGTTTGATCGATTAGGTTTGCTTTTGTATTTATGTAACTGTTTGACCAATTAGGTTTGCTTATGTATATAGATTAGCTGTTTGTCCGATTAGGTTCGGTTTTTTTATATATGTAACTGTTTGACCGATTAGGTTTACTTTGGTATATATGTAAGTGTTTGACCGATTAGGTTACTTCTGCCCCGGGCAACGCCGGGTATATACAGTTCGTTAACATATAAAAATGAATGCTGAAAGTCAAACCCTCACAACAGCCACCATCTTAAATAATTGCAGCACTCTAATGTTACAGTTGATGTTGGCACTAATTTACTTACTAGCATTGCAGAAAAACTGGCCATGGCCATAAGAAACTGTTAACAAAATGATGACAAAGAATTAACAAAAACAAACCCATGTCAAGGTAAAATAATAATAATAGCAATTAATAAAACAAAAATGAGGGAGTTGGTCTCATCTGTTACAGGAGATGGACGTCTGAAGCGGAGCTCCATTAGCAGCGGCTTTATTTTCTCACGTATTTCTTATTATTTTGAGGTATCCTGTATTTACCCGACCCGAGGAGCTTCCACTACAGTATATAAACATGAGTAACAAGAAGGGAGGTCAGAAAGAACCGGAAAGGAAACTGAAAGCTACATAAAAGCCTAGACAGACATCAGAATCAGAATCAGAATCAGCTTTATTGGCGAAGTATATGTACACATACAAGGAATTGGACTCTGGTTTTACCTAGTATTGTCCCTGATGCTGTGAGATTGACTTAGTGCGAGGTACGGTCTCTCAGAGACTGACCTGGAACAGGCAGACGAATGCATAGACTTCCTAGGACCCTGCTCCACTGCATGATCTCCAGTCGAGAGCGAAAATGGGAGTGAGGGTGCAAGTGATGCAGGTCACGATGGATCGCTGATTTCAGAAGATCACTTGAAACTAGAAAAGGCCTTGCAGTACATGCTTTCATCTACTCCTCGCGAGTCCCGAAGCATCGGCTGTAACAGGGGCTGTAATTCCACCCGCAGAGCACGAAAGCCGAAACGATGTGTCCGAACTGAAGGAAATGATCACAACATTGGCCATGAGTTTAAGAAAGACAATCAGAGAAATATGAAGAAAGAAAGAAGTGACTTGCTTAAGACAAACGAGAAACTACGACAGGAGCTGCGTCAAGATAACAAAGACCTAGAAATGCGTCTAATTAATCGTTTTGACAAGACCTTTAAAGGTATAGTGGGGAAATTAGAGGAACACATTGAAGAAAACAGATCTAAACTGAAAAAACTTGCCGATCAGCTGGATGACATTAAGCAGGCATTCACGGCTCGAATTGAAACAGCGGAACAATTGGCATCTAACGCCAATGAAAAAGCTACAGCTGCGAATTCCGAATGCAAAAAACTTGGGAGACAGACTTGCGGCCCTGGAAGATGGGTGCAGAAGGAATAATATTAGAATCGAAGGTCTAAATGAGAAACGTGAAAGTAGAAACCCAGTGAAATTTGCAGTAGAATTACTCTCTAAAATAATTGGAGAAGACTTTAAATCAGATATCGAGATAGAAGCAGCTTATCGCATACGCAGATCAAATACCTTTAAACCTAGGTCTTTTATTGTTCGCTTTGAGCGATTATGATGTAAGCTTTTCGTGATGGCACTTCTCAGACACAAGCAAGAGATTATATTTGAAAATAATCTCATTCGTATTTTCCCTGACTTCTCACCTTCAACAGCTGCTAAACGTGCAGCCTTCTACAACATTAAACCGCTGTTACGGAAAGCCGATATCAAATACAGTCTCTTGTATTCTGCCAAACTGAAAGTGGATGTTCAAGGCCAATACTACGTATTTTCCAGCAAGTAGGAAGCTGAAAAGGAATTAAGGAAGCTGATCCCGACACTCTTTTGAATGACAATAGTCTTTCAATAATATCCTGTCATGGCATGGCAAGGAGATATCACCTGCTGTCTGATCCACTTGTAAAGATAAGGGTACTATAATTATACATCCTTTTCTCTACTTCAACACTTTATATTTATGTTTTAATTACAGTTATAGACGTGTGTGTGTGTGGAAGCAATTAAAGTAGGGTTTGTTTTTTTTTCTTTTTCTTTCCTAAAGGAGACTGTATAACATCATACCCTTGGTTTACTGTTATTTCTATTATTGCATTAAGATTTACTATGCTTATCCTAGACCACTTTTTAACACCATTCCCAGGGTTCATTATTTTATTATCTTAATATTTTAAGATTGCTAAAGATTATATTTTAAGTTTAAAGTCTGTTAATGATTATATTTTTGGCAGATAGTATTTAGACTTTAGCTGCAATAGATATCTCTACTTTTCAATTCTCAAATGCCGCTGCGAGGTGGGGGGTGGGGGCTTGTTTTGTTTTGGATGTGCTCTGTCTCTCGGTATGTCAGAGGACCGGGACGTTGTGAAGTGGGGTCTAGTCTCACGTGGGGAGGCAAAATGGGGGGGGGGGGGTATGGGGGGAGAGAAAGAGATCAGGCTATATCTAATCTATCCTTTTAATCCTTATAATTATAACTATCAACGCAACAATAGGCTGTATGGCAATAACTCGTGGGGAAATTGGAAATTAAGATTAAAACTGCTTCACTACTAGTTGAGACTATAAAATAACATCAAAAATTCAGAATCAATGTCTCCATGATGGGACAGTTAACTTTGTGAGCTGGAATGTTAAAGGCCTGAATCACGAATTAAAGAGAAAGTATGCTCTCACCTAACAGGCTTAAATGCTAAAATAGTATTTTTACAGGAGACCCACTTACTAAGCAAGGATCAGTTCTGGCTGCAAAAAGACTGGACTGGTCAAATGTTCCATTCTAGCTTTACAAAAAACTATTAGAATTTGTAGCATCACATGTGGTATCGGATCCTGAAGGGAGATATGTGATGGTCATGGGCAACTTATTTAACTGTAAAATGATTTTGAGAAATGTTTATGCACCCAATGTCGAAAATCTATTTGCATCCATTCCCAATGTGAACACTCATAAAATTATAATGGCTGGGGATGTTAATTGTGTTTTAAATCCACTCTTAGATAGGACTCCTGTTACGGGGGGACGACATCTAACACTGCAAAGACAATTACACAGTTTGTAACTGACCACAACTTATCAGACCCCTGGAAGTTTCTAAACCCAAACTCAAGAACATATTCATTCTACTCACCAGTGCATCATAGCTACTCAAGAACTGATTATTTCTTTATAGATAATAATTTCTTGCCTACGATTAAATCTTGCAAATACGACACAATTGTTATCTCTGACCATGCACCTCTGGTCTTGGAGCTAAAATCATTATGCCCCTCACATTCACCTCGCAGATGGCGTCTTAACCCACTTCTATTAGCAGACGAGAACTGTACAGAATTTATATCCAAACAAATCAGTTTCGTCCTAGAGACAAACACACCCTCAGAGGTTTCTGCAGGAACACTCTGGGAAACTCTAAAGGCCTTCTTAAGAGGACAGATTATTTCATATCTTTCCCACAGAAATAAATTAGAAACCAAGAAAGTGTCAGAGCTAAGAAGCGAAATTACTAGAACAGATGAAGAACAAGCCAGGCATCCAAGTGAGACTCTTCATAGGAAAAGGCAGGCTCTGCATACAGAACTCAACATCTTGACAACTAAAGAAACTGAACAACTTATTTATAAATCAAGACATCATTACTATGAATTACTATGAAAGCTAATAAGCTTTTAGCTCAACAAATCCACAAGCAAGAAGTTCGCAATGCAATCCCAGTAATCAACAACACGAATGGAGATGAAATCATTGACCATAAAAATATAATGCACACATTTAGCGACTACTATAAAACCTTATATTCTACTGAGTTTAAAGAAGACAACAAACAATCTAATGCATTTCTGGATACATTACAGATACCACAAATAGATACTTTTAGTGCTGAGGAATTGGATAAACCTCTGACGCTATCAGAATTACTAGATGCTATAAAGTCACTTCAAGGCAGGAAATCAGCAGGCCCTGATGGCTACCCTGTAGAATTTTATAAGAAATTCTCCACTCAGCTAGCTCCCCTCTTATTGGCAACATTTACAGAAGCTAGAGACAATCAAATTCTACCACAAACCTTTCGTCAAGCATTAATCACCATCTTTCCTAAACAAAATAAGGACTTGTTACAATGTGCATCATACAGACCAATTTCACTTCTGAATAATGATGTTAAGATACTCTCAAAAATCATAGCTAGAAGGATGGAGAAAGTGCTGCCTTTGGTAATATCACAGGAACAAACTGGATTTATTAAAGGCCGACACTTATCTTCCAATCTTCGACGCCTGTTTAATGTAATATATTCACCAGCAAAGTCAAACACCCCAGAGATGATATTATCATTGGATGCAGAAAAAGAATTTGATATGATTGAATGGAACTACCAGTTCACTATATTAGAGAAATTTGGGTTTGGCCCGAATATTTGTGCATGGATCAAACTACTGTATACCAATCCAGAAGCTTCAGTATGTATTAACAACATTTGTTCAGACTATTTTAAACTAGAACGTGGCACCAGACAAGGATGCCCCTTGTTACCACTGCTGTTTGCAATTGCCATTGAACCACTGGTGGTCCACTGTCGAAATTCTTATCAGATAAAGGGGATTATCAGAGAAGGACTGGAACAGAAAATTTCTCTATATGCAGATGATATGGTTTTATATACTGTATATCAGACCCAGGAAACACTGTGCCTGCAGTTTTAACAGCACTAACAGAATTTCAAAAGATCTCTGGTCTCAGAATTAATTTGAATAAAAGTATACTCTTTCCAGTGAATTCTCAAGTAAATAATATTAGATTGGACACCCTACCTTTTACCATTGCAGATCAGTTTAAATGCCTAGGGGTAAATATCACAAGTAAACATAAAACTCTTTATCAACAAAATTTTGCCGTCTGTATGGAAAAAATTAAGCAAGATTTGCATAGATGGTCAACCCTTCATCTCATTCTAGCTGGAAGAATTAACATTGTTAAGATGAATATCCTTCCTAAGCTTCTTTTTTTATTTCAAAACATTCCAATATACATCAATAAATCATTTATAAGAAATTAGATTCAACCATAACCTCATTTATTTGGAACTCAAAACATTCACGTATCCGAAGAGCGACCCTACAAAGACCTAAGGCAGAAGGTGGCAAGGCTCTACCTAATTTTCAGTTTTATTACTGGGCAGCAAACATACAAGCTATAAAAACCTGGGCACAAATAGATGAACATACACAGGCTTGGTCCGCAATAGAAGTAAAATCCTGCAGTACTTCTTTATATTCCCTGCTCTGCGCCCCAATAAATGCAAGTTATCGCAAATATACTAATAACCAAATTGTGCTTCATTCACTCAGAACATGGAACCAATTTAGAAAGCATTTTAAGATGGAAAATCTTTTATCTGTGGCACCTCTGCAGGAGAACCACCTCTTTCAACCCTCGCAAACATATCTAGTATTTAATATCTAGAAAAGATTTGGGATTAAATTGCTCATCGATCTTTATATAGACAATATCTTTGCATCCTTTGAACAATTACATTCCAAATTCAACCTCCCAGGTACACATTTCTTTCACTGTCTTCAAATTAGATACTTTGTTAAACAGAAACAGCCCGATTTTCCTCATCTCGCACCCTCCACCATGCTGGAAAAAATACTACTCAATTTCGAGGACTTAGACACCATTTCTGCAATATATAAAATTTTATTAGAGTCCCTTCCTTTCAAAGATCCAAGAGGACAATGGGAAAAAGATCTCTTAATTAATATATCAGAAAAGGAGTGGAAGGTAGCAATGCAGACAATTAACTCGAGCTCCATATGTACAAAGCATACAATTATTCAACTCAAAATTATATATCGAGCTCATCTGTCTCGCTTAAAACTGTCCAAAATATTTCCAGGGCAAGATCCAATCTGCGAATGCTGCAACCAAGCTCCTGCCTCACTGGGTCACATGTTTTGGGCTTGCACCAAATTAACATCATTTTGGACCAAAATTTTTAAGTGCCTTTCAGACAGCCTTGGTGTCACAATCCCTCCTAACCCATTAATAGCTGTGTTTGGTGTTCTTCCAGATGGATTTGAAGTGGAGAAGGACAAGCAAACGGTGATTGCATTCACTACACTTTTGGCACGCAGACTTATTTTGTTAAATTGGAAAAATCCTAACTTTCCTCTTATAAGTCAGTGGGAAACCGATGTTTTAATTATTTGAAATTGGAAAAAATCAAATTCTCAGTTAGAGGATCTGTACGGAACTTTTTCAAAACCTGGCAGGATCTAATCAATAATATTTTAGAATAAGAAGAAATAATTATCTCCACATTTCTTTTTCTTCTCCAATTATCTTTATTGCCCTATTAAACTCAACAATTTAGGTATGTTTACAAGCTTTAAGTATTACTCCTTTGGCCATGCTCTCCTTCAAAGGGGTGGGGTTTGATTTGTTTTCAATCCTATTTTTTGTAAAAGTTGATATATTTGTACAGAATGATTACAAGAAAATTAATAAAATATTAAAAAAAAACAAAAAAACAAAAATGAATGCTGGAAGTCAAACACTCACAACAGCCACCATCTTAAATAGCTGCAGCACTCTAATGTCACAGTTGAAGTTGGCACCAATTTAATTACTAGCAATGGGGAATAATTGGCCACGACCATAAGAAACTGTTAACAAAATGGTGACAAAGAATTATCAAAAACAAACTCATGTCATGGTAAAAATAATAATAATAATAGCAATTAATAAAACAAAAATGATAATAACATTAAAAAATGTTGGTATAAAAAAACAGTACCCATGACAATTATGATCTATGATCAGTAAAAGAAGAGAGTCAAATAGCACTTTTTATATTGAGAGAAATCGTTTACAGGATAAATGGCTTTTACAGAGTAACAATCATTATACCAGAAGACCAAAAATCACAACCAAACAAAGTGGAAAATTATAGTCAAATTCACAAGACAAATAAAATTCAAAACCAAAACTATTTCTTAAATTGCTCAACAAATAAATTCTCTCTCACCAATCTAGGCTTTAGCCTGAAGGGTGCTGAGTACATTTTCTGCCAAGTGATGCAGTGGTTAGTGCTGCTGGCTTGAGCCTAAAGTGTCCTCCATTCAAATCCCTGCAAAATATTTTCCTGTGTGGAGTCTGCACATTTTTCCCCATATATGTGGGTTTTCCCTAGATATTTGGATTTCCACCAGCAACTTAAAGACGTGTGTATTATACTAACTGAGGACTCTAAATTGACTCACTATGAGTGAGAGCTGATGTGTGAGTGGTGCATCCCTTCCAAGACTAGCTGCTGCTCTTACAAAATTGAAGTGGATCAGCAGAGTAAGAACTGAATGATATTTTTTTATGCTTATCTCTTTCTCCATATGTGTTTTTGTACTGTATTCATTGGCTTTTTCAGCATTGTTAATGACGTGAAGAGGTCTAAATTGAAATAAATTGTTGTTGCATTTTGAAAGGTTAGAAGGTGAGTGTGAAGTGAGGAGGTCAGCAATTCAAGGCAGCATCTTGATCGATTCTCTCCACTAGCAAACAATAAGCTGGATTTAACATCTACAGAAGCCATACCTGAATTGTGGAGTTATTTGAAGATGACCAAAATTAGAACCTGACCAACATAAATAATAATAATAATAATACATGTTATGGCTGTGAAGGCGCTTGGAAACACATAGGAATGCCTAACAGCAGATGGAAAAAAGGATACTCTACACGAAACAATACTGCTACAGCACACTGGAAAGCTGAGTTTCTTCTGAGCTGCCACACACTTTCCAATCAGAAGGAGACTCAGCAATACTTGTTAGATGATAGCTAAACTGTGAAAAACAGCACATATTTAGTGGCTCCTTTTTACAGTTATTATCACATAAAATGTTTTATAATAATCTTCTTTCGGCTGCTCCTGTTAGGGGCTACCACAGTGGATCATCTTTTTCCTTATCTTCCTGTCCTCTACATCTTTTCTCTTACACCCATCACCTTCATGTTCTCTTCTCACCACATCCATAAACCTTCTCTTAGGCCTTCCTCTTTTCCTCTTACCTGGCAGCTCTATCCTTAGCATCTTTATCTCAATATACTCAACATTTCTCCTCTGAACATGTCCAAACCAACGCAATCTTGCTTCTCTGACTTTGTCTCCCAACTGTCCAATCTGAGCTGACCCTCTAATGTACTCATTTCTAATCCTATCCATCCTCGTCACACCCAGTGTAAATCTTAATATCTTTAACTCTGCCACTTATCCACTTATTTCTTCTGCAATGTTACAGGGAGCTAGAAATAATGCTGGCAATAACAGAGGCAAGGTAGACAGAAGGCCTGTACAGGTCACCACCACCATCACATGGAACGCTTACAAACACACAGACGCATACACAGAAACTGGCAGAGAACATTACAGCATCTGC
Organism: Erpetoichthys calabaricus; assembly: GCF_900747795.2. NCBI lineage: Eukaryota > Metazoa > Chordata > Cladistia > Polypteriformes > Polypteridae > Erpetoichthys > Erpetoichthys calabaricus. Next base: position 114,092,144 of record NC_041395.2, on the reverse strand, counting down.
TTATATTGCGTGGGTAAACTGGTGTTCCAAGACTGAATCCACACATAGACATTCAGAGAATAGAAACTCTTTTTGGCATAGAGCTCTGTTAAGTGGCTGTGCTACACTGCTACTCACAGTGCTGTTCATACTTAAACATGTGAATAAAAGTGAACTACTTGAAAACCCTTTTGGCCAGACAGTGAGCACAGCGACTTTTTAGAGGTGCCTAATTTTGTAACTGACAGCTTGGTTAAGATAATAAGATTAAAGCATAAGGCACCATGGCTATAACTATTCCCTTTGGATGACAAATCCTTTGTCCTCAATATGAATTTGTACTCGTTTTGTTTTCCCTCGGTTTGCATAGGTTTTTGGGGGGAATAAGGCATTCATGTTAGTGTAATTGATAATTTTAAATTGTAAGCCTGTAAGTGAGAGTACATTCATAGATGTATCCTGGGCTGTCCCCTGTCCATGGCTGGTTTCTCCCTTAGGTCTGATACTGCAGTTTGTGAAGACCCTGATTTGATTTGATTATCCAGCTTGTGTTATGTTATGAAGTTTAAGTGTGTATATTGCATGAACCCCCTAAGTCCCTTCTAAACTGGTGACAGAGGTGCATTTCTGCTCAGTTGAACATTTCGGTCTATTCCAGTATCAAAGGTATTTCATCTCTGCTGAAAAAGCACTCCTTAGATGTCACAAAACAGAGAGTGAGAAGTGGCCTTCAGTCCCAGGAGGGAGACAGCACAAGATAGCTGGTTTGTGAAAGCTGCAAACAAGTTGACCTTTAACATTTCTAGAAATGTCATGACTGCTACCTTTTTTGAGCATGCTTCATAAGGTCGATATGACTTGGTTTTGAACTTAAAAGTCGACTTTTTTATTCTCTGACTGCCTTTCAAGCATCAAAATGAAGGAAGATGCCATAGTCGCATCCTTGACAGCCCTGCATATAACTCTTGCTCTAGCTACTCCTTTAAGTGATCTGAGAATTATGGGATCTGTGTAGACTGTACTAGCCAAGCTGAGGGAATATAACTGGAGAATTTAAATGGACTTTCCAAATCAAAGAAATGGATGTGCAGATGTTCTGTGAAGAAAATGATTCTTTGTCTGCTTGTAGTGAAAGACTCCATGTCTGGCATCCTTGAGATGACAAATCTCACTAAATGGGCGTATTGAAACAGAGCAGATGTACACAATCTCTGAAAATAATATTTGGCACAGGCATCCAAAAAAAGGTGCAATTATTGGAGCATATAGAGTATATATCTCTATATATTTAAAATCCAACATCTGTCTGTCTGCTTGTCTGTATGTCTGTCCTCTTTTCATGAGAGAACCACTTAACGGATTTAGAACAGGTTTTTTTCTATAATTTGCTTGAACATTCCAGTTGATTTTGTGACTTCTCTCATTGCGCTATGTATCATAGTTTGCTTGCGGTACTGATTTATTTGCACACATCCGAGAAAAAGGCAGCGGGGCGGGGTCCTCCTTACTGTTCATGCAACAGCCTTGGGGCGTTCCTTACCTCCGCTTAGCTAGCGAATGAGATAACTACTTAATGGATTTAGATCGGGTCTTTTCTATAATTTGCTTGAACATTCCAGTTGATTTTGCGACTTCTCTCATCGTGCTAAGAATCATAGTTCGCTTGCAGGAGCAATATATTTGCACTAATCCGAGACAGAGACTGCGGGCCAAGGGGAGGAGGATGCGTGATGTCAGGAGTAGGAAGTCAGGCAGGTTCCTCCTCACTGTCCTGTTTCACTACTATGCGGGCAAAGCCATGGGGTTGGATAGTAGTACATATATATACATTATACAGTATATGTTTACACTGTATAAATAAATAAAACGCTAAGGATTGTTCATCTGTCATGATAAAACTCATGAGCCACTAGGCACTGAACGTGTATCTTGATCTTAATCAACAGCTGATGATGTGATATGTGCTTCTGTGACAAAAAAATGGAACTGCAGGCTACCTTTTTATTGTACTTGGGCCATGGGTCTTTCTCAGGGCACGCATCATGACTGACAGCAAAAGAACAGTAGTAACATCAGCTGAGAATGAAGGACGCTGCAGGGGCCAATAAGACACAGGTCAACTGGGAGATACACAATGTAGGTGTGACAAACATGGACAGCCGCCTGTACCAACTGACATCTAGTCAGATCTCTACAGTGGACTGGTCATTTGCATCACAGCCAAAAAGGCATACAGACCGTGAGAAAAAAATGTGAGGGTAGGACATGGCCACACATACCAAAATGAGAAGTCAGCCTGAATGTAGAGCCACTGAGTAGTTTGATAACATTGTGGCCCTTATATCTGAACTGCATAGGTGTCCCTTGCAGCACACACCTAATCAATGTGTTAATTGAAAAACTGGCAGCTCATGGAATGGGGCACAGCCGGATTTTTTAGGTGGAGATGGATAGTTAGGACTTGATGTTTGGTTCCAATCCAGACCAGCATCAAACATTCAGACCCACCTTCTTCTCCTGGTTGAGTGCTGACTCCTGTATGTGAAAAGTATGAAGTGGCCTTGAGGCAGTAGGTGCCAGCATAGTGCACAGAGAGTGGGATATCTATGTGATAGTGTGAGATAGCATAAAAGTACATCATCCATCCATCTTGAAAAGGTTCTTTAACTGGCCAATAAATTAACAGCATGAAGTTCATTGGTATCTTCATTGTTGTTATCAGAAGCATTTCTGTATTTGGGTCCAGTGGGGCACAACCTCATCAGGGGCCTCATGTATAAACGGTGAGTACACACAGAAATGTTGCGTACGAACGTTTCCACACTCAAATTGCGATGTATAAAACCTAAACTTGGCGTAAAGCCACACACATTTCCACGGTACCTCATACCCTGGCGTACGCAATTTCTCCGCTCGGTTTTGCAGACTGGCAGCACCCAGCGTCAAAGCAGTGGTACTGTTCCTGTGTGGTCACCCTTTCTTTCTTAGACCCACATTCCTGATGCGGCTTTATAAATACACTGAAATTAACTGCATATTGTTTATTAGTGTAATGCATCTGATTGTAATTAACCTGTAGCAATATAATGGTCCAGGGAATAGCCATAGTATTCCAAATACCATAACTGCTTTAGCAGACGCTTACTGCATCTTCTTCTTCTTTCAGCTGCTCCCGTTAAGGGTTGACACAGCGGATCATCTTTTTCCATATTACTCTCACTGCACCACGTGGAGTATTTATATCACTGTATCTGAGTGGGGAATCACAGCAGCAGCTGATCGGAAAGAGAATTATCGGTATACAGTTTCAAGCACACACTACCTCAGCCACGGCAAAATGCGTCAAAGCCTTTCCTGTACGGACCTCGCGTTTCAGAAACAGTTTCATCCCAAGAACTATAAACACACTCAATAAGTCCATCAAGTGCTCCTTGTAGAACTGTTTGTTCTTATAAGTACAATTACCCCACTGTAAACTTGCACTACAGTTATAATATTGCACAACCTGTGCCACTTTATAAAGCGCGTATGATGACGATATCATTTTTAAGATGAAATGCAGCAAAATATGTTGCTTATAGTATACAGATAAAACTTTAACTTCATTTAAATAATCTATATTGTTAATAATTAAACATGTGAGGACACGGTGCCGCAGAGCTAGCTAGATCACGGATATCTCCTTCCTTGCGCTGTATTATTGCTGGTGCTGACGCAACACTGGAAGGATAGATGGATAGAATAATTAAACATATACTACAAAGATATTTCAATGTTCCTTAAAAGTTTTGAAGAATTGGTGTTCTAAGCTTACAGATGGCTTAACGTCTAATACAGAGCTGATTGTGTGGCGATTGGGTATTTGGAGAAAGAAAAGTAAGGACAGGAATTGGAGGTTAGTACGTTTGAAAGAGACAGTACTTCTGTAATAAATTATTTCATCGAAGGTCGCACATGGCGCAGCAAGCCTCTTGCGTGAGATATGAACAATCACTGCGCCACCGTGTTCCCATGTTTACTAACATGCTTTCATTCCTGTCATCATGAAAAAGATATCACGTATACATCTCAGTATTTTAATTATTCAGAGAGCTGTAATATCATGAATGTAATGGATTCTGTGTCCTGTCGGAGAAAGAGAAAGAACGGAAGCACGTAATGATTCACACACATAGAGCACATTGAAGATCAAACACAGAACAAAGCATTTAACGTGCTACTTGAGAAACTAGTAAAATAAATGATTTTAAGATGAAGTTTATGATGTTCTACTTTAATGACAAAATAAACTACGTGATTAAAGTGGAAATTTCGAGATTAAAGTTGACATTTCGTGCTTTTTTCCCACTGTGTGCCTATTTTTTTTCTCTGTACCCTAATAAGCTTTCATATGACACTCAGACGGCCCGCTGCAAGTCGCCTTTTCACGTCGACTTTGATATCTGACAACTTCTTTTTTATTTCGGCACTGTGCGACTTTGTGAACTTGAGCTTTCACTATGTCACTCGATCAACTTTCTTTTGTTGATTATACCACTGTTTAAACCAACAAATAGTACGTTTTTCCTTTGCCTCCACTTGGTATTCACTGAAATTCTTATATTTTCCCCTGTGCTATTCCCATTGTCTTTTCACAGAAGGCTATTTATATCGATTTGCATATTCAAAGAGGCATAATTCTGGGAGGAGTTGAGGCAGGACAGAAGGCGCATGCACATGCGTTACTTTTCACGCTGATTGGGATTTATGTAATGGAAGAACGTGAAAGTTTACGTATGCACAGATTCCTGCATCTGGATTTTTCTGTGCATACGCACATTCCCGCTTTTGTGCTTACGCCATGTTATAGTGTGAGTTCTACACACAGTGTTATACATGAGGCCCCAGATGACTGAACTTCTCCCATTAATGTAACTTATTACTGAAATGAAATCAGAACATTCCTCACCTCTGTCTTCTTAAGCAAATTTCCTTCCAGTTTTTTTATTATGTGTTCAATGTAATGACTTGTCTCCTGTAGTATGTGAAATTGTCTTCATGCCTGGTGCTGTAAGCCGGTGTCCAGCTAAGGTTGCTGTTTTGAGTTTGAGTCAATCTTTTTCGTGTTATTTTAGCTTATTCTTTTTTTATTTACCTTAAAGCGGTTCAATTCTAAACTTGAAGTGTTGTCATTTCAATTCAGGATGTTCACAGCCAATGGGTTTTCCTTACCACTGGGTGGTTTGCGAGGCTCACACTTTTTATAGCATTTAAATCTATATGATACTATATTGTCAGATGAGAACGACTTCATAGAGTACCTCAATGATCTGATGCCAATCGAGACAGACCAGGTACCAGCATTCCATTGTTTGATTGACTTTTTCTGATGTGAAAGTTGCATGACCTTTCACGTTTCACTAGTTATTAGCAAAGGACCAACAGATATTGTTAGTTATGTGAGTTAATATTTATATTAGTGATGTTTGCACATATTTGACCCCACTGGAATTTCCATGCCAAAAATGCTACTGGTTTTTCATAACAAAGGAAATGGCAGCTGTGGTTTGTGTTTTTTCTGTGAGGAAAATTTAAAAGCTTTAGAGGAAAATGGCTTAAGCCTGTTGTTTGGATTGTATTTGTTTGGACCACTTGACACAGTCACAGCCACATATTTTGTTGAATGTATGCTGTACTTACTTTGACAACTAGAGGCATACATTCCTGGGAATTACTTTTGGGAAATACAGGATCCAACTTGGAGGAACAGGGTGTAATTTTAGTTCTGGACCTAAACTGGTTCTTTGCTGAAGAGATGGAGAGTGTAAAGAAACTTAAAAATGAATCCATCACAGACCTCAACCTCTAAGCCTTTGTCACTACTAGCAATTAGAAAAGCAGTCGGAATGAAAGACGCTTTATAGATCAAATTAGCAGCACATCTCGAATGTCAAACAGCAATGTCACTAATATCATTGAGCCAGAGTGGCAAAATCTGGCTGGTAAAAATAACCTTCAAGAATGATGCAGGTATGTTTTTTTTAGTATGAAGATGCCAGTCCACAGACAGAATGTACATTTAAAACATGCTGCCTTGTGACCACTGCCGGGGGCACACTTTTTCTTTTGGCTTCCTGGGTGACTTTGCCTTATGCCTTTCAATCTCTTGAGCACAAAGGTGTGTTGAGTTCATTGCTACTCCATCAGTAAGTCTCTGGCGCAGTCACCTCCTGTATAAACTAAAATTGTAAAGGTGATCTGCCCATGTTGCACAAACCGGGGTCTGTGTAATGGGATGTGTACTTTCAGGAGCGTGCTGCAGGGCTTTTCCAGGCACTTCACAGCTGGAGAGTGGTGTAACACTCAACAGAATCTGTATTTATTTTGTGCTTAACTCCATATGTCAGAGAACACTCCAAACAACTAGCAAAAACAGATGCAAACAGACGGATGTATAAAAATACCAAGATGAGAAAGTGGAGTATTGAGGCGCACGCAGGTCATGCTGTGTTTCTTATTTTCACGCCTCTGTTGGCTTTGGATGCAGCCTCACTTCATCAACCAGAGAGACTTTGCACTGCTTTGGGAAACAGATACATAAGCCACTTGACACAATATGTGTGACTGCAACCACGCAACAGAAGAACAGCTATGCTGAGGCGACTGGCACCTGTTATCTACAGGAATGGGCTTCTATTCCACAGCAGAGAAAATTTCAGGAAGCGGCATCACCTAAGGAGGCCCTTCTGCTCTCTGTTCCACCTGTACCACACTGGAATATGTATGAGATATGTTAAAGGAACAGTAAAAACATAAACAGAGTTGGGCTTTTAAGAAGGTGCATGTAGAAAGCTGACGGCTGTCAGTCACAGAGGAATTCAAGCGCTTACATCCTGTGTCACCACTCGGCAGTCTGACATGCCTACTAATTACAATCCAATTCTGATTTTCTCAACGGCAGCTCAAATATTTTCCTTGCCTGAAACGCCAAGTAAGAGGTTAAGACGCTGGATTGTAAGCTCCAGAGATGCCTGTTTAACTCCAATCACTGCCCCATTTGGTGACCTTGAGCTAGACATGTAACTTGCTGCTGCTTCTTTCTAGAAGTATTGCTCACTTGCTTTTTGTAATCTGCTTAGGATAATCATGTCAGCTAAACAATTATATGTAAAAGTGAGCATTTACATTTAGCAAAAGTCAGAAACCGGTGAAGGCAAAGTGGACAAAAGGAATGTCAATTAAAACTAGAAGATGGGAGACACTTGACGTAAAGGAAGCAAATTCTGAAAAGGATTTAGGGCTTTATGTTGGTCATCTGACCAACTCACAGGAGTTATTAAATAAATAAAATGTAAATTGTTGATTATAAATCAAGGGATTTTATGCTCAAACTATGTAATGCACTGGTGAGCCAACTTCTTGAGTATTATTTGCAGTTCTGGTCATCACACTACAAGAAAGACATAGCAGCACTTGAAGCTGTGCAGAGGACAGCAACCAAGTGCATCGCTGGACTTAAGGACGTGTCCTACTCTGACAGACTCGGAGAATTAAATCTGTTTAGTCTTAAGCAGCAGAGATTGCGTGGGGACCTAATCGAGATTTTCAAAATCTTTAAACCCAGCAGACGTCTTTCAACTAAACAGTAAATCTCATACATGAGGACATCTATAAAAATTAAGGGGAAGTGCATTTAAGTCTGAAACACTTTTTTATAGTAAAGAGTTGTGGAAATCTGGAAAAACTATCGAGACCTGAAGTAGGAACCTTGACAACCTTTAGGAAGAATCTGGATAAGATAGCAATTTGCTAAACAGATGAGCTTGATGGACTGTTTGTCAAATTTCTTATACACATATGTATTGTATGTGAATTGAACCTTCTTGCATCATGTGAACAGACGAGACATGAACACCATAAGCAAACCAGCAGAACATGTGGCCTTCCTGAGTACCAGGTATGTTTCCAGACTCGACATTTAACTCAAGAAAAAGAAAAATTTTCTGCAAGCAGGGCTCAAAGATTTCCAATCAGTTCAGTTAGGACAACAGCAGAGGCAAGACAGTGAGCAGCCATTGGGTTCATTGGATTTAATTAAGGAAATGCAGCCTCACACAGTGTGCTTATTATGAAGCAGCTCCCTGCCACAGGAGCCTCTCCTGCAAAAAAAAAAAAAAGAAGCTATTTTGCAATTTTGATTGTTAAGGACTGCTCTTATCCTTTGTGTAAAAATGTAATATTACCTTTTAACACAACGCCTCATTGATTCTCAATAAATCTTTGCAGAACTGCTTTGATTCCAAATCATTGTGCATGCAGCAGCTCTTGGCTGGCTTGTGAAGCTTTTTAAAGATAATATATTTACTTTCATATCAATAAGACAATCCATACATTTTACGAACATGACATTTGTCTGAGATCATGGCGCAGGCAAATTTATATAGAAAATACATGCATATTGATTCAGAGTGCATAGTAAGAAATGACTTTACAAATTTCAGGCCTACAGTGAATTTTTAGTAATTCAGCAGAAGACCTGCAAACTGAAACTCACATACTCACACGGACACTACGTGGAGCTGTTATATGCATGTGGCCAGATGTGGCAAATAAACTCAAATGGTAAAAGTCTACAAGGCAGAAGTTAAACATTTTATCTAAGCATTATGCTAATAGTCCATGCACAGGAAACTATTTAAACTGTTCAAGGAAGGGGCTTTTTGCTTGTAGTGTGAGGTCTTGTCAAGCTGAACAGAAGTGCAGTGCATGCTGGGGGAGTTTGAATGCAAAGTAGGACTTTACATTTGTTTTAATTATTATTATTTTGTGCTTTTAGTTAGCTGGAAATTAAAGAGAAGCAATCTTGAGCTTGCTGGTACCAATGTCTGAAGCATTCTCCATGCTATGAGAAACTGCAAAAGATAATGTCATCATGTTGTGGTACCAATGTGTGTATTCTACAGAGTTTTCTATCTGGGTTGCAATAAAAGGTTTGGAAATAAAAAGACAGCCCCCGTCTGCAAGCACTGCCATCAGAGGTCCCTAGTGTGGAATATGAACAGTGAAACAGGCCAAAGGTTACAGGTAACAGGAACATAGCTGTTTTTGACATTTCATCATATCATCATTGAAAAAAGAACCCAAGATGTTAGATGGCACCTTTTGTGTTAGGTGAACTGATAATGTGTTAAAACAGTCCAAAGGCGAAAGAGATACAGTACATGTCTCTTTTCTGATAGCTGTTCTGCAGCAGAGAAAAGAATGTTGGGTAAATGAGCAATGTCTCATAACTTGTACATGACTCCCTGTTCAAACTGTAGTGCGCCTTTAGCACTGGGCTGGTACTACCACCATGGTAGTGGTGCAAACCAAGGGCTTTTTTGTATATGATTTTACAAAGTATTCTCTATATAAACAATATTTATCTGCCATTTTAACATGCTAAATTTTAAATGGATAATGGGCATCTATATATATAAAATCCCTATGTGCGTCCAGGTGTCCGTGTATGGGTGTCTTCTGGTGAAGTGCGCATGCGCGGGGCACGGTGCGATGCGCGATATTACTGTCAGAGAAAGTTAGAGGCGTTTTACGGAAATACAAACCAGTATTACTGCGAGAGGAAATTAAAGGTACACAATACAGTGACGCATATTACAGCCACATACAAGCCAGTATTACTGTCAGAGGAGATTAAAGGCATATTACCGCCAGAGAAAATTAAAGGTATATTACGGATGTACAAGCCAGCGGACATACAAGATGATATCCTTCAATAAGGGCACACACAGGCATCCTTCAATAAGGGCGCGCACAAAAAGGCGAGCCTCAAAAGGGCGACCTCAATTGGGCGCAGCGAATAAAGGCGTGCGTAAATAAAGATCTGCACCTTTGTTTCTCTTCACATATTCCAGAGCCATTTGAACTAAATTATCTACGAATGCCAGATGGTCCAAAATGCTGCCACTTGCTTTCTGGTTGGGGCAAGAAAGTATGACTCTGTTTCTCCTATTTTAGCTTCTTTACACTGGCTGCCCGTCAGTTTTCGAATTGATTTTAAAATCTTGTTGCTAGTTTTTAAATCTTTACATGAGCTTGCTCCTGCCTATTTATCTGAACTGTGTGTTTTACATCAGCCATCCAGAGTGCTTAGATCTTCTGGTCAGTTGTCTCTTGTTGTCCCTCGTACCAAGTGTAAAACCAAGGGGGACAGGAATTTTGCAGCTGCTGCGCCTCGCCTGTGGAACTCTTTACCTCATTATATAAAGGAGTTGTCTACAACTGAACTGTTCAAAACAAGATTAAAGACTCATTTCTATTCACTTGCATTCTGTGACCTTCAGTAATACTGATGGTTTCCTCATTGTGATTATATAACATTATTTCTATTTATTATTTATTTTATTTTTATTTATATTCATATATTTTTATTTCTATTTATGTTATTTGTTTGTTTTTCTTTTATTCTATTATTGTAAAGCACTTTGGCCACAGCATTTCTATGTTGTTTTAAATGTGCTATATAAATAAATTGACATTGACATTGACTGTTAATATGTGTAGGATGCTGTAACATTTTGCACTTTGCACTATCTATCTATTGTCACAAGCGGCTGGGGGACAGACCCAGCTGGGATGCCTGGAAGGACCGGGAGGTGGCGTATTCGTCCTCCAGGCCACGAGGGAGCAACCGCCCTGGATCTGGAGAGGACCACGGGAGAGGAGCAAGGAGACTCAAGCCCATTGGGGCCCGTGGCCACCACCAGGGGGCGCCCCGAGTCTCAGAAAGGCCGGGAAACATTTACTTCCGCCACACCCGGGAACATGGAGGATGATCCTTCCAGGGACGCCCGGAGTACTTCCGGGTGCTCTCCTGACACTTCCGCACCAGGAAGTGTCGTCAGACGGAGCACCTGGAGCCCATCCGGGTCACTATAAAGGGGCCGCCTCCCTACAATCAGGGAGCTAGAGTCGGGAGCGGGAGCAGGACGAACCTCCCGGGAGGAGAGGAAAAGCAGCCCACGGACATTTGGAAGAGAGACCCGTAGAGAGGGTGACTGGTGCTGGGGGCACAGTGTGCTGTGTGGGACTGTTGTATTCAATAAACGAGTGTTGTATAGAAAGTGCTGGTGTTAGCCTGATGGTGTTCGGACCCGAGCTCACACTATCTATCTATCTATCTATCTATCTATCTATCTATCTATCTATCTATCTATCTATCTATCTATCTATCTATCTATCTATCTATCTATCTATCTATCTATCTATCTATCTATCTTTAAAATGTGCCTAGTCTAGTGTAGGCATTAGTTTAAAATGAGTTAGCATATATTACATCCATTATCACCAACTGCCTAGATGGTGAAGTCTTGATAGGACTAGTGTAGTCACAAAGGGGACATGATACAAATGGAGAACAGAAGAGTGACGTCTCTGAATGAAAATCTATTCTATAAGATAAGGCTGACAAGAAGGTTAAGGTTCAGAAAGTCATGGCAGACTCTTCATGCTGCTAGTTGTAATCCTTCCATATCTGTAGTTGACAACAGTGTGTGCTTCTGTTGTGATATTGAGAAACCACACTGTATGGTGACTGATGTACAGCTCACAACATCAAAGCCCTTAAATTGTGGTGTAGTGAACAGACCTTCAAAAAGGACAGGGACCACCAAAGGGTGAAGTGGCTTCCTGCTTGTACAACTTTGCTCAGCTTCTCCTGATCAAAACAAGGGAACCCAAGGAAAAAGTTGCTGTTTTTCCCCAAAACTCTTTGCATCTTGAAACAAGCAATGACTTTGTTGCTGGCAGTCTAACTGGACATTAGTGTGAGCAGATCTTTAGAATGTGAGTGTAAGAAGGTAAGACGGAGTGTTATGCATATGTGGGTAATGTGTAAATGGTTGATGTACCCCACCATGCAGACAGAAAAAGCATTCTGTATAGGGTGATCAGGAATTTGTTTGTTTTCTTATTTATTTTGACAAAATGATTAATTTTCAATTAATGATTTATTTTGTAGATTTTCTTCTGTATTGGTGTCTCATTCATGGCTGAATCTTCACTGCACCCATTGGTATCAGACATGCTTCTACACAACCATCATTCAGTTAAATTAAGTCTTAAAAATTGATAGATTTTAATCTGTCTTTACAAATTCAATCACCCAATCATTCAGCCAATCAACCAATCAATCAATCATAAAGTGCAGGGTATATCTTTACTTGGGAAACAAAAGTGCAGCTTAATCTAAAATCAATAAAGTACCATGCAGGGTTCTGCTCTTGCATGTCGCTTATTACAGTATCTTTGTGCACAACATTTTTTTTTCTTTTTGATGTGCACTTTAAAGCTCTGCGCTTTTTGAAGTTATTATGTAAAGTGCTCGGTGATGGCGCTGGCAATGTCATATATCATGTGATGCCACACTGATTGATTAAACTCAACCAGGCATTTTGCATATAAACGGTAGGAGATGCCATCCTTATAGGTCAGCATTTCAGCTGGCTGATGTGGTGTACTTTGGGTATTTGACTAGTTTTTCATTTAATTGCATTGTCAGCTCTAGCTCTATACAAAACTTTAGACAAACTTCAGTCTTCTGCATAATGAATGGCTCTTGTTTTGTACTGAAAGTAATTTTGTTGGTGTTTATTAATAAACGTAATAGCATTTTTGCTCTCCAAAGCAATATTATTTATGGTTTTTTAAATGCTTTCTATTCTATTTTGCTGTCACTGACTGCTTGTACGTACCTATCAGCTCACGTATTCAAACAACAGCTTACTTTTTTGTACTGTTAATACTGTTTTCAACTAATTAACGTTTGTGCTTTGACAGAAGTGTGTCTAGAACAGATTGCTGCTGCTAAGAATAGTCTCAGGCTAAATGCAGTGCTTGTATCTTTCCACATTAGATTACAACATATGGAGAATAATCGTACTGAATCAGATGTGTGCCTTAAACCCTGGAGAGATAAATATTATTTTAATGGGAAAGGAAATCTTCAGTAAGAGCATAAAAAATAAAATGTAAATATATTAATTCACCAATTAAGTCTAAGTTAACTGAGTTGAGTATTATACAGTACTTTCTAGTGTGTGTGCATGCATATGCTGTGCATATAACACATACTTATTTGTGGGGTGTTAATTAGGGAGAGGAGAAACAAAGAAAAGCTGGGATGTTAACCAGGTCACCCCATTTACTGCCAGTGTCCAAAACAAGCACAATGTATGCCTGTTTAGCCTGCACAGCTTCTCAAAACAATAGTCTCTCTTGAACAGGTCTGGGTTGGGGAGCTCCATCATGTGGGACTGTGTTCCTCAGAATGAGACACCTTCCAGAAGCTCTCACATTTATGTCATCCCGACCAGAAGAGAAATGGTTTAGTTGAGCAGGGGTGTGGCTGTGACACCCTCACTATGCAGCTTCTCAAGTGTTGGTGCCCTCTCTTGTCCCGGCAGGGTATTGCACACCTTGTCTGATCCTGGAAAGCGATCCTCAAGTGCCCATGTGTAACAATATATATCTTACTGATTTTTACAATATGTGTATGATATACAGTACATACTTACAAACAATGGTTAGCATTTGACCCAGACACACTTATGTGTGCTACCATGTACTTGCCGTGTCTGTGTTGTGTTTTCCAAGAGTACTCCAGTTTTTCCTTCAATATAATGACTATAATTAACCACTTTCAGCAAATGATTTATTCAGAAGCAGTGAGTCAAGAAACATTACTGGGGCTTCTTCATAGCTACGACAATACACCTTTATAATGCCTGACTGGGACTGCTCTTGTATCTTTAGCCAAATCTGAATTTTCTCTTATTTTCATAATTCTTGTGTACATTTGAGGGTGGAGTTTATTGTTTGTTATATTTCTTGAGCTTCTGTAAAACGTTAAAATTTCCTCTTACAATAAAAAGTACTATTACACTATCTGTCTATCTAGTATCCCAAAGATGGGCACATTATGTTTATCGGACTTTGAGTATATTCTATGATGGGGTGGCTTCATGGCTGGTTTCTGTACCATTTCGTTTTTCCAATTCTGGATTAAAAACGCTATTTCCCACACTGCAACCTTCTCTGCAGTGACTGCAGTTAAATTAAGTAACATACTGATTAAAATAAATAGATGGATGAATCTTCCACATGCATTAAAAGTAGGCTGGTCACTGTTATGAGAAAATGACATAAATTTAAAATTCGAACGTATGCGTCTATAGGTTTTGCGCCCTAAGAACCAAGTACCTGAACTATTCTGTAACATTTCAGTAAGTATTTCTGATTTTTCTGATCATGAAATAGGTCATTACGATAGCAATTGACAAGAAGAATTCATAATTAATTGCAGAATTACAGTATTTAAAGGATTCCTCTAGAGTGCCTCTTTCTTTTGCATGATTTGGCTCAAAAACTAATCAGCACATCGTCATCTCATAAGAGACTTGAGTTTCGAGTTTGGTATTTTTCTGTCCAGCCATTTTAGCTCTAGACTGTCCTCAAGAAACTGTGACACACAGACACACACGCACACAAACACATAATCAAGATATCAATGTTTTCAGTCTCAGGGGACCATGAAATGTTGAGATATGTCAAAAACTGGAGATCGAAGTTTCTGACAAATCGAAAGCTTTCACTCGTCCCCCATAGATGATAGGTTATGGTGGGGGAGGGCGCAAAGCAAAAATGGGCAAATCCTGAAGTATCATTGACCCCAGGACCTCAGCAGACTTGATTTCTTTCTCTGTGTGCACCATGAGTGCTAATACGTTGTGCGTTTGGCTCTTTATTTATTCAAGTGTGGCCTAAAGTCTAGTGAACACAGGCAGCCAGGACTTAAAAAAGCCATAGAGGGGCTAGTTGATCAATTCATCCATTTTATGTGGAGTTCATTGCTAACAAGCTGAGAAGGATCTTCCAGACTACCTTTCTCCAACGTCAGTTTAAATCTTCTCCTGGAGAATTCCTATCTTATTTAAAAAATAGAATCCTAACATAGTGTCATGGGTTTTCTGGGCTATGTGCAGTATAAGCAAGAATGTGGCTAAAAAAATATAATTTTGCAAGGATTCTTTACACATAATACATTCATCGAATAGTACAAAGCAGAAGCAAAGGTTAGAAGAGAATAATTCCACAATCACGGCCTGCTGATCTGTCAATCTGTATGTCCACTCCTCAGGACCCTTAGTATTTTACTTAGGGCTCCCTTCCTCAAATCATCTCTGTCTCTATCCACATTTCAGTTAATGAACCCTGATTTGTGTCACTGCTTCATTTAAACTGTCTGTTGGAACTCTTAATCGCCTTTGTACCCAATTTAATCAGTGACCAGGGGTAATTTGCAAACTAATAAAACAATAAAGCAATTAACAAAAAGCCCTCCATCAATGCCATCTCACTCACACGTTCAATAATTACCCCTGATCGCCCTTGTACCTTCTTTTAATTAGCAACACCAGGCATTGCACACAACTATTACTCAATAAAATATCTGACTTCCTCACTATGATGCTTAGAAACAAAGCTTTTAAAACAAGCCAGGGATTCTGGTGCTGCGTCTTCACTTCATGACTATGACCAGTGGCACTTACCTCTCACATCATGAAGACCATTGAGAGGCTGGTCCTGGACTATCCGAGTCCTCTTGTGGTAGACCACCTGAATTAGAGTGGAGGTGCTCCACAAGGCTTAATCTTACCTGGACAAAGCTGCCAACACTTGTGAGGATTATGTTTTTTGATTTATTCAGCATCTTCAATACCATCAAGCCATCTCTGTTTTAAACTTGGAGATATGCAGGTGGATAAGCCTATGATGTCCAGTGTAAGGACTGTTTAGCAAATCATAGTTTGCGAAACTAAAGGACTGTGTTTCTGAAACAGATGTGAACAACACTAGAGCACCACAAGGAACAGTCCTGTCTTTTTTTTACTCTATACAACTCAGACTATAAATATAACATTAGGTCATGTCACTTGCCTTTGAGGTGTTTTGATAAGGGGATGAGACAGTATAGAAGTCAGGTTGTGACTTTTCTTCATCTTAATATCAGCAAAACCAAAGAACTGGTCATTGACTTTCACCGCACCAAAGACCCTCTATGCCACTGTACAAGTGTTCTTGGGGTGTCCACATCAATGACAGGTTGGACTGTTCTTGTAACACAAATCAACTATATACAGTAAGAAAGGGCAGAGCAAGATCTTTGTTATCATGAGACTGCATTCTTTTAATGTAGGATGTGACATCCTTCACATCTTCTATAACTCTGTGATGGCCAGTGAGATTGTAGTGTGCTGGTAACATCACTTCAAGAGAGGCCCACCAAATCCACAAGCTAATCAGGGATAGGAAAGGAGCTAAGGAGAGAACTAAAACCTAACTGAGTGTCATTATGAACAATGCTGCACATCCTCTCTCTGACAAACTAACACTGAAGACTTTCAACCAACAAATCATTCAACAGACGTCTGTCAGAAAACGGTACAGGGTCTCCTTTATACTAACACCTACATAATGCCTCACTGTGACTGGGACTGCCAAGTCAGAATTTTTCTTTTTTTTTATTTTTCATCCTTTTTAGTCATTCTGGTATGTGTTCACACCACAGTGTGTTTATTTATTTATTTATCAATCTATGTATGCATTTATTTACTGTATTTAAAGAGCTTCTGTAAAAAGCCAAATTTCCCATTGGGGACAAATAAAGTTCTCTCTTATCTCAGTAGGTCAAGGCTAGGATATACTGTAAGATAAATCCAGAGAGTCCTGGTTACACCAAACCATAAAAATTACATAGAATGAATTTTTATGAACGTACTTTTACTGTAGATTTAGTAGAGGATGTCTCCTACAGTGCAGTGAGATTAGAATCTTATTGATTCCCAATGAAAAATGCTCAAGGAAATAAACAAAAACAAATCTCACAGACACAGCAGCATTTAAGTGAGTTGGACATCTCTACTAATACATTCATCAGTGTTGTATGGCTCTGATATAAATGTCGCTAGTTGTTGTCTGATTCATTAATTAACTGATTGTATCATACGCAGGATCCTGGCAAGTCTGTTACAGGGACCAATTTAAGAGTTACATGGGGAAAGGAAAGAAAAGGATGTTACACTATTGCTAAACTCAATTTTATTTTCAGCCTCAGTATGGAAGAGTCTAACCACCATGAAGATTGAGGATGTCACCTCCGCCCTTAAGAGAACACCTATTGCAGCTGTTGAGGGGTGAATGGAAGCACATGTAGGAGGCTGACATCATTTTGCCTGACTGATCTTGACAAGGATAGATGCCATGTCCAAACTCTCCTCTTGCAATTATCTACTGTTTCCACTATTGTCAACAGCAATTAAATTAGGTATTTTCCAGCTAAAACACCAATAATTTGACATGTTTTTTGCTCTCTTATTTATAGTTGATGCCTTTATTGTTCTACTGGGAATTTGCACTGCACATTATGGGCAGAATCGTTAGTTCGAATCAGTCATTGTCAGTGAGCTTGAACAAGTTGTTGTCTATGTGAAGTTTTTGTTTGACCTTTATATATATAAATATATACATACACACACACATCCTCTTTAATAAAACTCCTGTGTGTGTCCAGTGTCCGTGCGTGTGTCTTCTGGTGAAGTGCGCATGTGCGGGGCACAGTGCGATGCTTCAAAGGCCGCCTGACGCGTCACACAAGACAGAGAGGGTGGGACCTATAAAATATCGCGCGGCAGATCCAATCGGATTTCGGTAAATGAGGTAAGACCTAAAACATAAAACACGAAAAATCCAATCGGGTACTGAGACGCGGAGACCAGCTTCCCCATTGTTGTGCAAGAGTTCACTCTGAGGATGTCAGATTTGCGATTAAGAAGCTTGGCCCAGTAAAGTGTAAAGTGTCAGTCGTTGAAGGGGTTTTCCTAAATATACGAATTTTCATGATATTACAATACGATGACTTTTAAAAGTAGATTTATTTTCGCGCACATTACATCAGTTGCTGGGGAGAATCTGCTGATTGCCCACTGTTGTAACAGAAAATTAAACGCATATTACGGACAGCAAAGCCAATATTACTGTCAGAGAAAATTACAGGCATTTTACGGGAAAAATTTAATGAGGTAAAAGGTCCCTTGCTATTTAATATACACTGTTCCTACTAATGTTTATGGACTACTGTTCTAGCGCCCGTTATTGTAACGGGCTTAATGTCTAGTATATATATATTTGGCATTTTTTTCTGGAGCTTGTGTTTCCATCCAACATCCTATACATATTAATGCTATGTTAATTGACAGTCCTAAACTGTCTGGTATGAGTGAGTGAGTTTAGGGTTACTTTTTTTTTTAAAATTAGTGTTCTAATTATTATATTTGAAATATATATTGCCATTTTCTTTTTCACTAGCTGTGTTACCTGTGTAAGATAGATTGAGATGTCAGTAATCAATGTGGACCTCAACATTAATGTCTGCAGTGCAGCATGCAATGCATCATACTGTATGTCTGTGTTATTTGCCTTTTGGTATGGGATTCATAAAATCAGTGTTAATTTTTGTGAATGTGGAATGTTTGAATGACAAATGTAATGTTGGCGATGTGCCATCGTTTGGAATGACAGAGACATAGCAGCCAGACAAACACACATTTCTTGGTCATCTTTCTTATGTTGTTTTCTTATAAGACCTTGGCCTGTTTCTTTGACCTCATTTGCCCAAAGAAAGCCCTTCATTTACTGATCTAAAATACACATTTCAGCCCTTGCATCTTGTTTCATTCACGAGGCATTGCAGATAACCTGCAAGAGCAAAACTCACAAATTTTAACTAGCCATAAAAGCACGTCCTGCCATCCATGGAAAGAAGGCTGTAATACTGGATGGGTGCACAGCACTTATGGCTGCAAGCACAAGAGATGGATAAGAAAAGGAATAAATAACTTGTATGCTTACATGCTTCGATATACACAAGGAACTTAAATGTATGTTGTGTATATAGTTGTATGCTTACATAACTCCTCAAATAACATATGTAAGTAGAAAATACTTAACAAACATTCTGTTTTCATTGGAAACTAGTTTTACTTAAATTTGAAAAAGGAGATGCTAATGTTTCAAGAATTAACCTCTTTGCCGTGGCAACAAGGCAGGGTTTGGAGGCGACTCAGACACAGATCTTCTAAAATGAAATGATGGCAAATGCAGAGGGGTTCCTGTAGGAGTCATTTCAATTCAAATTTATATTGTTTCAGGATTCTGCAACGAATTGCCCATTATTAATTACGTTTTATCAAACTTTAAGATCCTATTATTATAATTGATACACAATCCAATTAAAAAGAGCAACATTCCTCCACACAAAAAAAAAACCAATTACAACGCACTAAATGATAATCAACATCTAAATCTCTGCTCCTACCCAATTCAGAGAGCTATGTGAACAAAAAGCCTATTATAAGATGCAAATATTAAAACATCAAAATAAACAGAGCAGAGGCAGAGGTCCAGCAGACTTATTTTCAACATTAACGCATTCTTACTAAATTCTGGAAAAGCTTTGCACTGTTCTTTGCTAAGAAAACCTGATTTTTTTCTTTCTCCTTGCTGACACCTCAAAGTATTCTTTTTCATAACTCTGGCCTTCATCAATTCTCTACTTAGCAGATCGACGGATCATCTAGTTCTACTGACACTGGGTGGGTTTGTGTAGTCAAACTGGGTAGGGTGGGGGTCCAGAGATTAGTAACATGAAAGATTTTTTTTTAATCCATGCAGCCTGACATAGAAGTTTATTTGCTGCCTTCCTTCTTCGACATTCGAGTTCCTCTCTTATTTTAATATTTTCCCTTTTTTTTTTATATATTCACCATTCCTCACAGGGATGGGGGAGTTTGTTGTACTTTTTACCTTAAAAACAGTTTCAGTTTTTTTGCATTTTGCCGTTATATAGACTAGCAGCTAGTATTATATTTTATGAAAGAACCATGAGAAAAAGAAAAACAAAGCAAGGTCGATACAGTAAGATCAAAGAAAACCAATTTTCAAATCCAAAATGCAAAGCAAAAGAACAGTAGTCAAAAAAAAAGTTGTAGGAGTTAATAGCAAAGTCAGAAAGAAAGTCACACAAATCTCTAACTTTTTATTCAATCTCGGATAGCAAATAAAGTCCTGTGGTGATCCTTTATACAGTCATAAAACATAACATCACTCCCCAAAGGATCATGGGATATTGCTGTGGCAACAGAGCATGCTAAACACTAAGAAATGGTAATGTTTATTAATGAAACAGAACAGTGTCAAAAATGATAGTAAGATATTATTATTAAAAATAAAGTTTTAAATAAAGTATATAAACAAAAACCATGGCAAAAATAAGGAACATCACTAATCATACCAGTTTTATTCAGTAACAATGTGATTACAAAAAAGAAACTTTGAGATAATATAAGACACTGCTAGGATTCTCCCACTTGAACAAGATAAGTCAATGTGCAGCAATGTAGTAGAGGACATTATAATGAATTTATGGTTCCATATTCTTAAACCAATTGTTGTTACTCTAAACAATGCTATTGAAACATTAGGAATAATTACACTGCACAACAATTTTTTTGCAAAGTCTTGCTTCCTGAAAAGTTTTTGCTGATTGTGACAGGTACCTACTGGGTATGCACAAATATAGTTTTGGTTTTACTGCATCACGTAGAAATAGACATTTATATGTTTACTGACAATAACGTATTTAGTCACATTTATGTTTCGCATAAGCTATTAAATTCAAAAGAATTAAAAGTGTATTGCTCCTGATTTTCTTTTGTATTCAAAGTCTGGTGCATCACGTTGCAGTGTCCAACAGTAGTCAGCAAGCATTGACAGATTCCAGTTGCCCTGGTATCGTTTCTCCATTGTAGCAATGTCCTGGTGAAACCTTTCACCGTGTTCATCACAGACAGCACCGAGATGTGCGGGGAAGAAGTCCAAGTGTGAGTGGAGGAAATGAACCTTGAGT
This sequence comes from Erpetoichthys calabaricus, assembly GCF_900747795.2. NCBI lineage: Eukaryota > Metazoa > Chordata > Cladistia > Polypteriformes > Polypteridae > Erpetoichthys > Erpetoichthys calabaricus. Next base: position 114,071,164 of record NC_041395.2, on the reverse strand, counting down.
GACATGTTGCACTTCATTGTCTACATTGTCAGATGAATCAACAGTACTTTGTATAGCCGAGCTTTAGTCCTAGTAACAGAGCAACAACATTAAGATCTCCACAGATATTCCAGTTGAACCTGCTGTACTGGAAGTGGTTCAGCAACAGTTCCATATTCTCATACGTTTCTTTCATGTGTGCTGCATAGCCAACAGGTACTGAAGGCTAAACGTTGCCATTGTGTAGCAGAACAGCTTTCAGGCTTAACATTGACGAATCAATGAAGAGACACCACTCTTCCGGGTTGTGATCACAACCCAAGGCCGAGAACAATCCTTCAGTGTCACAACAGAAACAAAGACTGTCGACTTGTGCAAAAATTTGGTTATATCATGATGTCGGCCTCGAAACACAGAAATTTTCGTACCTGGTGACAAGAAACACCATTCCTGCAGTCTCGAACCCAGCAGCTCAGCTTTTGCTTTTGACAGACCCAAATCTCTGACCAAATAATTCAATTCGGACTGTGGATGTGGATCGCCAGATGAGCACAGTTCAAAATCCGGGTCAATGTCACTGTCAATACCCTGCATTGCAGTTTCTTCATCTGGTTCGTCTAAGGTCCAATCCTCTGCTGGTTTCGGAATTGGAAGACTGTCGTCATGTGGCACGGGTCTCATTGCTGAAGGCAGATTAGGATATTCAATTGACTTCTTGTTTCTGGCAGAGAAACCAGACACATTAGTCAAACAGAAGTAACAGTCTGTCACATGGTCTTTCTGTTCTTGCCATATCATTGGAACAGCAAACGGCATCGTCTTTCGAGTGCCTCTCAGCCAGGTTCTCAGACTGACGGCACATGTCGCACAGCAAATGTGAGGTGCCCATTCCTTATCTAGATCACCAATTTTGCAGCTGAAATACAGATGATAAGCTTTGTTCACAAGAGCAGTCATCCAATGTCTCTGAGGCGCAAGTGTATATTCGCCACAGATATATCAGAATGTATCACGGCTGTTACGACATTGACGAGACATATCGCATGACACCAAAACAGCTATAGCATCAAGCTTACTTACTGTTATATTGCTACAGATACTATACTTTACTATACTGATACTATACATACACACTGACTATCTACTGTATATTAACCAAATGAGCAGGATCGGTGTATGCAAGCCACCTCTATAGCATACTGAGACAGCGTCAAGCTCATTCAGACCTGCCCAGGATGTCAACTTCCACAGAACAGCTTCCAACCTGGCCTGATTCAATGCCCTGACATGCCCAGGCTGCACAAACTGTTGCTAAGTCACTTACGGGTGCGAAAATGTTTGGATACAAATATAAGAAAAAAATCATGACAAAACTGAAATGGTACGTGATGAGTAAATTTTGATGTGATATTCGTGATCAGCACCCAAAAATCTATAAGAAACATCCAACAGTGTTCAAGAAGCAAAAACTTTGTTGTGCAGTGATTGGTCCAGCATTATCCTACATACAGTATAAGCAAATGTGTTCCCCAAAATGGTCTTAATTTAGGAAAATCCTAAAACATATGATCTAGTGAGGCCAGTGCTTGATGTTATCCCTAATCAGTTTGTAGAAATGGTCTTTGCTTTACTAAGCTCATACCATTCCCAATGTGCCTTCTATAACCATTTTTTCATAATGGCAAAGTGTACTCTATAGTATAAAATAAAGCTGGACTTATTTGCATTAAAATGTTACAAATGATCAAGCAAAATCATATTGTGCTTTTTCATTTGAAACTGAGATTTAAAAATGTACAATGAATGTGCAGTGGCTTTAAGATCAATGATAGGCCAAGTGATGTTCATCGCTAGCCCAAGGGGATTTGAAAACAATCCAATTCCTGATACACGTATGCTCACTCACACTCACTTGCTTTAAAACACTTCTGAACTTTCAGATACTGTGGGTTCATTTAGTGAGTTTCAAAGCAAATGAACATGAGCCAGTTTTCAAGAAAATTACCTCTGTAATGTTAAATTCATATAAGTCCTGAAGCCTTGTTCCCACCAATATCAAAGTACACAATATATGTTAAGTCACATTAATATTTTGCAGAAACAAATATTAATCAGGTATTTATTATAAAGCATCAAAATAAAATCCCTCATAGGGCAAAGCTACCAGCAAACTAAGAGTAAAACCTACAAAACCACAACTGCTAAAATTGAGCTCATGAGTTTAAGGAGGAAGCCACATCCAATGGACTACTGTTTGAAGGCTAACACTCACTGTCAGTTAGCACTGGTGGGGATGAAGGCACACAAAGACTTGAGTTTGCTATGCACTGATACATACAAGGAGCACCAATGGCTTAGGTTTATCATTTCTGAAGGGTCTACCATCAAGCTAGTGTCTTAACCTGTGGGAAATCTCTAACCCTAGAAATAAAGGATTTAAAAGAGTAAAGTTCACTTCAAAAAGATGGACTGAAATCAAAATGGAAAAGGTAACAAGTGTTGAGAAGAAGAAAGAGATTTTGCGTGCAATTATGAAAAAGGAAAACAGAGAAACTGACACATCAGATTATTTGAAATTGTAGCTGAACTCTTAAAATTAAGGTTGTTCTTCCAGAATATTGTGACAGTGTAGAGTTCTAACGTTTTATTTTCCTCCCATTTTGTTGACAGGGTTTGAAGGTAGCATTTTGGAATAAAATGCACAGTCACCCTTTTATTCAATATCTGGTCTTCTTTGTTTTCAAGGTAAAAACCCAGCCATCGACACGGAAAATGTCTTGATTCCTAAATCCTCTTGATCCCCCCTTCACTTTAGAATATAAAGGCTCTCAGGACTCCAGCAAGTATATAAGAAATGTATTTAACAAACACACCATTGGTGCATTCCAAGCCAGATGGGGTTTCTTGCCCTGTAATAAATGAAGTACTAAAAATTCTTCATTCACAGTGGCGCAGCTAGAGTTCGTGCCACTCGGGGCGGGGTGATGCTTCAATTTGCCACCCTCCAACATATCTGAATATGTTAACCTATTTAAATAGAAAATTTAAAATGACGTATAGAGAAAAATTAAGATACATTTTGCATAGATTTATTCATATATAGAGAAACAGCAATAATCTTTCACATATAGTTATTTATAAGCATCAACTAGACAAGAATATAGTATAGACACACTGATAAGCCGTATTCTAATTATTAGTTTAATATAATTACGCTCCGAAAACCAGAACCAGTGTAGTGTACAAGCGATAGGCGGGGATGTTTTCTGCGCAGAGCAAGAACACATTCGTATTAATAATGAAACGAAATTATAAATTGTAAATTAGTTGTTTATCTTCCAAGAAATTATTATCAGTGTAATATTTATGTTTATTTTTGTTATTGCCTCATAAATTTCAACTACTGTGTCTGATGCCGTCACAGAAGGACAGTCTGAAAATTATTTTTGAAACATTTGTGGACAAAAATCAGAGACTTTTACTTTTTTCATTCATGAGTGATATTTTTCCGAACCCTGTTGCTTACACATGAATTATACTGAGCCTTTTGGACAATAATGGAATATATTCTAGCTACTCAAGGTCAGAGGTTGCTTACCATAGAAGTGTCTGCATACTTTAAAGCTGACAGACAAAGCACATTTGTTATATTAGTAATCTTTTGTCATCCTTTCAAACACAGGGTGAAGAGAGCTGCATCTCTTAAAACAATGCTGTCTTATGTAACAAAGAGAGAAAAAAAACAAAAACTTGTGAGCCTAAAGTTCCAGGATGCTAAAGGGTTATTAGAAGATTTTCTCAAACACCATTTACTTTTTGAACCTGCTGTTGCAGAAAACTGAAGGCTATCGACACTATTGGGCACAATGCAGGAAATAGTCCAGGACACTCATACCGGACCAAGAATACAGTACAAAGCAATACAAAATACTAAATTGGATCACACATACGTGCCATTCCAAGTGGACCCACCATCGATATCTGCAGATAAGAGGTCAACCATTATATTCTTAGCTGTCAATCCTGGCCACTGTTACATCGTTTCCAACAGTTACAACGTAGAGCTCAGCCAATACCATCACTGGTGAACTAACTTTAACTCACCAACCATGCACGTACAATGAGTCTCACTTAAAAGAATTGTCAATATAAAGGAAAAGAAGTGGCGCGCTGAGGTTAATGCAATCGCTCGCTTATAGGCTGTGAAGGGGAATGCTGTGTGCCTCCGGGTAAACAGTCTTTCCTCAGACTCTTTAACTGGAAAAAATGAACTTATTCAATATGTCTTTATGTTATGAAGACAATGTGAAATAACAAAGAAAAATAACTAATGTCGGGTCCCTCCCTGCTTCTTTTCTCAACATCCCCACGGTACATTCTGCAGCACACCTCTCAAAGGCAGAAAATGCGCAGAACTGAGGGAGTCGCCCAACTTGCATGGACAACTTCTTTATGGATCTATCATGATAAGGGTTCACAGATGATATATACTATCAAATGGAAATCATACACATATACCTTCTCACTTGTACAATAAGCAGGGCAAAGCGACACATCCGCTTTCTAGTAAAAACGATCAATAAGATTGGGCCTTTAAACCTCATTTAAAGTGTACACTGACTTTTAGATATCTGAGAACTTCAACATATACGACTTCCATGGGCTGCACTCTTTCAGTTCGATGGGTTTTTGTATTAAACATTTTTCCTTCTCTAATTATATCACTCCTATATAATAACATAATTTAACATAATCTTATCAAACCAACCTTAAGAGGGATCGGGATCTGCAGCATATCCCAGCAGTTGTAAAGAAGGAAACAATCCTGGATGAAGGGTCAACTCACCATAGCCAGCTTGCATCTGTATTAGTAATGACTTCATACTTGGCACTATAAGCATTCTTAAAAAAGAGCCAGAAAATGTATTTTTGATAAGACACAAGTTCAGCACTAGGCCCACTCATGCAAACACCCACATGTATCTAATTTAGAATTGTCAATTCACTGCACATTTTTGGGATTATTGGAGAAAACTAGAGTAGCTAGGGAAAAATAATGAACAATAGGCACAGATAAATAATGAACTCCACACAGAAAATTACCAAGGAAGGAATTCAAATCCAGGATGCTGGATCAGTGAGGAACCACCATGACACCTGGAGGAGGAGGTGAGGAGCTTGCACTGAGTGTGCTGCTGCACCCACCACACGACAAACCACCTCAGGATCCCAACTTAGGACCCAAGTGCAGCCATGCAACGGGTGACACCTCAGCACCACACTAGTTCGATTGGAGTGGAACAATGTGAAGTTTTTTTTTTTTTTACAGTGGCTGGAGTGCCAATCCCGCCACCAACCTCTGAGTTTTCCCTGCAATTTAGTGGACCAGCTTGCACGGCTGGATGCAAGTTAACATCATACCCAGGATGGATCAATTGCAGGTTAAGGGCCTTGCTCAAAGGCCTAATGGAGTGAAATCACTTCTGGAATTTATGGGATTCGAAGCAGCAACCTTCCAATTGCTGGTGCCGATCCCTAGCCTCAGAACCACCTTTCTGCCTACCCATGAATCCTATATAGTATGGATTAAACAAAACATTATAATATATTCATAGCTAAGTCTCTTCTGGGCTCCCAAACCTCAGTCATCATCACCACAAACCTAAAAGGACAACAAAAGATAAAATGTTGGTCTTATTCCTTTCCTATTCTATCCACTAAGCCTTCATGCCACAAAGGAAGTTATTCATCACCATAACCATATTGATATAGATACTGTATTATTATTATTGTATTATTTATTATTATTATTTATATTAATAGATTTTATTTATATAGCACCTTTCCCATGCTTAAGGCAGAAACAGATTACTATACCTGGATTTTTATTAAATGCAAAATTTATCGGCAATCCTGTTCCAGAAAGTGAAGTCAGTGGAGTTTCTCCAAACAATTAATTAAAATTCAGACATTTTAAATGATTTCTGAATGACCACATCAACAGCCATTGCTAATGTCAGTGACACAATTTTTGAAACACTGATTTGCTAAGTGATTGGTCAAATACTTTAGAAACTACCATCAGCTATGCTTCCAGTCCAATGACAAACTGAACACATTTGCTTGGACACTGTTGAACACAGAGGGCTAATTGGTAACAGCACAATAACAGAAAGGAACAGCTGAAGGAAAGAGCGGGCGAGACAGAAAACCTAAATCACACATGACTGTCAACAGCAGAGACTGCCCCGAACAAAGCAAGCATGAGTTTTGCTTCAGAAATACTGCAGGAAAACAATTATTTACCTGAAATATCTCCAGAGACTAAACCTACAAAAAGTATAAGCAACAGCTGAGAATGTTTGTCCACAGCACAAAGACACATGCGTCTCCTGAAGAGGTGAATTACAAGGGCAGAAGCTGTCAGGATAGGCTCAGGCCCCTCTCACCCAGCTCAAATGAATCAGATATTAGAATATTTCACAGTGCACCTAATAAAATAAAACTTTTGCCATCTTCCGGTAGCATGCCGTGGCATTCTATGAACCAGACTTTTATTTAGCATTGAAATGTTTAGATCCTCTGAAAGTTGAAATAATTGCACTGTTACGAAAGCTGAAGAGACTGAAGAGAAGGCAGGCTAATGACAGTTATTGTAGCCATAAGACGTACAACTGGGCTGCTGTGACGCAGCGGTTAACACCGCTGCCTCATGGCTAACGGGACGTGGGTTCAATTGCCACAGTCTGTGTGAGGTATTTCTTTTTACTTCAAAACCTAAATATATGCTTTTTACATTACTGTCAACTCTAAGTTTCCCCAGAATGAGTGCAATGCAAAATGTGCATATGCAAAAACCAGACAAAAAAAAACTTTAAATAGGAGTTATTTACTTTTATTTAGCAAAAAAATCTGCCAATGGGGTAAGCAAAATTTACTTGACAAGATTTCTTAAAATAAGGTAAATAACTATAACTATGCATTTTTAATCATAAGGAAAACAAGATTTAATGTCATGATGTAAATCCTTTTCACTTTTGCAGTACGAGAATGAGAGACCGTGTGTCATGTGGTGGACTAGTGTCACATCCTGCCGAGTTTATGACTTCCAGCTTCCCATAACCTTTGAATGGATAAAGTGTTTAGTAAATGAATTTATTGGAAAAAATAACTTAGAACCTATATGATAGAATCATAACTGAGAATGTATGTGTTTTCTTAAAAGGTATTTTGTCTTTATGCTTACATTGTTTTGTACTTATAATAATCAGTATAATTTACATTAACAGTTGTCTCTGAGTCACTGTAACATTTCTGACCTAAAGATCTTTTAATTCTAACATCAGATAGACAGGGTAAAGAGTTTATAGTCATATAGGGGGGCCACGGGGGAGAACGAACATGTCCCTGGATGAAGTGGAGCTACCTAGTTCATCTGGTTTGGACATGAAGGTAGATTGCCTCTTGGGCACCTCTCATGAAGGAGTGTACCAGGCATGGGCAACTGGAAGAAGATCCCAGGATCGAACCAGGACATGCTGGAGGGATTACATTTCAAATGGTCTGGAAACATTTGAGAGTTTTTAAGGAGGTGCTGGGAACTGTTGCTGGGGTTAAGATATCCTGATTTGTCCGGCTCTGAACCTCTCCAGGAATTGTGGATTAAGAGTGAAGGGTAATAAATTTCCACTTACAGATTTTCCACAACAGCTAGAGAGAGTTGATCAATGCCACCATAGGTGGAATGCTGGTATAATATGACACATGCACATGCACATGAAAATTTGAGAGCTTTTCATTTCATTTGCATGTTGCCTTCCATAACCATACCCTATCACATCCCCACTGTAATCCATGTACTTTCATTACAGTTCATGGACTTAAAGTGATGCTGGAAGCCCCACAATTTGTATTTAAATACTCATCCCCACGGGCACAGTAGGGTTCCCCAGTCAGCTACTCAATTTGCTCCTCAGTCCTTTAATTCCCAAACTTATCTAGTCAAATCATTAAAATAAACCTCCTATTAAAAATAATTTAAAAGCAAAATCAAAATGGAGTCTAAAGAAAATATTATGCAGCCTGCAAAGACATAAGATGATCTCCATTTTAATGTAATCTAGAATTTAATGAGCTAACTTTCTGCACAGCAGCGCCTTCATTTACACAGGAGTCTTTGGACGGCATAATGAGACAGAGGAATCAATGGAGATGATTTAGCTCCTGTAGGTAAATAATGTCCATTACAGATCGTGCATTATTAAGCAGCGTTGTTCCAACTAACGGTGGAGTTGTGAACAAATTAATTAAGAAGTAACAGAAAACTTCCCAGACATCACTTTCTGTTTGCTGTGTGAGGAACTTGGAGAATAAAAAGTTCTCACTGATATATTGAAATGGACGCAGGCGCCTTCAAGTATACTCTGGATCATTCATGATGCCGCAAGCCAATTAAGTATTTGCTGGAGATACGGGGATACAAACAAATGTATCTGGCAATTACAAACTAGTATAACTTGTCTTGATCTAAAGAAAGAAGCTGGAGGGTCTTGTAAAAGTATCTACTGATACAACCTCTTATAGCACATTTCTAGGGTGAAAAATCACCCTTCCCTTTTCTGACCCACTAATTTAATTTCAGGGTAAAACTTCAAGGTTTAAAGTCCATCATTCCGGCCAACCTAACCCACAAAGCAACTCTCTCTGCCACTCACTATTCGTAAGATTCTTGATTCTGATGGCAGAGTAGTGCCAACATCAACCTTTTATTTAATGCAGCATCTTTCACAGCAGTCGAGTGGACAGTAGGGGATTTAGGAATAAGGAGCGCAAGTGTCACCAGAGACCAGCAAGTGGAATTTACAACAGACATCTACATCCTACATATTATGTGTATTGCATGACGGTGGGGAATTTAAACAGGCAGAATGATGGAAAAATTCTTGAAGTGTAAGGGTGGGGAGGTATTTGAAGATCTGAAATGGTGCCAAATGGGTGAGCCACCCCACTTGGGAAGCCCACCTATACTGAACATCATCTCATTTATAAGCATACTGAACCGGCATGATTTTGGACAAATTTATCAATTCATATTCCCTTTCATGAGATAAAAAAAAACTGAACTATTGAAAATTTTTAATTTAAGAACCCTGTGCAGTGGTGGATGGGAGTGACTTTCCACACATGTCAAAGACTTCTGAACACCAGGTGATAACAAGCATAACCCCATTAACAACAACATCTCGTAATAAAGCAAATGAAACAAATTTTTGGGTTTAACAGTGAATATTAAGGCTTGGTTGTAAAATAAATGAAACATAAGAACTCTGAGAAAAACAGAGAAAGATCTCAACATGGCTTTTATCGACCTTGAGAAAACCTATCCTAGAGTGCCAAGAGAAGAGATCTGATGGGGGCCAAGATGGAATAGGGTATCTGAGCAGTAGGTAAGATTCATCAAAACTTTGTATGCTGAAGTGAGTATGGTAATCATGTGTAGCACAGTAAATAGGAGAAAAGTTCAAAGATTACAAAGTGAGAATGGTATTACATCAGAGGTATTGAGCCTGTTACCGTTTATACAAATATTTGATATTTTCATGATGAAAGACCCATCGTGGTTAATAGGTTTTGAGAAGATACATGGAATGAACTGGAAATGGAATTGTAGAGATGCCCTAGAGGGGCATGGGATGAAATGAGCAGATCAAAAACTCAACATAATGTTCTGCAACTGTATTTGGAAGAAGTATCTGTAAAATCAATGATTCAAAGGAATGAAGGGCTACATAAATAAATTAGGCAGAAAGTTGTGATGGAATAGAAAAAATGTAGAACATGTTGTGGAATACTCTGTGATAAAAGAATAGCTGCCAAAATAAAAGAAAAACATACAGAATGGTAGTAAGACCAGCAATGTTATATAGTGTAGAGACTTGGGGAATATCCAGAAAGGAGACTGAAAGAACAGAAGTTCAAGACATAAAAATACTGTGCTAGATGTGTGGGACAAACAAAATGGATCAAATAGGAAACTTAAAAGTGAAAGCAATACAGTAGAAGATAAAGGAGAGTAGACTCCAGTGGGCTGGATGCATCTAAAAATGATTAAAACATTGAGATGGAGAAGTGGGGAAAAAGAAGGAGTGGGTGACCAAAAACCCGATGGAGGGATGTGGAAAGGAAGGATATGTTCATAATCGGATGAAACAAGCACAATGGCCAGAATTAGAATGTACCAAAGAGAGATATTAAGACCCTGGATATGGAAAGAAAAAGAAGAATAAAAAATGTGACAAACAAGTGGAAAGCATACACTACATCAGTCAAGCTGGTTTATATCTAAGTTGTCCCCGTATCTTATCCAGATACTTTTTAAAAGCTATCAAGATTTGTTTTTTTTTTTCAAGTAGTTTGGTCATTTGTTTCAGATTCCTAGTCCCTTTATGTGAAGAGGTACATTCCATCTTCTGTTTTAAGGATATGTCCCCTTGATTTTTACTTGTGTTCTCGAGTACATGATTCACTATTTAAATGAAAGAATTCTAATGGATCAGCTTTATTAATGTATTTGAAAGCTCACCTGATCACACTGACTATAGCCATGTACTGTATGTTAAGTGAGTTGAGAAGGCTGAGACTGAGCAAGCATCTTGAAGAGCTTTCTTGCCCCACTCAGGGCCAACAAGAAGCCAGTGTTGCTGCTGGTAGATGAACATATAAGCGGAATCCCGTGGAAACCCCATATGTTGTGAGCTCATACACGTGGCTTCATACAGAACTGCCAGAACCAGGAACAGCCAGCCTAGCCATCCTCATATCTTGGGATTCAACATCTCCTGCTGTGCAGAAAATGAGAATTTAACTCGTGAATTAACAACTTTCACTGCTTCACTGAAGTTATGTCAAAAGTAAAGACAACAGTATGGTGGGTTCATTTGACAGATAATTTTGCAGCAGGCTCCAGGTAGCTCTCTCCACAGCTCCAAATATATAGCTGTTCAATTGAAAAAGGGCACATTCTAAAAGACTGCATGCTTGGGAATGGGCCCAACAGCAAGCTGGCAGGATTCTGAATAAATATTGAGCTCTCCCTCCTGAAGGCTGGATCAAATGCCAAGCCAGCTTTTAGGAGCTCTGGAGGTCTTCCAAAGTTCAGCGTATCCCTGAAGTTACTGGTGCCTGCATCTGTGCATGAGTGTCAGGTGCATCCCAACCAAACACACTCATAGAAGAGGGAGGACACATTGCAGCCTTTTCTGCCCCTGTTTCTCATCAGAAAAACTGGAGCCGTGTCACCCTGTAAAGCACAGATGGAAGCGTGAACTAAGGCTTGGGTGCAGACCTGGAAGAGCTGGAGACTTCAACACAAGCACATAAAAATCAATGATCTTTATTTGAAAGTCAAAATCTAAAAATAGTAATCTAGGAGACAGGCAGGAGGTCAAAATAAAAAAAGGCATTCAAGCACAGGCAACGTTTGAAAAAAAATCCTATTCGAATATAAAAAAACAGAAGAAACAAGAAAGCGTCAAAAAGCACTAATGCTCAAGAGGACCAGAAACACTAGAAGAATGTACAATGTTAGTACAAAGTGCGTCTGCCTAGTTCTCTTGTCTCCAACCCATTAGTGCTGCCTGATTAATGTTGCACAGCAACAGAGACTGAGAAGATGGGCTGAGGGCAATTTACAGGCAGAAGGAGTAGCTAAGGGCAGAGCCCCAACCAAATCCTCATCATTATTATTTGTCAACTTTAAGAAAATAAAGAAAGAGAGCATTAAGGTGTGAAACTTTTAACAAGACAGTGAAAACATGAATGAAAACTAATACATTCTATGGAAAACTAAGAAAATAAGGCAAAAAATGAAGTTACCTAAAGCACATGGGCAGCATGACAGCACACTTTGTTCAGACTACTTCGTTGCGGCTCCAAAATCTTGGATTTGAACTTTAGTGCTGGCCCTGCTTGTGTGGAGTTTACTTGTTCTGCCCACGTTGATGTACTTTTCACTTTTTTTCTCATACCCCAAAGATATTTCTGGTGAACCTAGTATGTGCAGACACCTGCAAATCATACTTGGAACCCCCTGGGTGATGAACTTGTCAGTCAATTAGACAAGAAGCAAGATTTTCGGATATCTGAAGGTTAAGGTCAGGCTGATTTATTAAAACACAAGGACAAGTCATCACCTTTTGTTTACAGAAGGTCTGACCTTGCAGCAACATATTCAGGAAGTTTTTTTTCACCCATCGTACAGCCAGTCATTACAAGCAGACCAGGGGCCTCATGTATAACACCGTGCGTAGAACTCACACTATAACATGGCGTAAGCACAAAAGCGGGATTGTGTGTACGCACAGAAAAATCCAGATGCAGGAATCTGTGCGCACGCAAACTTTCACGTTCTTCCACTACATAAATCCCGATCAGCGTGAAAAGTAACGCACGTGCACACGCCTTCTGTCCCACCCCAACTCCTCCCAGAATTATGCCTCTTTGAATATGCAAACCAATATAAATAGCCTTCTGTGAAAAGACAATGGGAAAAGCATAGGGAAAGTATAAGAATTTCAGCGAATACCAAGTGGAGGCAAAGGAAAAATGTACTATTTGTTGGTTTAAACAGTGGTATAATCAACAAAAGAAAGTTGATCGAGTGACAGAGTGTCGGAGAAACTCGAAAGATCCAAGTTCACAAAGTCGCACAGTGCCCGAAATAAAAAAGAAATCACATATCAAAGTCACCGTGAAAAGGCAAGTCGTAACCCACCGTCTGAGTGTTATATGAAAGCTTATTAGGGTACAGACAAAACAAATAGGCACACAGTGGGAAAAAAGCATGAAATGTCAACTTTAATCTCGAAATTTCCACTTTAATCATGTAGTGTATTTTGCCATTAAAGTAGAACATCATAAACTTCATCTTAAAATCGTTTATTTTACTAGTTTCTCAAGTAGCACGTTAAATGCTTTGTTCTGTATTTGATCTTCTATGTGCTCTATGTGTGTGAATCACTACGTGCTTCCGTTCTTTCTCTTTCTCCGACAGGACACAGAATCCATTACATTCGTGATATTACAGCTCTCTGAATAATTAAAATACTGAGATGTATACGTGATATCATTTTCATGATGATAGGAATGAAAGCATGTTATTAAACATGGGAACACGGTGGCGCAGTGATTGTTCATATCTCACGCAAGAGTCTTGCTGCGCCATGTGCGACCTTCGATGAAATAATTTATTACAGAAGTACTGTCTCTTTCAAACGTACTAACCTCCAATTCCTGTCCTTACTTTTCTTTCTCCAAATGCCCAATCGCCACACAATCAGCTCTGTAATAGACGTTAAGCCATCTGTAAGCTTAGAAGGCTGATTCTTCAAAACTTTTAAGGAACATTGAAATATCTTCATAGTACATGTTTAATTATTCTATCCGTCTATCTTTCCAGTGTCGCGTCAGCGCAAGAATACAACGCAATGCAGGAACAATCCCTGAACTAGCTAGCGCTGCGGCACCGTGTCCTCACATGTTTAATTATTAACAATACAGATTATTTAAATGAAGTTAAAGTTTTAGCTGTATAATATAATCAACATATTTTGCTGCATTTCATCTTAAAAATGATATCGTCATCATACGCGCTTTATAAAGTGGCGCAGGTTGTGCAATATTATAACTGTAGTGCAAGTTTACAGTGAGGTAATTGTACTTATAAGTAAACAGTTCTACAAGGAGCACTTGATGGACTGACTGAGTGCGTTTGGAGTTCTTGGGATGAAACCTTTTCTAAACCGCGAAGTCCGTACTGGGAAGTCTCTATAAAGCGTTTTGCCGTGGCTCAGGCAGCATCTGCTTCTTGCTGTATACCGATATTTCTCTTTCCAATCAGCTGCTGCTGTGATTCCCCACTCAGATACAGTGATATAAATACTCCGAGTGCTGCAGTGAGAGTAATATGGAAAAAGATGATCTGCTGTGGCAACCCTTAACGGGAGCAGCTGAAAGAAGAAGAAGATGCAGTGAGAGTTACAACGCTAAAGCAGTTATGGTATTTGGAATACTATGGCTATTCCCTGGACCATTATATTGCTGCAGGTTAATTACAATCAGATGCATTACACTAATAAACAATATGCAGTTAATTTCAGTGTATTTATAAAGCAGCGTCAGGAATGTGGATCTAAGAAAGAAAGGTGATCACACAGGAACAGTAGCACTGCTTTGACGCTGGGTGCCGCCAGTCTGCAAAACCGATCGGAGAAATTGCGTACGCCAAGGTATGAGTTACCGTGGATATGTGCGTGGCTTTACGCCAAGTTTAGGTTTTATACATCGCGATTTGAGCGTGGAAACGGGAGTACGCAACATTTCTGTGCGTACGCACCGTTTATACATGAGGCCCCTGGTGCTTTAAGAAGAAATACCCAACCACATATTGTCACCATCTCCTGGTAATGTCTACATCAGTGTTTCCTAACCTTTGTGGTGTCACGACCCAGTATTTGATATGCTGTGAGGTCACCCGCAATGAATTTAGCATACAGTGCATCCGGAAAGTATTCACAGCACATCACTTTTTCCACATTTTGTTATGTTACAGCCTTATTCCAAAATGGATTAAATTCATTTTTTTTCCTCAGAATTCTACACACAACACCCCATAATGACAACATGAAAAAAGTTTACTTGAGGTGTTTGCAAATTTATTAAAAATAAAAAAACTGAGAAATCACATGTACATAAGTATTCACAGCCTTTGCTCAATACTTTGTCGATGCACCTTTGGCAGCAATTACAGCCTCAAGTCTTTTTGAATATGATGCCACAAGCTTGGCACACCTATCCTTGGCCAGTTTCACCCATTCCTCTTTGCAGTGCCTCTCAAGCTCCATCAGGTTGGATGGGAAGCGTCGGTGCACAGCCATTTTAAGATCTCTCCAGAGATGTTCAATCGGATTCAAGTCTGGGCTCTGGCTGGGCCACTCAAGGACATTCACAGAGTTGTCCTGAAGCCACTCCTTTGATATCTTGGCTGTGTGCTTAGGGTCGTTGTCCTGTTGAAAGACGAACCGTCTCCCCAGTCTGAGGTCAAGAGCGCTCTGGAGCAGGTTTTCATCCAGGATGTCTCTGTACATTGCTGCAGTCATCTTTCCCTTTATCCTGACTAGTCTCCCAGTTCCTGCCGCTGAAAAACATCCCCACTGCATGATGCTGCCACCACCATGCTTCACTGTAGGGATGGTGCCAGGTTTCCTCCAAACGTGACGCCTGGCATTCACACCAAAGAGTTCAATCTTTGTCTCATCAGACCAGAGAATTTTCTTTCTCATGGTCTGAGAGTCCTTCAGGTGCCTTTTGGTAAACTCCAGGCGGGCTGCCATGTGCCTTTTACTAAGGAGTGGCTTCCGTCTGGCCACTCTACCATACAGGCCTGATTGGTGGATTACTGCAGAGATGGTTGTCCTTCTGGAAGGTTCTCCTCTCTCCACAGAGGACCTCTGGAGCTCTGACAGAGTGATCATTGGGTTCTTGGTCACCTCCCTGACTAAGGCCCTTCTCTCCCGATCGCTCAGTTTAGCTCTAGGAAGAGTCCTGGTGGTTTCAAACTTCTTCTACTTACGGATGATGGAGGCCACTGTGCTCATTGGGACCTTCAAAGCAGCAGCAATTTTTCTGTAACCTTCCCCAGATTTGTGCCTTGAGACAATCCTGTCTCGGAGGTCTACAGACAATTCCTTTGACTTCATGCGTGGTTTGTGCTCTGACATGAACTGTCAACTGTGGGACCTTATATAGACAGGTGTGTGCCTTTCCAAATCATGCCCAATCAACTGAATTTACCACAGGTGGACTCCAATTAAGCTGCAGAAACATCTCAAGGATGATCAGGGGAAACAGGATGCACCTGAGTTCAATTTTGAGCTTCATGGCAAAGGCTGTGAATACTTATGTACATGTGCTTTCTCAATGTTTTTATTTTTAATAAATTTGCAAAATCTCAAACTTTTTTCACGTTGTCGTTATGAGGTGTTGTGTGTAGAATTCTGAGGAAAAAAATGAATTGAATCCATTTTGGAATAAGGCTATAACATAACAAAATGTGGAAAAAGTGATGCACTGTGAATACTTTCCGGATGCACTGTATGTTAAAGCTCTTAGTTTTTGGGGGGGTGTCCCCACGTGGACAACAGAGTGTGAAATGTTAGATGAATCAAATGGGATCATCAATGCTTTTCTTCCTTGGGGAATCCTGGATCGGCTGCATTTCCTCTAGCTTTCATTGTGAATCAATTATGATCGGCGGAACAGTGGGGAATTTCACAGAACACCAAGTAAGTGATCCCCTCCATCTACATTTCTCAATACTAACAACTCTGAAATGTGGCCTTGTTCCTTACCAAAAAAATTGTAAAGGTTTTTTGATTCTTTTTTTTTTTAATCTGTTTTGTAGGCTACCAGTGCTGGGTAAGGTCCTTACTAGGGTCATCCTCAGTAGGATCCATGGTCACTTGTTTACTTACCAGCAACCGGAGCAGTCTGGTTTCACGCCCAAGAAGTCTACCATCGACCGCATGCTGGCACTGAGGGTTCTCATCGAGCGCAAACGCGAATATTGGCAAAGTTTCTTTGGAGCCTTTGTTGATTTTCATAAAGCATTTGAATCGGTTGATCAAGCTGCACTGTGAGACATCCTGAGACTTCACAGGATCCTCTCAAAGTTAATGGATATCACGGCCGGCCTGTACACTGGTACTGTTAATGCTGTGCAGAGCGGAGGCAGGACCTCTGCATTTTTCCCAGTTGATTCTGGGGTTTGTCAGCGGTGTGTTCTTACTCCTACATTTTTCAGTGCTTGCATAGACTGGGTGTTGGGCAGGCTTGTGGCTTCCAGCAGCTGGGGGGCAACTGTTGATGAAGAAAGATTCACTGATCTTGCCTTTGCAGATGATGCTGCGATCTTTGCTGAGTCAATGGAGGCTCTGATCGGAGCTCTCAAGAAACTGAGTGAGGAGTCTGAGTGTCTGGGCTTGCAAGTGTCCTGGACAAATAACAAAGATCCAGGCCTTTAATGACCTCTTGGGCATAGCCATCAGCAGTGTGTCTGTTTGTGGAGAGAGTGTCGACCTTGTTGAGAGGTTTACTTACCTCGGCAGCAAAATTCATGTCTGTCAGCAGACATATTGGGAGAGCATGGGGGGTCATGAGGTTTCTGGAAAGGGATGTGTGGCGCACCCAATATCTTTGCAAAATGACAAAGGGTCAAGTCTTTAGAGTCCTGTTTTGCTATATGTTTGCGAGACATGGATGCTATCCAGTGACCTGAGATGAAGACTGGACTCCTTTGGTACTGTGTCTCTTTGGAGAATCCTTGGGTACCACTGGTTTGATTTTGTGTTGAATTAACTCATGGAGTCCCGAATGACACATACTATCTGCACTGTGAGGGAGCATCAGTTACTGCACTACAGCCATGTGGCATGATTCCCTGTGGGTGATCCATCTCACAGGATTCTCATTGCTAAGGACCTGAGCGGCTGGACCACGTCAAGGGGATGCCCACTTAACATGACTATCTGGTTTTGACAAATAGATGGTCATTTTCAGAGGTTTGGACTGGACTACATGTCTACCTGGGGGATTGCCAACCGGGATCCCGATCTGCTTCTTCGTGTGGTGGGTATGGCAACGCACTGTACCAGTGCATGCTTCCCAACCTAAGGTGCCATGCTGGCTGGCTTTAACATGAATTTGAGCACTTCAATCATTCAGTAAAGTGTCTAATATAAAATGCACAATATAAAATGAAAATTGGCAGCAATCTGTTTAATCTTGTATAGAGATGATTGATGAAGACGTCTTTGAGGAGTTTTTTTAAAATATAAACTCCAACATAGTTCTTCTGGCTAAAATGTGAAACCTACCTTTGAAGACACTAGGGCAGACTGACAGGAAATGCAATTAAGGCCAAAACTTGGAGGCACATCCACACAATGAAAGTAACTGGCAACATGAAAAGAGTGTCCACTAAAGTAAATGAAGCTCAGACCCTGCTGTTAGTTACCAAAGGATAGGATGAGCTCATCCTTAGGTGGAAACAGACTGAGCAAGCTCCTGTGACAGCACATGTGATGTTGTCAAGCGGAATAAAGGCAGCTTATACTATCAAAGAAGAAAAGAAAAAAATGCAGCTGCCCCTCTGGAACAGAACCTGTTAGGAGCTTCTGGGTCCACCATTTGCCAAATATGCTGTACCCATTAGTTGGACGATGGTAATATCTCTGCCACAGTGAACAGACTCTCCACTCAGTGTTACACATGATATTGTTTCTTCATATGCTCCTTTATCCAGTGGGCATACATGAAGACTCTCGGTCTAAACTGTACAGGCCTCTGTCATTTGGAGACTAATTCTTGTATTTGGCATATGGATCTATCATATCAGTGCCACTCTTTTCCTGCAAGAGCCATTAAAAGCTGGCGTACAGTGGATTTTGTGTAGGCTGCTGCAGATGCTTTACTGTTTGAAGAATGGCCAAGATCCACTTACTGGCTGGTGAGGTATTGCTGATTTTAATCTTGGTGGCAGGGAGTGCAGGAGCCTATTTGAAATGCCATGTGTTTGTACACAGTCAGTGGGTAGGTTGGCACTTTCTTATGTGTAACTGGATTAAAAGTTAGTTTAAAGAGACAAGTAATCCAAGTTTAAAGTAAAGTACAACATGTTCCACCAATTTAAATGTATTTTAACACATTAAAATATGATCAGTATATCTCATAAAGTCAGTAGGGAGTGTTGCTCATTCCGCTCTTCCACACTGCTTTTCTTTTTTTTGGCAAGTTGAAAGTCTGAGTGTTGTAGAACTAATAAGCCGCTCTCCTTCAGATGTTGAATTTTCTCATTACAGTTATTGAGCGACTTGCTTGAAGTAAGGCTTACCGTGTGGATTCCAGGCACATGATTTTCTTTGCTTTTCTGTAAAAAAAAAAAACACCTGCTGCCTGAACAGGCATCTTAAGGGGAAAACAGACGATGCTGAAGAGGTTTTCAGGTTAAACAGGACAAAATGACATCCATATACTTGAAGAGAAGCATTTTTATTATTGATTACATTTCCTTCAACAAATGGGAGTTCAAAGGGTTTTGATTTCACCAGATCTACCCAAACGATTGCATTTTAAGACTACTTTTAGGGTGGAGTGGTGGCTCTTAGGCTAAGGATCTGCGCTGGTATCCCGAAGGTTGCTGGTTCGAAACCCTGTCACTGCCAAAAGAGATCCTACTCTGCTGGACCCTTGCGCAAGACCCTTAACCTGTAATTGCTCCAGGGGCGCTGTACAATGGCTGACCCTGCGCCTCTGACCCCAAGGGGTATGCGAAAACTAACAAATTCCTAATGCAAGAAATTGTATAAGGCGAAATAAAAAACAAAATACTTGCCATCAAAGTTGTACAGGTGGGCTGCATTCACAGGTAGGGTGGGCAGGATAGGAAATCACATGACTGCCTAGTAAATCTTGATCACTGACAAAATGTCTGAGCCTCAGTTAACCACATCACCTGCTTGCCCTTTTGTTAAAATAAAGAGATTTTGTGTATATGGTCACACATGTGTACCACAGGGTCACCGAGTAAAGTAAGCAGTTCCACCCTGGGGTGAGAGGGGGCGCTGTCACTAACAATCTTGTCACTTTTTATCTCACAGTCTCAATAAAAAGACCCTTGAAATAAACAAAGCCAAGTAAGCTCCACCTCTTCCAGTCTGTCCGGTATAAAAGCAGAACTCTCCCACAAGTTGGCATCTCATTTCGGTGCTGACCTTGCTAATGTGAAAATCAAGACCAGAGCTTACTGCCAAGTGATTCCCCAAAGGGAAATTGTCTCTCACAAATGATGCAGTCAAGCGTATCCTTTTCATTGGTTTTCTTGATTTTTTGTTTGAATTGAGTTTTACCCAGTTTGCATCTCAAGCATTTGGTTTTTGACCTCTCTCTTCATTTGCCTTGCTACAATACATATATATATATATATATACAGTATATATACTATATATATATATATATGGGTACCTATATATATTATACTGAATGTAAAAATCTCACTTCTCAGATTCTACTGGGTTTTATATTTAAAAAAAAAGGTTCATAAAACATCTCCAGTCAGGTTTAATTGGTAACTAAAACAAGGAACACGTCAGTCATGTGCAGCAAAAATGCCATAAGAATGGCGAGATTTCTTCTTTCCTTTAAAATAAGCCTGCATCTTCATGAGTCTGTATTGTTAGAGAGCTGCAGATGCAGGTCTGTCCTTGTGTTTCCCACTCACTTCAATGAAGTTAACATCTGAACCCTCATCTAAATGAGTCGTGTGTCCAGCCGTAGGACGATCGCACCAAAGGATCAGGCTGCTCTCATTCTCTGACATTGTGAGAGGTGAAGGGAAAGGAAATGAAGCAAAGTGTTCTGTGACACGAGTCTCACCAAGGAATTGTGTGCTCAGAGGAGGCCGTCAGGTTTCAACAAAATGCAAAGGGTGAAATTCACACAAAAGGCCAACACGTTCATACGCTGTTACATGTTTCGAATGTGGAAATCAAGGTTTAAACATTAAATGTGTCTAACATGTTTAATTGATTATTTGTATTTCATTCATTTATAGTACCTCCAACAACAGAGAAGGGCTGCTTTCCTTTACTAAATAATTTTGGGCATTGGTATCTGCCTATATTTATTTAACATCTTTCAGATTATACCTATGGTTACACTTTCCCATTATTCTCATGTCTGTCAAATGATGTCCTATCTATCTATCTATCTATCTATCTATCTATCTATCTATCTATCTATCTATCTATCTATCTATCTATCTATCTATCTATCTATCTATCTATCTATCTATCTATCTATCTATCTATCTATCTATCTATCTATCTATCTATTATATAGTGCCTTTCATATCTATCTATCTATCTATCTATCTATCTATCTATCTATCTATCTATCTATCTATCTATCTATCTATCTATCTATCTATCTATCTATCTATCTATCTATTATATAGTGCCTTTCATATCTATCTATCTATCTACAACTTCATTTATAACATAAAAATAATTATAGGATGGCTTTTTTGAAAAAAAAAAAATCACCCTTTAAGAGTGGTACCGTGAGCAAAGCTGATCATCTTTGAGAACAAATCTTGTGCCTGGGATTTTCAGAGGATACCATCAAAAGAGTGTCAGACATTGTGTGAACCTAAAGTCAATAAAATGGCCAGTGAGGCCTGACGGCATGGCTTTTAAAGCTGGATCCATTACAGGAGAAGTGTACAGTGTAACCTGGTGAAACAGGAAATAGCTACTATAATAAACAAGCTTAAAAATAACAAAAATACCTTGGCAAAGAGAATTGGAAAAAAACAACAAATAGAAAAATGAGAGCATTGCAAGAAATTTAACTATGACCTCAAGAGAGCTACGAGACAGGAAACACAGATAAAGAGCACATCTCATAGGACAAGGCCTGAAAAGTAAAGTGATACATAGTGATGAAAATCATTGGCATCCAGAAAAGGAGATGCTTTTGTTTGCGGATTAAAACAATGGGTCTTCTAGCAAGGATCTATTAAACAAGAAGTTGTCTGGACATTTAAGAAGAAGGTAAAAGCTGGCAGAGCGGCTTGTGAAGATGGCAGTTTATACTCCAAACTTTTCAACATTACCTAACCACTGTTTATTCACTGACATATTCTGCTTCTAACCATCTATGTCAAATTGAACTTCAAAATAAAAGATAATTGTAATGGCACAACATTAAGACATTAGACAAATTTGGACAAGAACAAGCCATTCATCCTAACAAAGTTCACACATCCTGTTCTACTACTGAGTACTTACTGTAGACACTAGAGGACTCAAAAGTGGAAACTATCAAGAACTTGGGTTTACAGTGTTACAGATAACCAAAAACCAGAGTTGGACACACATTTCAACACTGGAGAACCACAAGTGTGTCTCTGAAGAAATGAGCGCTGAGTAACAGGTCACTCTGGGTATTTGTGCACATTTGGGGACATCATGTGTTAGGCAGGACATGAAGACACTTGAGAGGAGTGATGACTGCTTAGTAAACCATCAGACTCTCCAGTGATTTAATGTAATAAAGCCTATGCCATAATTCCATATTCCAAACACCCGAAACATAAGCTTTGCCTATCTTTAATATCACTCATAATATAATCAGAACCCTGTCCAGCAGGTTCAAATTAGGTGTAACTTTCAAGCAGCAGTAGTCATGAAACACAAAGTCAGGCTAAGTTTGTGACTACTACCTATTGACACCAATACATTTTGCAGCACATTCAGCTTTGCTGTGTTTTCTACATTCTGCATGCTGTCCTATACACTGTCTAATTACATTTTTTACTGAGAGAACAAGCTCACAATATAATGGATGGCATATCACAATTTTAAAAGGCTGAAGATTAGAGCAGAAGGAAATATGCAGCTAAAATGTCAGGCTAAAATAGAAAATCATCGCAGAAATATGATGAGCTAGGGTTTTAGGCGACACTTTACTACACAAAGAGAAATACAAGGAGCAAGCGCACCCCAGATATTTGATTAAAGGCTACGCTACACAATGTAGAAAATAAAACAGTTGTGAGGAGGAAAGGCATCACAGACATCACACCCAGGCCGTGTGCTGAAGGCTATCTGCTGTCGCGCGCAGATCTGAATTAGGGAAGTCAGAATGTAGAGCATAAAATGGAGAAAGTAAAAAGGAAAGTACTGTTTCAGGAAATAAATAACTTTTTAGTAATTCTTAAGAATGCATAAATTGGGATAAAAACGCCAATTAATTACCACATTCAGTAGTACTCCCCTGAGCTGTCTGAAGAACAGTTTTATAGTGATTTAGCAAAAATTCATTATAGGAGCCTTTTACAGAGAGAGAGTTGCCCTTTAAATTTATGGATTAATTTCTGAACCCATAAAAAACTTAATAAAAGCACGATAGGAAGAATACTTGTTTATCACCAGCGAAAAGAAAAAGCTTGAGAAACAGGCTCTAAATGGAGGCAATAAGCTGCTTCAGACACTTTCCTAAAGAGGACACCGTGCCTTGGTTCCTTATCTGAGGCCAGCTAGTGTAGCAAGTGGCAGTGGCTTCTCAAAGGAGATCCTGAAATATTAATTTTTTACTTTCTAGTCGGTCTAGGGCCCATCATCAAAAGTGAAGGAGTATCACTGGCAGCTGCATGAAAAATTGATAAGGAGTGTAGTGTGTCAGAATCGGTTTAAAAAGTGGCCTGCCATCTTTGCTTTTTTAAAATACACCGGATTCATCCTGCTCTTATTGCTAGCAACTGGCACAAATACAACTGGAAAAAAAACAAAGAAAAAACTAGTGAGCCGGTGTGCTGCTGCTATGTCCAGCAATTTGCAACTGTTAGGCCAACATGACAAGAGCCGACTGAGTCTTGACTTGAAACAGCCATGTAAGCTGAGCACAGCTCACTGTGCTGCCATCATTACATACAGAGCTCTAAAAACACAGCATTCCCATTCCATTGCAGTCACAGGAAAGCTGGAATTGATCCTGGTAACTGCTAGAGGGTGAAAGCCAACCAGAATACGGTGTCAGTCCATTACAAGGCACACACAGATACACTGACTGGAGCAGGCCATTCAATCACTTTGACCATACTGACTATTTGAGATTCTGAAGCAAACTTGACAAGCCTTCCACACAGCGGGCTAGTCGGTCAAACACCCACAAGTTCTGTAATTCCCAGAACTCCTTAGCACAAACACCATTAGTTTATTATGCATACTGGGTCATTAACCTGTTGCCTGTTATGGTAACAGCCTTCTGAACGGGAGTGAAAAGGGTGCAAGGCATACCTTATAAAATACTTTACAGATCTTGTTTTTATTTTCCCAGATAGCCCTCACATGTGGCACACAGGAAAGTATCCCTCTGTCCTGCAGTGGCAGTCATACCCACATCAGGTCAATTTAAAGTGGAAAATTAACTGATTACACAAAGTGGTGGAAAAATGGCATAAAAGGCAAACTCCACATAGGTAACACGCTGGCTGTGATTATAATCTAGAAGTCTGGAACTTTCTGGCAGCAGTACTAACCTCTGTGTCTCAGCACCAAAAAGTAGTTTGGTATAGCCATCATGGCACATTAATCTGGTTAATCAAGCATATGGAAATGTAAAGTTTATCTGTGGTAACAGAGGAAGGAAAATGTACACACAGTTGATTTCAAATTACACCTTCCCAAAATGATCACTGTCCCAAGGTGTGTTGCAGACTAAACCTTCACCTTGTAAACTGCAGTCCAACATCTAAGCTACATTGTGGTGAGTGCCACTGTCTCCAAGTAATAACGCAGTGGTTAGGAAGACGTGGTGCTAAAATGAGATTAATACACCTTCTGGTATGAAGACAAGACAAATAATAATAATTACATCTACAATTAGATACAATTAAATACAACATCACAGGCAAGAAGACAGGAAATACAAAGCAATTACCCGAGAAAGATGACACTGAGTTCAGCATGGAGAAAAGGAAATGGCAGCCCCAGCATCTACAAGACAGTGTCTCTTTGGCCCCAAAACAATCAGATGATGAAATGAGCAATACTTTTTGGAAGCGATTCAGGATGTGGCAGAGTACAATAGAAAATTGGGGTCCAAGTGCAGCATTTTCCTCACTCTTATTGTTCACTTAGTTGACTACAAGTATATTTATTTATTTATCAGATGTTTTACTAAGCAAATCAACAAACTAAATTTGTACATGTATAGACAGATTGGAAAGGTACCCCTCCAGGATGAGAGGGGGTGCTGTCACTAACAGTCTTGTCTCCTTTTTCCCCTCACAGCACAGAGAAACCATTCCTTGAGGGCAAACCCCCCCCCCCCCCCCCCAAAATAAACAGAATCCCCGCCCCTTCCAGTCTGGGTGACATAAAAGAAAGACATCCCCGGCAGGAGACATCTCATTTGAACCAGACAGCCCGATGGTCAGGAATGATTCCAGATTTGTAACAGCAGGGAACACCACTAAAGGGAAATAAAAGGCCATTGTCTGAATTATCTTGATAGTGCCATTGTGCACCTGTTAGGTTTCTTTTTTGTTTTTTCTTGTAGTGAAAAGTCAAGCAAAATGACACCTTTTATACTAAAAAGATTACAATATGCAAGCTTTCGAGGCAACTCAGGCCCCTTCTTCAAGCAAGACTTAATACAGAAACTGGAGGTCCCTGTGTTTTATATACACACTAGGACAAGAAACAACATTGTTTTTTTCTTTGAATTCAATGGAGTTTGCTCAGTTGGCACCCAACTATTGTAGGACTTTCAAACCCCATGATAGACAGATAGATAGATAGATAGATAGATAGATAGATAGATAGATAGATAGATAGATAGATAGATAGATAGATAGATAGATAGATATGAAGGGCCTCATATCAGACAGCATAATGTTAAATAATTATTAATTACATTTATATAGCCCTTTCTCTGCGGTGGGTTGGCACACTGCCCAGGATTGGTTCCTGCCTCGTGCCCTGTGTTGGCTGGGATTGGCTCCAGCAGACCCCGTGACCCTGTGTTCGGATTCAGCGGGTTGGAAAATGGATGGATGGATAGCCCTTTCTCAAGTAGTACAGGTATAATCTGAATAATGCTAAATAAATATTAATGGTCAAGCAACACAGAGCAAAGAAAAGCAGCCCACATCTGCTGTTGGAGGCACAATAAATGGATGTGATAATGTACAATGGGATTCACATCTACAGTTAACATCTGTAACAGTTTATCTACACATTCGCTTTTTGTGTGAATTTCATTCTGTGCATTTTGTTGAAGCCCGATGGCCTCGACTGAGCACACATTTCCTTTGTGGGACTCGTGTCACAGAATACTTTGCTTCATTTCCTTTCCCTTCACCTCCCATTATACCATAGAATGAGAGGAGACTGATCCTTTGCAGCTGCCATCCTACAGCTTGACACACCACTTGTTCAGATGAGAGTTCAGACATTAATCTCATTGAAACGAATGTGGAACACAAGGACAGACCTTCATCTGCAGCTCTCTAACAATACAGACTTATGAAGATACACATTTATTTTAAAAAATTTATTTGGTTTAAGCAAAATGATGCTTGTGCTGCACATAATTGGCTGAGAGTCTGTGAGATGCCAATAGATAGATAGATAGATAGATAGATAGATAGATAGATAGATAGATAGATAGATAGATAGATAGATATTTCAAGGGCCAGGCAACTCCAGAGTTTTTGCTTATTGTTAAGGATGATCCACATCCTGTGATCCACATACTGTATACCATAAGGTTCATTCTACTGCCACTTTTGCTGCTGAGGAACACCTGTTCCATTTACAAATGTCCCTGACCATCATTCCGTTATAAATTTGTTTCTATATACAAGGAATCTGTGGTGCTAGTATGGTTACACCTTTACTAGTACAACTTACTGTACTAGTACAACTTACTATTTCTTACAGCTTAACTCTTGCTTGGCACAAGGTGTTTATGTCTGCTACTGTGGCCCTGGCCAAGCCCTCCATGACAGTAGATAGGTAGACACATGGACACTTTATTGATCCAAAAGTGGAAATAGCATTAATGTACACTTCAATTTTTATCCTGAGTTTACAATTTGAGCTCAGAGGGATCATTGAAACATTTACCTTATGTTTACATTTCCCAGGGGGGAACATGATCCCTCAAACCTAGGTAAAGATAGCTCAAAAACATAAGCACGCCTCAAAATAAACAGTGGTGGATTTAACACTTAAATATTAGAAAAAAAAATAGGACTTAGCTTGACGTTTTAATTTAAATTCTTGAAACAAAGAGCACTGAAATCATCACATCAGGCATCATCAAACAACAGCCTTTGGTTCACCATAAACAAAAGGGCAAGTTTGATGTTTGTGGCACATCAATGACATCCAGGCAGCTTTTTTCAAAGAAAAGGTCCAAAAGCTGGATGGATTGATGACTTCCAAGAAAATTGCAGTCAGCTGCTAACTCACTGGGATTGTCTGTGAGACAGCAAGAGAGTGAGGAGCAAGTTTTTCTCTCATTTTACTGAAATTATACAGTATTTACAAAAATAAGTCAATAAGCTGTAAAATTTCATATACACCCCTTCTTCTCTCTCTATAACCAGAATATTGTAGCAAGCTCTTGGCTTTATACTCGACTTCAACTCTATCTTCTTTTCTTGTTCATGTCTGAATGATTACATTTAAAATAGGTCTGGAATCACAGTTCATATAGAACAGTACAAGTTAGATACTTTTATATTGATGTACAGGCACAAAGTAAATTTGTATGTAAATATATAAATATAGCAAAAATAATTCCATTTACAGTACATTGGCATAACTATTTAAATTACAGTGACCCAATAATTATCATTTTCTGGATTAGAGGAGATGGAGTCCAGCAGCTTCAGCACAATTCAGGTGCCAACCCTGCAACTCCATAACACCCACACAAGGCCGGTTTAGAGTTGCCAGCTAACCTAAACTGCACATCTTTAGTATGTGGAAAGAAATCCCAAAGTATGCAGGAAAAATCAATGCAAAACCATTTATCTCTTAAAAAAATCTTTGTTTTACATGGCAGAATGTACAATAATCACCATTATAAATCACTTTACTGAGTTTTAGAAAAAGAAACATGAGCATGAACTTTCCTCTGCACTATACAGTATGGAGTATTTGACAGGTAAGGTAGAACCTTGGAATAATATTGTTCACCTTCTTCTCAGCAAGGTGCCATGGGAGGCAGTGTGGCTTAGTAGTTAAGGGATTGTACTTTAATCCTAAAATTGTTGGTCCAATCCTTGTCTTTGACTCACCATGTGACCCAAGTCACTTAACCTGCCTGTTCTGCAACTGTAAAATACAGTAAACAGGCATACTATTGACCTGCAATTATAAAGAACCTATACAGAATAATTGATTGGTGTGCCCATGTCTGTGATAACTAGACTACATCTCAATTAATATCTACACTGACTACCTAAAAAAGACAAACATGCTCATGGTGGTCTGAATAGCCAGCACAGCCAGCTTGGAATGAACCTCTTCAGGCACGTCAGACTCTGTGTTGATAGCAGCAGCATAAAGAAGGGTTGGACAAAAAAGTAATAAACGGCATGACAGAACAGCCAGCTGGGCAGGTGCCATGCATTCCCTGATCAAGAACACAATGCAGATGGGCCAGCATGCTTTTTGTCCTTTTTTTAATTCATCAGGATGCATCTCTGTAAATGGCACTTGGAAATGACAAGCTATTTGTCCTGCCCTCTTTGTTCCTTGGGAAAAATTTGTGGTCAGCATCACCAAGTGCGCATTATGCACTTAGCAGTGCTGCCTTTGCCAAACTGATATATTGCTGTGATTATCATACTGAAGTCCATGCAGAATTTTTGTTGACGTGAAAATATGTATTTAAGAAAGGAAATTAAATTCCTGGCTTTGCAGTAAAGGTTAGCTTTACATTAAATAACTTGTGCTAATTGGAATAATGCTTTAGTGCACGCAGCCCCCCTACCCTTTTTGGGAAACCGCAAAAAAAAAAAAAGGATAATAAAGCCTCACTAGGTGCTTGCTCAGTGCTGTCTTGGCTTTTATTAAACAATGAAAAGAAGTGTGTTACTGTAAGAGAAAGCTGCGGTGTCAACGGTTATTACTCAAATCACTGGACTCATGTTTGCTGCGTCCAGTTATTGCAGTATGAGCATTATCAATATATCATAATAGAGTAAGTCCAGTTTTCTGAAGTTAGCAGAACAGATCATCAATGAATAGGCTGGCGACTACAGAAAACGAACTCAAGCATTTCTGGAAACACACACCGCCCAATGAGTTTGGTAATGAACTGCCATCCTGTACAGGACTAGATGCTTCTTTGAGATAAATGCTGTGGGTTTTGGTGCTAACTGTCCATATCCTTTATATAGATAAGGCTGGGTCAGAAAATTAGTGAATGTTGGACAAATTGGGCAATACATGCACTACAGCTGTCTGAAAGCTCCAGAGTCCTTGGTTCAAGTTCAAGTCTGTAACTGTCTGCAAGAGGCTTCCACAGTCTTCTTGTGTTGCTAAGCATGTTCTCCAAGTACTATAAATTTTCCTCCTACATCCCAAAGATATATGTGTGTGATAGGTTGATCGGCAACTCTAAATTGCTCCAATGTGAGCAAGTGTGGATGTATGAATTGCAATGGGGCGTGCCAACTGCTGAACAGTTCAGGGCCGTTTCCTGCTTTATGCTAAGCGCTGATGGATTAGCGGCTGGTTTTCCTCAGCTCTATAACTGGATTACCGCAGTCCAGAAAATGGCTGGATGTTGAACAATATTGTCAGCATATGGACTGCAGTGTTCAGCTCTCTTGCTTTCCAGCTCCAGAGTCCTAGGTTCAAATAACAGCCTCATCATCACTGTCTAGATAAATATAACTTAATCTGTCCCCAGGAGGAAATTTGGCTTTTTACAGAAGCTCTTTAAATAAATAAATATTTAAATTGGTAGCTAGATAAATAAATAAATATACACACACACAATGGTCTGAACACACACCTGAATGACTAAACAACAAGGAAATTATAAAGAAGGAAAACATCTGACTGGGCTATCTCAGTCATAGTGAGTCATTAAGCAGATGTATTGCTGTTGGTATGAAGGAGCCCCCAGTGGCATTTCTTAACACACTTCTGCTGAATAATTCAATGGCTGAAAGTCCTCAGTGTTAGTGTGTCAGAGAGCGGATGTGCAGCATTGCTCATAATGGCACTCAGTTCTGTTTTAATCCTCTCCTTTACTGCTACTTGCAGGGGGTCCAGAGTGCATCCCATAACTAAGCTGGTCCTTTTAATTAGCTTGCTGATTCAGTGGGCCTCTCTTGAAGTGATGTTACCTGCTCACACACCACAGTGTAGAAAATTGCACTGGCCATCACAGAGTTGTAGAAGATGTGAAGGATGTCACTTCCCACATTAAAAGAACACACTCTCCTAAGAACAAGGAGCCTTTTCTGCCCTTTCCCATATAGTTCATCTGTGTTATGAGACCAGTCCAACCTGTCAATAATTTGGACCCAAAAGTAGTTGTAGGAGTGGAACGCCTCTACATCTACTCCTTGAATAGCGACCAGACATAGAGGCTGTTTGTTGTGAATAAAGTCTATAGCCAATTCTTTGGTTTTGCTGAGTTAAGATGCAGACAATTCTCTTTGCACCAAGAAACAAAGTTCTCCACCTGACTCCTATACTTTTGTCTCACCCTCCTTATCAATAAGCCTTATAAGCGCAGAATCATCTGAGAAGTGACATGACCTGGTGTTATATTTATAGTCTGAGACTATAGGCGACAGAGGACAACACAAAGTTGGTCTGCACGGGCCTTAAGAACTCGAGGACTGACTCAATCTGGTCCTGCAGCTTTTCCTGTGTGTGGCTTCCTCAGTTGTCTCCTTACTTGGTCTTTAGTTATGGACAGCCTACACTGATGATCAGAGGTGGTTTGCAGGTATTCTAATTTTCCTCACTTGTCCTCAAAGCATGCAACTTTGGTTTATAAGTGAATGAAAGTTGGCCCAGTATAATGAACATGCTCTATGATAGACTGGTGTCTCATCTGTGTTAGGGTATAGGCCCTACAACTCCACAACTGGACTGGGTTTGGTCAATAAGTGAATGATTGTCTGCCCAACTACCAAATACAGAATCTGTTCAATGGAACAGTGTGTGCTAGATCAGAAGCCCACAGTGGCCATTCCTGAGCCTATCAAGGTCTAACAAAAATGGTCATAGTTTGTGTTGGGTCAAGTTTCACTGTCAAACAGCATGGCATATGTAGCCAACAGAGAAATGTAAACATCACACAGATAGCACTCAGTACATTTGGCTTTGTGAAGAAGTCATTGTTAACAGGGGAACTCAAGTACACCAGGGCTTCTCTAACCAAACAAGCATGGCATATTTCTAAATAAAAGTGGAAATTTCAAAAAGAAGCTGTACTGCGGCCAAACAGGGTTGCAGAATAGATAGTCAAATTATAGAATAAGAAGGAGGCAGACAGTAGGGTTAATGTAATGTTCCGGCTCTGCCGGGGAGGGGGTTATTCTGCTGGGGGAATCACAGTGTGAGGCTTTAAACTCGCTCTACTTACTCCGCTCCATAACCCCCATACTGAGCTGGCAGACTGTTTTTGTGCTTTAACTGACAGTTAAATGGAAAAGACAATGAGGCCATTGTCTCTTCGGCAGAAATCAGTGGCAGCCCCCAGATATGTCTCTTCCATAATAGCATGCCCTCCATGCCATCAGTTATGTGACCTGAGAAGCTTCTATTCCTGATGCGCCCATTCCATCCCACTGAGGGCACTGCTAATGATTTTAGTTGTTTATGTCTAGTGTGGGTTCCAGTAGTGAAAAATAATGACACCGGAGAGCCATAGGTGCCAACTACCGGGTGCGACTTTGATGATTTCTCTTTCAGTTCTGCAGTACACCACATTCAATTGCAGTCCAATGTGGGACCTTTCTAGCTGAGCCAAAAATAGACTGTGACCCTTTAGGTTTTAATCCATTCCAAGCATGGATTTATTAGAAAGCGGGCCTTTTGGTCATTACCCTTCATTAATAAAAGAAGCCGAAACACAAAACAGCCCAATTAGCAATAATACAAATGGCATCTGGAGTAGGAGCAGATATGAAGACTACTGCTGTAAAGGCATAGCTCAGCCCCCCAATCTTATTATTACAGGAGATTTTACTGCGTACACTGCAACCAATTTTATTAATGAACGTGCTCAATCAACAAGAAGAGTGAGGACGTCTCTGGCACTAAATAATTATTGACACAATTGGCAGAGGCTTAATTATTCTGAGGTGCTTAAACATCCACGCTTTAACAGCGCCGGCCAGGTCAATACTCATTCTCATTGCAGATTACACCACAGTAATTGCCCGTCGGATGACTTGCTTTGATCTCACCATTCAGCCAAAAACTGTTTGTGTCATTTGTCTCTGTTAGAATTGGCCTTCCTAGGTTTTCCTTTATATTTGAAAGCAGCCCAAACTCTCTAAAGGTCAACAAACGTCTGAGAAAATGCAAATACAAAGGACTATAGTGCTAAATTGAGACAATCATCTATTTTTCTTTTAATCATCTGCTGCGTGGCATTTCTGTTTTGTTTGTTTTAATTCCATGCGACGAGGTCAGGCTGTTGTGTTCGCACCTACTGTTAATGGGGCTGCCAGTTAGCTATATTCGCCAGAGCTGTTGTGGCCTCAGTTTGAAAGATTTTGGTGGCTGTTAAAACAAAATTAGAAAAGGATGAAATCCAGCAAAATGCAACCGTGTCTTATATTTAAATCTAAATAAAATAATATCTAGAAGGTCAGACTGAAAAACATAGGGTAGTAGTAGTAGTAGCAGTAGTATTAATAATATTGTAAGTATTAGTGTATGGTGAAATTCGTACTTAAACGTCCAATAAACATGCAACACGTCACCTTGTTAAACAAAAGGTCCAGAAGAGGAAGACATTTCAATACGTTCATGATGTGCACGGAATCTGACATCATTTTTGAGTCCTGCCTTTCCTATTCAGCTCAAAGCTTTATGTAACAAAGTCTAAATCAACTGACAGCCAAAAGTATTATACTGTAATTAGACCAACAATTAGAATTAAGTCCTGCACCATGGTTGCCTGTATTAACTTGATTATTAAAAAAAAATCTGCTTACCGTAGAATAAAGTTGTTGTGAATAGTGACATTATAAAAAGTACACAGTTTGATCTCTGTCTCTACTGAAACCTGACACTATTCCTTTAGCTCAGGCAGCACTGAATGGTTTTACCTTCCTTTATAAATAAAGAAATATTAGTCAAGAAGAAAGTCTTAAAATAATTTTATATGATCAACTACATATTGCGTTAGGTGACTTCATATCCTTGAAGGTGCGCATATTAGATATTAAAACAAAATCCAGCACAATTATAGTAGTAACTTAAATTGCAACAGGATGTCCAACTGAAATTATTGATATGGCAAAAAAAAATAGGTTTAAGAAATAGGAAATTATTATGTAGTAGCACTATTCAGACTGAATTTTATTCACTTTTCAATTTTAAGATATTAAGAAGTATTTAGGTGATAAGTTTGTATTTAAGGTAGGTCATACCAGCAAGTTTTAAACATTGTAAGCTGTGAATTGAACATTTGTATACTTTTAAGAAAAGTAGTGGTTTGAACCAGCAGATTAAGTAAAACTGTTTGATTGTCGCAAGCAGCTACCTAGTTAACAGAAGCTAGTGACCACTGCCATTCTTTAAACATTGGAAGCATGGTTTGGACTACAACAGCTCACAACAACCCCATACAAACAGATGAGTGCTCTATCTCAGGGGTAGAACCACCCATTAGTGAAGCTTTATAAGATAAGGCAATGAGCTGATCAAGGCAGGAAGAAAACAACCACTGGGAGATCCCCATGTTGTGAGTCACCTGAGCTACAGCAGTTTAACCGCAAGGACTGAGAACCACCAGAGCTCCGTTGCACATTGGGTGTTTCAGTCACCACTGTCTGTAAAATCTACTAAACATCCAGGTTGGATGGTTTGAATAATCACACTCACTTTCTCCGCTTCCACCTTTGGCATTGTAGGTAATGTTAATAACTATAATGACTAAATAAAGTATCAAAAGCTACTCACCTGCTTGACTTTTGTCTGCCAATCTGAGGATAGATAAGAGGAGAGACACTTCCTATAGAAAGGAGTCACAGTAGCAGTTATCTCTTGGTGAACTTGACCCACAACTTGGGTGCAAGTGTAGTGCAGGTGTAGGGTGTGTCTTCCTTCACATAGGCGAGAGCAAGGATAGAATATAGGGGGCAAGAAGACGACATTTAACTGTAGGTCTACGTGAGAAGAATCTGTGTGTTCAGGAAAAGGGATTTATGTTTTGAGGAAGGGATGCCCCAAAATCTTTCTATGATAAAACAGATGGGGAAAGTTCTGTGAGGGCATTCAACAGGTCAAATAGACCCAAGCTAACAATGAAGAAATGATCTGTATAAGCCAGTTCCAGAAAGGCAAGGCCTTCAAAAAAAATGACTGCCTGAAGATGAGAAGTCTGGCGGAACCACCGGAAGAATGATAGAATGGCACCCAATGAAAGAGCCTGCAGTCCTACCCTGCTATGGTTTTGGGTAGGAAATACACTTTGTATTAATGGTACCTTACTTTCTGACCAAGACTGCAAGGGTGTGGAGGACTTCAGGCCAATACATGGCAGCACACAGCTCACACTAGAGATAGTTGAAATTCAGGAGAGAGACAGACAGAGAGAGAGACAGACAGAGAGAGACAGACAGAGAAAAAGAGAGAGATATCAAGCTGCTTAAGAAAAGCCTTGGAGATCACCACCCTTGTAGGCTACCTGTAGCCTACAGACAAAGCAGGTTGTAAGGATAGCCCAGAAGTGACCCTGGGAGAGAATTTAAAAACACTCCTGACCAGAACTACAATGTGTTTGAAGCTGGAGTTATGATGAGAGTACTAAGAGAATTATCGATAACAGGTCAGCATCACAAGACTGAGTGACGTGGGTTGGGAGAGGTGGAGGGAAAACAAGGGATTAAAAGGAACGGTAGCTTTGAGGGTAATTTGTTTTTTTTAAATATATCTCAATGTGGGCTAAAAACTACATTATGATTGTTACATCTACATCCTCATATAACGTATGTGACACTAGTAAGAATAATTTTAAAGAGATGATTTCACAAAAAATCATTTACTAAACTTAATAAAAAAAAAGAGAAAGCACATCTTGTGATGCACTACAGCCCATTTTTAAACTGAAGGTCAGGTCAGATGTAACTCATGTGGATCAAATGTCACGAGTGCATCTTAGTGTAAGATCACAAATCTTCAAAAAGGATTTTAGGACTCTTTGGATCTTCAGCTTTCCCAGTGGCCTCCTAGATCTATAGCTGAACTGGCCCTGCTTACCAGACAACTCAGTGTGATTTCATTAAACTGTAAGTTTTCATTCAATCTTGGACTAACTGTAGTGCTAAGAATATTGGGTTATGCCTTAAACATTGCTCCTTTTCATTTGTTAATTAATATATATATTTTTCTATTTACTATCACAGGTATGTTATAGAGTCACTGGCCCATTTTCTAAATTCCATCCAGAATGGAAGAGAAAACATAAGAAGCTGACCAATCCCGTTACATTTGCTTCCAGAGTCAGACTTTAAAACCCCACAGCATGAGGATGTCACTGTCATTTGAGGGACCACAGCATTGGGAGAACAATCATTAGCGTCGAACACAAATTTGATACTTTTTCTGCATTGTTTAGCAATCTTTCCAAATCATAATTAAACAGGGATTCCTCATGTGATCCTCTAAACCTTTATTCGCCTTCTTCTCCTCATTTATATCACTTAAAGGCATTTTATTTTTACAATGCTCTATGTGACAGGGCAACTCACAGGGTACTTTAACCGTGTTAATTTAATTATTATATTTAGTTTTTAGCATTACTGAGTGGCAGACTTTAGCAGGTTGCATATATTGGCATGCAATCGTTAATGCTAAGTGATGACGGCATGGCGATTAGAGAGCAGTCAGTTTAAATAAAGAAGAGTGAGAGTAGGAGGAGAAAGATGAAAGAAGAGTAAGGAACTGGTTTCATTTTGGATATACCTTCATAAAGGCCAGTTATGAGCACATCACAGTTGCTGTGGAGAATGTGACTGAGCAGGAAAGATATTGGGGAAGGAGTCCAGGGACTTGGCATGGCCGAGTCTATTGATGTTACAACAGAGCAGATCAGATGGGGAGGAGCTGAAGCATGGGACACATTCTCTGTGGTGACTGAAAAAGGTGACATAGACAGTGAGAAATGATCTGGCATGTTGCAGTGATGGAGTACTGGGAGTCGATCAGGAAATTGTTGGGAGGCCTCGAGAATGTGTTCAGTGTAAGAACTGAGCTCTGCTGCCCGGGGGTTCACTGAGAGCTTCGTAGGCAGGATTTTCCCTGGTGATGGCAAAAGAGGATTACGTCAAGCATTGTTATTGTAATGTGTTTTTAAATATTTATTATTCACCTGTGAATAATAGGAGGAATATTCATTGATTATTTTAGCACTAATTGAACCTAATTCATTTGATTTATGCTTTCATTTTTTTTTTGGAAAAAATAAAAAAATAAATGCACTTTCTGCATATTGAAATCTTGGTTGAGTCCTCACCTGCTCTGGTCCAACCTCGGGTTCGTGACTATTGACATCATGGAAAATGAACTGGCATCTAAGGCCGAGGGCACAGGACATCACACACTTTAGTAAGCATCTTTGGATAAAGACGTTGACTAAAAATAATGACGAACCCCAAAATGATCATTGCAACATGACATACAATAAATTTAGCTGTTCTAGACGTGAAACAAATAAACCCTGACAGTTGTCCAGGATGCATACAGTAAAAGAGATTTTCATTGACATATTGTTTCCTAGCTTCTGGCAAAACCAAAAAGGAATTAACGACAGTCTGAAACATGTTTAACTAATCAAGAGACATTTTTCAAATGAATTTTTTTCTGTGCAACCTCTACGCCAGACATGGAGAATGAGACACATAATTTAACACGAGTGCTTCTCCCCTTCGTTTTGATTATGTCAGCTTGAGGGGGCAGAGAATCCAAAATTTACTGAAGAACTCCTGTTAATAGAATGTGAGAGATTAAAGAGTCACACACCAGCCAGTGGCTGAAATTGAGGTTCACTTGAGCAGCTTGCATTTAAAAAAGAAAAGGCTGCAGTTTCTGTTGGAAAAAAAACAGCTCTCCATTGATGACAACTGAAGTTACTCAACTTAAACTGCAGATAGGCACTTTCCTGGAAATGGTGTGCAAAAATGAAAAATGCTGCGTAATGACAGGAGACAAAGCTTCCAATTGAATTTTGAATGTTCAAGTTGTAACACATGGTCTAATATATTTTGAATCTGGACATGAATGTGATAGCCCAAGCACTACTCATCAGAAATGTCCTAGCTTTTATTGTAAATAATATATCTCTGCAGTACACTCCTACTCCTTTTACAACCTCCTGTGATAATCCCTGTTCTTTTGTGACCTGTGCTCATTCTGAGCGAGGACAGTTTAATACCTGGTACTTGTCTGAGGCCAAAGTATTCTGCAGGAGACTTTACCTTGATTACATCATGACAGATTCAGATACACGACTCGAGGTACAGAGTAACTTAAGACTTATACAATAAAAAAAAAAACACAAAAACACAGATCAAAAGTATCAAAGCCTGTCTTTACAAGATGTCACATAGTCTTTCTTTATAAGATGTCATACTGACAGATGTTATAAAGCCAAATATTTGGTGCAACAGACAGTTGGTGTTTTCCTGGATTGAATGTGACAGCATGAAAGGGGAATGTGTGGGTCAGTCTAAACCAGACATAACTGATCAGGCTGAATCTGAGAACTGGTATGATTCAGCAAGCTGGAAGCCCCAGTGCCAGGTCATTTTAAATGAGGTAATAAGTAGACACAAAATACAGAGGTGTCATCAGGGTTTCAAAGCAGCAGCAGCTTATTGTCATACTGGATGTAGCTACTTTAGTCTACATTTGATGTATAATGGTTATGGCGTCTTCAGTACTTCCCTTAACCTTGGAAATGACATAATTTTGGGATATGACAGACAAGATGGTTTCATCAGTCATTCAGTTTCCTTTTGATTTGGCTTCCTTGCAATGTCGTAGTTGTGGTGGTGAGACTTACTGAGAAGTTGCGAGGTAGGCAGAACAGATACCCTCTCCAGCTGCTGTCCATGCATCCTGGTACACATCAGCCAGTGAAACTGGTAGTGTGTATTCTGCATTCCCTGTTTCTGTGTCATTGGTGTTATAACAACTAAATTTTTGTTAATTTTCAATAAACACCTTGGATTGTAAACCTCTGTGGTGTTATGAATGTCCGTATCGATTTCTGAAGACACAGTAAAGAAAATTATTATATTATTATATTATTGTCCATCCACCAATTTTACAAAGCTGTTTTTTTCCAGTACAGAGACATGGGGAGCCATAGTCAATGCCAATTGCATCAGGTGTAAGGAAGGTACCATAGGGCAAGCTCATCCCAATCCAAGATCAATTGAGATCAAACAGTGCATCTTTGGAACCAGAAAACATGGAGGAAAACCCATGTAGACATGGAAGAGGTGATGTATGTATAAAATGAAGGATCAAATCCTGGGGGCTGGAACTGAGAGACAACACCACTAACCAAAACACAAATATAATGCCCATATTATTATCATAATTCTCCATGTAAATTCTCTATATGAAAACAGAATTGTGACTTAACACCTGTGATAAGTAGGGCTATGGCAACCATGTTTGCCTGTATGCTAATAGGGTGTATGTAACTATTTATATATATATACGAGTAACGGCACACTGCACGGTAACATGCAGTGAGTACACTTGATTTGAGCATTCATAGTTTTCATCCTCTTTCTCTGTACGTTTAGCATTCATTTGCTCAGAGGTTGATGCGCTTGCTGCTTCCTGAGCAGCTCTTCTTTTCTCCACGGTAGCAGCCCGCTTCTTCTCTTCTTTCGTCTGCATCTTTTTGTGTTAAAACTGATTAAGTCAGTGTAGTGTTGCAATTACTTAGTACGTTTACCTTTATTTTTCACTTAAGCTGGCACTTAAGTCTTCAATCTGCCTCAAGAATGATTTAAGAGTTGATTCTACAATAAAATAAAATAAAAATAAAAAGAGGAATAACCTTGGAGGTCAATCATCACCACGAAAGTGGATAGTAGACGTCACATGGTATATGTGTACCAAATTTCAGGTGAATAGTTCAAATGGTTTGTGAGCTACAGGTGATTTCAAATCCTGGACAGACAGACAAACAGACAGCCACGGTAGCGTATTATATAAGAAGATACGTTGGGAAAAATAGTTACACAGGGCCACCAACTTTAAGAGCCGTGAGGTGGTGTAGTAGAACTCCAGTAGTGAGAGAAAAACAGTGAGGCAACTGTGTATGTCTGTGGCAGAGCAGCAGGTGTCTCAAAGGGCACAATGTGAAATTGCCTGGGGCGTAATATATAAATGGTGCGTATGCACAACAATGTTGTGTAAGAACATTTCCACGTTCAAATCGTGATGTATAAAATCTAAACTTGGCGTAAATCCACGCACATTTCCACGGTAGCTCATACCCTGTCGTACGCAAGTTCTCTGCTCGGTTTTACAGACTGGCGGCACCCAGCGTCAAAGCAGTGCTACTGTTCCTGTGTGGTTATTCTTTCTTTTTTAGATCCACATCCCTGACGCGGCTTTATAAATACACTGAAATTAACCACATATTGTTTATTAGTTTAATGTATCTGATTGTAATTAACCTGTGACAATATAATGGTCCACAGAATGGTCAAACTATTCCAAATACAGCAAGCATCTTGCGTGAGACATGAACAATCACTGCACCACCATGTTCCCAAGTTTAATAACATGCTTTAACTCCTATCATCATGAAAATTATATCACGTATACATCTCAGTATTTTAATTATCCAGAGAGCTGTAATATCACGAATGTAATGGATTCTGTGTCCTGTCGGAGGAAGAGAAAACCTGGAAGCACGTAGTGATTCACACACATAGACCACATAGAAGATCAAATACAAAAGAAAGCATTTAATGTGCTACTTTAGTTACGATGGGATTAAGAAACTAGTGAGTTAAACGATTTTAAGATGGAGTTTATGATGTTCTACTTTAATGGCAAAATACACTACGTGATTAAAGTGGAAATTTCGAGATTAAAGTTGACATTTCGTGCTTTTTTCCCACTGTGTGCCTATTTGTTTTCTCTGTACCCTAATAAGCTTTCATATGACACTCAGACGGTGGGCTATGACTCGCCTTTTCACGGCGACTTTGATATGTGACAACTTCTTTTTTATTTCGGGCACTGTGCCACTTTGTGAACTTGAGCTTTCGAGTTTCTCCGACACACTATGTCACTTGATCGACTTCGTTTTGTTGTTTATACCACTGTTTAAACCAACAAATAGTAAGTTTTTCCTTGCCTCCACTTGGTATTCACTGAAATTCTTCTATTTTCCCCCGTGCATTTGCCATTGTCTTTTCACAGAAGACTGGGCTTAAGGGATATTTATATTGATTTGCATATTGAAAGAGGCATAATTCTGGGAGGAGTTGGGGTCAGACAGCAGGCGCGTGCACGTGCGTTACTTTTCACGCTGACCGGGATTTATGTAGCGGAAGAACTTGGAAGTTGGCGTTCGCACAGATTTATGCATCTGGATTTTTTTGTGCGTAACCACATTTCCACTTTTGTGTTTACATCATGTTATAGTGTGAATTCGTTATGCATGAGGCCAGTGGTCAGGACATGAGGGGGTATGCACGCCTGAGGTACTGAGCTGCAAGGGAAAGAATTAAACTTAGCAAAGTTGTTTTGGAGAGAGAAAAGAGCTTGAGAGAGATTGAAAGTCAATACTTGCCACAAGGGAACTGAGAGTTATTGATGACGATTCACACGTGCGCGAGCATGGGCACAGGCTTCCTTATGGTGGCTATGGCACATAGAGGAAACTATGTTATGGTGCACTTGGTAATTGGAAGAAATAGAGTGAGGAGTCTTTCAGGAAAGGGTATGGGAATCCCTGGGGTGGTATAATAAATGGAAGATTTACAGCAGGGGTTGTCTTCAATGGCAGTCAAGTCTGTCTGTAGTGGAGGGTGTATTGTGGATCTCCTGAGCGACCGAAGTAAGAATAGGAGGGAGTGCACTTGTCTTATTTATCCCCTAGAGCATACAGAAGCAGGCAAAAGTGTGGTGAGCTAGATATTCCTTTTATTTCAATTTTCTTTGGAAGACGCCCTTTGTTTCTTGGAGCAGCCTGAAAAAATGTGGAGGGAAAAAGGCAGTGGGATTTTTGTTGATTTTTTTTTTTTTTTAAGCTCTGAAAGTCCTTGGTGGTCCCTTTAAATAGGCTGGACAAGAGAGAAGAGACTGGGACTAAAGTGTTCACTGGCATTGGAGTTGTGTTTTGTTTGACCTGGAAAGTCCTTGGCGGCCCCATCTGGCAGCCTGCACAAAGGAAAAGGGAATGGGACTAGAGTCATTGAAATTTACTCTTTTTTTGGAATGTTTTATTTTTGTCATATAAATACCAATACCTGAAGTGTGTTTTTGATAAGCCTATGCACTATGTCATGTGCAGATCCACAGCTGATATCGAAATGTGCAGGAACAGCGGACAACGTAATCCGTATTATTGCAAGGTGCGTGGAGGGTGCAGGGCATCGCTAACCCCTTCAGAAAAAGTAATAATTGATTCTAGTCCAGCTTCCTTCCATCAATAGAGCAATTCAGCAGTCATCGACCATGAAAGAAAGAAAATGGGCTTAGAAAGTTAATGATGGTATAGATGTCTAAGTTGTTTCTGACATTTTATTTCATAAATTCAGAATGAGAAATACCCTAATAATGCGGAATGATTTTGTAATGCTGCTCATTTATTTACCTACACATTGATCATTCTCTTCTCTAAGAATACTTACTCCTGGGCAGACTGGCAACCCAGGCATCAAGCCATAAATTGGACCTGTTGGGTACATTAGCTCATCACCAAAACTCGTTACAGTGTTATAACACAAGTACATGTATACAAGTAAGAGAATGGATGAATTGGGAAGTTTTTAATTTTCTTCATTGACTTTATCAAAGACTGAGATATATTTCATTAAGTATTTTTGTAACAATGAGTTATATTAAAATTAACAGTGATATATCAGTGTAATCACATGTATTCGTGGAGTACATGAAACCTTTTGTTGAGCAAAATAGCTTTCATAGTCATCAGACTTCATCTAAAGTGGTGTAAAAATTGCATCCATTCATGTGCTATTGTTTGTTGTTGGTTGTGAATGGTCTATAACTTTCGTAAACACAAAGTTTTTCAAAAACAAATATTCAATGGAGAATAGAACTCTATGTT
The DNA here is from genome assembly GCF_900747795.2 of Erpetoichthys calabaricus. Lineage (NCBI taxonomy): Eukaryota > Metazoa > Chordata > Cladistia > Polypteriformes > Polypteridae > Erpetoichthys > Erpetoichthys calabaricus. The sequence continues at coordinate 114,029,020 of NC_041395.2, read as the reverse complement.
TAAATACAACCACACATGGAACAGATGGCAACTTCCCATCTGCATAAGTTGAAAAAAGGTCATTTTGAATCGGTAAATTAACCAGTAATTGGGGTCACACAAATTGTTGCTTTGTTGTAAGGTAAATTATTGAAATGGGAGTTTTTGAAATTTCAAAAATATTTACAGTGTACTCTGTCTTCTGAAAACTGGACTTCTTTCTTGAAGAATTAAATGTGACAAATTTCAAACAAATCAGTCCAATCAGAGGCAAGTTGTTTCATGTGGATAGACAGCAGGACAGTCAGACAGGCATAACAACAGCGAGAGCTGGTATATTTGTATTTTATGCAAAGACGCCCACTAGTAGAATAAAACTAGACATTGGTGTCCGTATGAAGGTCAAAGCAGTGGGTGCTTGATATAGCGCTACTCAGATTCAGATTTCCCACTCTCAAAGAGGATCACTGGCAAGCATTTTAGATGTTTTATAATTTTTTAAAAGTAGCTATAACGATAACTTCTATCGGGAAACATATTTGAATTTTACTAAGCATAAACCTTCTACATTTAAACATTTCACCTTACACAATAAAAAAAGCATAAAAGTGAAATGAATGTTCATAGAGAAGTGGCTAAGGGAAATATTATCCTACCAGTAATAATCTGGAAAATAAAAATTAATGAAAAAGAATGATGGTGATGGCCAAACATTAATTTCAGTTCATTTAACATATTCGCAAAAAGTTAAAATCATGACCTCAAGATCTCTAAGATACTTCTTTCAACAATTCTCCATACAACAAAATGTTTCTTAAAATACACCAATGATTTGTGTCAAATATACTGCTAGTAAGGTAAACCCTAATATCAATGATGTTTGGGGTGGAGTGGTGGCTCTGAGGCTAAGGATCTGCGCTGGTATCCTGAAGGTTGCCGGTTCGAATCCCCATCACTGCCAAAAGAGATCCTACTCTGCTGGGCCCTTGAGCAAGACCCTTATCCTGTAATTGCTCCAGGGGCGCTGTACAATGGCTGACCCTGCGCTCTAACCCCAAGGGGTATGCGAAAACTAACAAATTTCTAATACGAGAAATCGTATAAAACGAAATAAAGAACAAAAAAAAAAAAAAAAATTGTTTGTTTTCATATTTATAACCATGTGTGACATGACGGCACAATGGCTAGCGTTGCTGTCTCAAAGTCCCACGTTGCCTGCTAGATACTCTCTAGTTTTCTTCACATTTATGTGACTTAGCTCTGAGCTTTCCAGTTTCAATGCACATCCCAATCCTTATTAGTAGTAAAGAGTAAAACAGAAATGTTTAGATTTGCATACAGTTTTGTGAAGCTGGCAGTAAAATTCGCTTTGTTGGCAAAGAAAAAAAAATTCATTAAAAAGAGTTTTTGTAGTGTTTTAAAGTGTTTTTTTGAAGTAGAAATCAAGAGATAATGCCCCCTAAAGTCATATTCACACTTCTGTGTTTTTTCCACTGTGTTTTTTATGAATGTAATCAGCTCTATACCCTTAAAATCAATTCTATGTATGCCTTTCATTAATATTACCACAGTAGTGAAGTGCATTTTGTAGAAATGTGACATGCTGTTTTTTCCCACACAGAAATCACGTTAAAATGCACCATCATGGACATTTCATTGTTTTCTCTAAAGGAAAACTCAGTACACAGAAAGTCACTTCCACCCCTCGCCATTCCCGTCATTAGCTAGCAACTGCTCAGATGAGGGTCTCATTGCTATATGTGCTGTCTGTGAAGCTTTACTTTTGAATTCAGTCTCCAATATACCTTTATGATTACCATCGCCAAGACTTTTATCATAGCCGTAAAAGTGGGCAGCCTATTACCAGTACAAATACAATATTCGTCTAATGGCTCAAAAAAATGTCTACATGTAACACGTCATTTATTTATTTTTTACCCCAATCAAGCTCTTTATTTAAATTCTAAATAGCAGGCAGCCACATAATAATAAAAATAACAATAATAAGCTGCAGTTATAGAATACCTTTCACAAACCTAAGGTTGCTTTACATACAGAGCAAAAAAAAAAAATCACACAGAAGACAAAAGTTTTGAGTTGAGATTTAAAGGTGCAGAAAGAGGAACAATCTCGGAGAGACTGAGGAAGGGAGTTCCAGAGTTGTGGGGCCATAACACTGAAGGACCTGCCTCCCAGGGTGGAGAGTCTGATGCGTGGGACAGTAAGGAGATTACAACTCGAGGACCTGAGAGAGCAACAAGGAGTGTAAGGAGCTAGGAGCTGAGTGAGGTAGAGAGGGGCAAGGTTACTGTATGTAGGGCTTATGAAGGTGAGAAGCAGAATCTTGAATTTAATCACCAGTAATCAGTGAAGTTGGGAGAGAACAGGGGAGATGTGAGCAAAATGCTTTGTGCGGGTGAGGACTCTGGCTGCGGAGTTCTGAATGTATTGTAGCTTCTGTATAGATTTCGCAGGGAGGCCAATGAAGAGGGAATTACAGTAATCAATACGAGACATTATGAAACAATGAACCAGAGTTTGAGCATCAGACAAGGACAGAAATGGACACAGACGGGCAATGTTATGGAAATGACAGAATGAAATTTTAGAAAAGTTTGGAGTTAATGGATGAACATGCTTCTAGGCAAGAAATAAATGCTTTCTTCTTATGTCAACAGCAGAAATGTGAAACATGACTTGTTTTGTAAATTTTTGCATGAAACAAAACAATACATTTCACTGCAAACTCAATTTTGCAAGAACTGTTCCATTCATCACTACTGGCCATTTAAGTTCAGCGGTGATTCTGATTTGTGAAGGAGTGTGTTGTCTGTGCATAAGCATACCTTGTGATGGGTTGGTACCCAAACTCTGTGTTTTATTCTGCTTCAGCCCCATGTATTAGAAAAGGTGTCTTTGCAAAGTCAATTAATGAAGATGTACTGCTCCTCAGAATCCTTTTCTGGTCCCCCTGGGATAGCATGATTTTAATATTTGCTACTGATCTATAGGGCAGCAGCAAACAGAGCGAGTAAATAAATAAATAAATGATTTGGAGAGTGACCAAAACTACTTTTCTACTGGCCACACAATAAGTACAGAGCACACCAACAGGAGAAAAATATATGACTTAAATACAATTGTTATTGTAAATATTGTAAAATACGCAAAACAAAAAGTTAAGCTATTTACACAAATCCTGCACAACCCACACCACAATGGCAAATTACACAAACACAAACACTCCACTTATAAAACATGTATACACAAATAACAATTATAAGAAAGAATTAACCAAGATTCTCACTTAGAGGATCTGTGCAGAACTTTTTCAAAACCTGGCAGGATCTAATCAATAATATTTTAGAATAAGCTCTTAAAGCATAGAGGAAGCAAATTCTCTTCCCATTTCTTTTTCTTCTCCATTTATCTGTATCCGCCTATTGAACTCTTCAATTTATTTATTTTTACTATTTTTAAGTTTTAGTCCGTTGGCCATGCTCTCTTTCTCAGGGGTGGGGGTTGATTTGTTTTCAATCCTATTTTTTTTGTAAAAATTGATCTATTTGTATTGAATGATTGCAATAAAATTAATAAAATAAAAAAAAAAAAAGAATTAACCAAGAGTGAGAAAACACTCACACATGAAAACTATTACAAAGACATGCTTTATAGTTTCTGTATTCCTACTCAATCTTTCCCTAATAATAATAATATTTTTTATTTATAGATCACCATTCTCATTTAAATGTCATACCTGCTATACTCCCAGATTTACTCCAGAAGAACTCCTGTGAACGTTTTTTAATGCTTTCTTTTGATAAAGAATCCAAAAACCCTACACTGTCTTTCTGAGATGGCTCCCCAGCTTCATTATCCAGCACTTTTTTCTGTACGTGTTCTCCACACAAAGAGCTCAACAACCTGGCAGACTGATCATCTTATAAACACAGCAGAGACACGGCGGACAATTGCTTTCATGATTTGCAGAAGAAATATCATAACAGGTGACAAAAGAATCCTATTGTACTGCAATTTTTTTCATTGTTCTTATCATCCAATGATGACTGACAGACAATGGTAAGGAATTAACTTTCAATGACATCCAGGTAGATAACTGTATATATAATTGAAATAGTAAAATAACACCACAGGAGTTAGTTTATAGTGTTTGAAGAATAGCATTTTTCTAGTTATTCTAATCGTTTTAATATGCAAAGTGGAGAACTGTATGTAATTCTAGCACATGAGCAAGACCAAAGGAAAGAGAAATATTGCTTTATAGTCATTCTGGTGTGTGTTCAGACCAAAGTGGGTATGTATATGTATTTATTTATTTATTTATTGATCTACCTATTTATGTATTTATTTATTTAAAGAGCTTCTTTAAAAAGCAAAATTTCCCCCTGGGGACAAATAAAGATCTATCTATCTAAAAGCAACTAATGGTTGAGTGAGAGGGATGGACAGAAGGACATAGGCAGAAAAATTAAAGAAAGACTTTGTAAATCTGGATCATAAAGGTCAAGTCACTCAAGCAACACAAATCACAAGAAACAAAAACAATAATTAGGTTTTATATATATAGTACTCTTCATATCATCAAATGACTCAGTGATTACACACTGCAAAACACAAGACTGTGAATTAGTGAGTGTAAAAACACACACCAAAGTAAAAACAGACAGCCCACGTCAAAAGCTCAGACAAAACCAAACAGAGTAGAACAAATATCCAGGACGACCCTTATAAGCACTCAGCCTTGGCACAAAAAGACTAAAACCAACCTGGCAGTCTGTCTGAAGGGGGTCTAACAGAACACAGACAGGCCTGTCCAGTACAGTAGGAATGACATACTGTTTGAAGAAACTCATATTTGGGGATCAGAATAAAATGATTGATCTATTTATTTCAGTGATATTTGATAACATCTGATAGACAGCTTGTTGAGTAGTAAAAGGTCAGTGCACAGATTGGTTAAAAATAGAGTAAGAAGAAAAGATGTACTCAGGATCAAGCAAACGTCAAGAGTGAATCATGCAGGAAACATAAGAATAGAGAAAGAAGAAAATCATATGGAGGAACAAAACAATAATCAAGAAGCTGTCATAAAAACACTGTAGCATCACTAAAGTACTAGACAAAACATTCTGTTAAATTATGAAAGGAGCTGGATTAAGTACATGAACAATGTGGCTAAGAGCGAACTTGCAGGCAAGGCCCGAGAAACCTCACATACATTTTATTAATGCCATAATTTGAGTCTTGTCTTTAATTTTTCTAAATGGTACCAGCAGCTCTAAAATAGTTTAAATATTGTTTTGGGTTTATTGAGATTCCCAAAATCAATGGTGAAATGTATTTTTTTGTTTCAATGTCCATCCATCCATTATCCAACCCGCTATATCCTAACTACAGGGTCACGGGAGTTTGCTGGAGCCAATCCCACCCAACACAGGGCACAAGGCAGGAAACAAACCCCAGGCAGGGCGCCAGCCCACCACAGTTTGTTTCAATGTATTTCTCTATTCTGGAAGTTCTCCTGGGTGTCACATAAAAGAAGCTCACTGCTTCTGTTCCAGGAGCCAGAGTCAGGAGGAAGAAGACAAAGCTTGCTGAAGAAAGAAGGAAACAGAGAGAAAGAGAAAGAAACGAAGTCGAAAGGGGATTGTGTTGTACTTTGTTTGTAATTTATTGTACTGTGCTGTGGGAAACTCTTAATGGAAGAGTTTCCCAGGATAAATAAAAGCCTGTGTGTTGCATGACTTGTGCCTGTATCTGTCTGTGTCAGGTTTTGGGGAGCTGGAGTGCCGGCTTCATGACACTATATATATATTTATATATGTGTGTGTGTGTGTGTATTGTCACGCACGTGCGAGTAGGAGAGTAGAAGGACGTTGTATGGACCAAGCAAAGGTAATTCCACGCCAGGCCAGGGTGTGGTGGAGTGCACTAAACCTTCTCCTGTTGTCTCTGCAGACCAGCCGCGAGAAAACCTGTCTGACTCAACATTGAAGACATCATTTCCGGCTCTGGCATCCAGGATGGTGTCACTTCTGGCTCCGGCGCCCAGAATGACGTGACTTTCTGTTCCGGCGCCCAGAATGACGTCAGAAGAAAATCACTTCCAGTTCCACTACATCACTTCCACTTTGAGTATTTAAAACCGCCATCTTGCCAAACCCTCAGCAGTTCATGTCTGGACTCCAACAGAGACACTTCTGTCTAAAACCAAACCCATAGCAGGCAGGGATAATATGCGGGTGGCTGCCCCAAACCTTTTTAAGTGTGTAGAGTCTGATCTTTTCACAATATACATAAATATATATACAAAATGAGTGTGAGAGCACACTCCGATCAGCAAGGGGGGGCATCAACCCACCACGGGCTAGGGGCGCCACGTAATCTTGAGCAGGCATTGGGCCTAAATATAAAACTATATCACCAAAACTCATTCTATATTAAAAGAACATTAAATGAAAATGGCGTCAGTCCCCACTGCAGTCATTCACCAGCTTCACCTCCAAATTACAAGCTGCATCCCTTTGGGAAAAGCAATCCAGTAATTACCACTTCGATTAATGAAAGTAATTAGATAATGCAATTAAGAACTCATGTAATAAGCCCCACCCCACCTCACACAAGCAGAAAGGTGACTGCTGACCACTTACAAATGAATGCTTTTGTCCTGTCCATTCACAGAAGCACCTTTGGGCCTGGTGCTAGCGACTCAGAGGAGTTAAGAGTTTCCAGGAGGATGTCTAGAAGCACAAGTTCCCCCTCACTCCCTCTGGGTTGAATAAAGCGATTTTTTAAATGCAGTGTTATTTTTTTTTTCTACAGTTTGATTTTCCATGTGTATTATCTAATGGCTCAATAATTTGACGTTTAGGTGTTGTCCTCATGGTATCTCTAAAGGAATAGTTGATTAGGGAGCTGCCCTTTGAAGTGCTGGCTGATTCTATTCATCTTGTATTATTAGCTTTCCCCCAGAACAATGCCCAGACTGCCCATGTTTTCTCCCAGTCTTCTCCTCAGAGCTTAGCCATGCAGACTACTGTACACATACAAAGTAAAATTTGCATTTCAATAGCGTGCTTATCACATCTGAATGCACAAATCACATCACAGAGCAGCTACAAACTAGAGAGGTCTGGGGAAGACTTACGCAGAAGGTAATCCTAAAGCAGGACACCCAGCCATTTCTTTCACATGCGCTATTACTGCTTACCCTGCTGCAGACAGACCAACTCCCAGGCGAGCAGAAGCAGGATACGGTACCATTCCTTTTCTCGGTCAGTTACTAGGGTATGAACAGGTGGAACGTGTTACAGGAAGCTGTTTGTGACAGCAGCAACTGTGAATGGCACCGTATAAAATAAAGACTGACACATTAGTCTAGCTCAGGGGTGGGCAGATTCAGTCCTGGAGGGCCGCAGTGGCTGCAGGTTTTTGCTCCAACCCAATTGCTTAATAAGAAACCCTTATTGCTCAAGTAACACTTCAGCTTCACTTTAGTTGTCTCGCTCGTTAAGATTTTGAACCCTTATTGCTTATTTTAGTCTTAAACAGCTGTATTCTTGGTTTTTAATTGCTCCTAATTAGCAATGCCATGCAAATGACAAAAGAGACCAGCATTTCTCCATTTAGCTTGTTGCCATTTACACCTGCGTGTATTTCTCATGCACTATTTGGTTTAATTAAATACTTGGAAGGAAAGTGAAGAGAAAAAAGTGAAGCACTGAGAATTACTCATCTGTTTTAGACTTCAAATCATTTGGATGATATCCTTAGAAAGGAAAATAAATCTAGGATATGAGAATGACCTGACATGGCAGAGTTAAAGCACTAACAAGCCATGCAATTAAATAATTGACAAGGATTGGTTTTTAATTAAGCAACTGGGTTGGAACAAAAACCTGCAACCACTGCGGCCCTCCAGGACTGAATCTGCCCACCCCTGGTCTAGCTGTTTAAAATTTAGATGATCCTACAGACTCCTTCATTTTGTGTCAAATTTAAACTGAATGAAAAAAAAATTAAAAAATAGACTACTGTGTTCATAAGAATTACTTATGAACGCGTTAAAGTCATGTGAAGATTTTTTTATTTAACAAGAAAATCCCACATACTGTATTACATACCATTCGACTCATCTTGATGTCTAGTTAGACAAAATGTGCAGATTTTTGGGGTTCCCCCTATTTTTGGACCTATAGACCCAAAAACCCATATTTTTAGGCCATTGTTAGACTATATTTTGTACAGGAAATTACACTTTTCTCATGAAGTGTAAACTAATACATGTCTTCAAAATGATCAAATGGACTTGAAGTTGTGCATGCCACATCAGCCGACCCAAGGGTTCACCCCCTAATGGGATACAATGGGTCAAAATTATTCCTTGATACAAAACTTTAAAAAAATGTGGAGTGCCATTTTATATTTTAAGGTTGCCGAACACAAATATGATAGTATTTTTGATATTTGATTCTTGTGTGGTCCTGGCTCTCTAAGAGCCACTCCCAGAATGTTAAAAATGACAAAGTTAAAACATAAGCATGTAGGGTATTGTTGTAGGTCAGTGATTACAAAAATATATTATTTTAGATTTTTGATCCTTTAGTAGGGATGTAGCCCTCTATGGACCTATATCAGAGGGTGACAAATGACAAATTTCTATTGAAATCAAGAATATTAGGTTTTAAACATCCAAATTGAAGCACATATTTTTATATTTCAAACATATGATGCAGCTATTCTTGTTAATTATGCACTTCTGCCTCATGAAGTAAATCATTACATTTCTTATGAACACCCTGAATTAGAGGTGACTTCCAGAAATTCAGACTTTTTATAACTGCTTTAAAAAACAAAACTTTAAGGATAGCCCTACTCCTACAGCCCCACCCAAATAATTCATAACTCTCCCCCACAGGCTCCATAGTAACAGCACCTTTAAACAAAAGGAGCTGCCAGGCTACAGATAACAGAGTGTGCTCATTGCTTGGCACACAGAGATGCTGCTCCATTAGGTCTACAGGCTTCACCCTCTGATGACGCTGATATCACAGGCTCCTGGCACTACAGAGTACTGATTATCATTAGTGAAAAACTGGGAGCAGGCTATCGCAATAAAAAGAATGGCAGTCTTCAGGTGTAATTTCCAGGATAAATAGAGGTGGTCAGATTCAGGAAGATAGCTCCTCATCAGCCCCGTCCCTGCACTGGATATTCTAAGCGATGCTATGGCTGACCCTTGAAGCTCATTAAAGATCTAATTAGGTGGCAGCATGCGAAGTTCGTGCAGCTCACAGTGCGTCACCGACAGTGAGGCTACATGACCAGCAAAAGTACACCAACATGTAATATCGATCACAGCCTGCAAGGCGCCTGCAGGCCCACTTTATCTCTGGCCATAGTTACAAATGAGCAGAATGGAGTTAATATTAGGGATTCACATATATATACTGTATATATATTTATATTCTGTTTGTATTGGTGTATTTATGAAAGCTGTACAGCACTCTGGTCAACTTCTGTTGTTTTTAAATGTGCTCTATAAATAAAATTGACTTGACTTGACATCAATGATTCCAGACAAGCTGAGATAACAAAATAGCAAGTGTCTCATCTTATAGCATGTTGCGCCTTGACCAGCCTGCCTGAAGCAGATGTCTCCTGTGTCTAGTAAGTTTTTTCTTACAACAAACCTAACAACATAAGAAATTTGACAAATTAGAGAAAACCATTCAGTCCACCAAGCTTGTTTGTTTAGTTAATAGCTAAGCTATCTCACCATCTCATTAAAGGAACTTCTTGTAGGTTGTCAAGGTTTTTGCTTCAACTACAAGGTACTGTAATTTGTTGCAGATTCCCACAACTTTATGAGTAAAGAACTTCCAGACTTCAGTCTTAAATGCCCGTTCCCTTAATTTCCAGTGGTGTCCTTGAGTATGTGATTCACCATTACATTGAGAGATTTCAGTTGGATGTACTTTATGAATGCCTTTGAAGACTTTACATTCCTGGATTAGTTCCCAAACACTTTCCTCTGCTTGAGACTTAACAGATTTAATTCTCTGAGCCTTTTGGAGTAGAACATGTCCTTAAGTCCTTGGATTTACATTTAATATTCTGATTATTGTCCTATTCTGACATTGTTACTTTCTTTCTCCTAGCTGTCACTCAAAATGAGAATGATGCCCATCAAGGTCATATGTGTAACCCTAGAAGGATGAGATGTCCTATCCTTGTGCTGACCTTTAGGGATGTTAGGCACTTACTGTATATACTTTGTGGTGGGTGCTGGGGGCTGTGCCCAGCCGGGACGCCGAGAAGGACTGGAAGAGGCACTATGTCTCCCCCAGACTACGAGAGGGTGGCCGCCCTGGTTTGTGTGGGAGCCACGGGAATTGAGCATGGAAGCTCAACCCTATAGGGACCTGTGTCCACCGCCAGGGGGTGCCCAGAAGACTGTGAAGTCCTGAACGTCAGCACTTACCAGGGACACCCGGAGTGCTTCCGGGTGCTCATGCGGCCCTTCCACCACACCAGGAAATGCCGCAGGAAGCTCTTCAGAGGGCACCTGGAGCATATCCGGGTGGACATAAAAGGGGCTGCCTCCCTCCAGTCGTCAGCTGGAGTCGGGTGGAAGAGGACAAAACTCGGAGGAGAGGAGTGGAGGCGGTGAAGGAGGACAGAAATTTTTGAGAGGCCTGGACTGAAGGTGATTGGTGAAAGGACACTGGGTTGTGTGCGGGACAATATTTATTGTAATTAATTGTAAATAAACATGTGTGATGTTTGAACACTGGCGTCTGCCTGTCTGTGCCAGGGCTGATCTTCCACAATGGCATCTCAGATGGGACTTCCTGCCCATTAATCAGCGGGGATCCCATCACAAAAAATAATTTTGTGGACAGCCTGACACAGCAGGACAACCCACACACACACTGCGGTAGCGGTACGCAAACAACCCCGCGGGAGCGACTCACCCAGAAGACCGCCGAGGGTCCACGAGAATGTCATCTGTGCCAATGGGGAGGAAAAAGAACGTAAGAGACTTTCAAGCAACGGACTCCCTGATGCACACCGCCACCAGGGACACTTGGGTCGGTTCTGTGGCAGGAGAGGCCACACGGAGGAAGCTTCCTCCAAAGGACAGGGTTCGAGAGGTACAGTAAGTCCCTTCCCCAGCAGCAGTCGGCCCTGTGGAGCCGGCGTGGCCAGACGACCTTTGTGTTTTGTAGTTGGGGAGTACCTGGACCCACGTCGGTGGCCGAAGTAGCCCGATCCGGGGAGTGATGCCAAGACGACGGTGGTGGCCAAGACTGGGGAGTAGGAGCTGCTGCGTGTCAGAAGCATCTTGCTCTGTCAGCTCCACCTCCACTCTGTGCTTGATGATTTCTTTCCGAAATTGAACTTTCATTTACTTCTCGGCACCCACTGGCTGCACTGTGTCTTCTGCAATCAGTTCCTGTGCTTCCGACTAAGAGAAATGGGAAATGACAGCTCCAGCAGGGTTATTTATGTCAGTGACATTTAAATAAATGCTCTCAAAAAGATATAAACAAATAGAGGGGGGGAACATTTGGTCAAGAAGTTTCTGATTTGGCACAGCTTTTCAGCAGATGACATCTGCTGCTGCAGAAGACAATGTATTCTTATGAAAAAGAGGCTTTTAGGCCCGCTGATGATTGCCAAGCTTCATTTAGGTAAAAAGAGTCTCTTCAATGCGATACGGTAGGAGAACTTATAGAAATTAAATTATCTGCCTGTTATTTGTTTTTCAGCAGAAAATTGTAGCTGTAATATAAACAGCTATTTCCACATTAAGTGCTCCAGAATTGCCAGTGCTAGCAAAAAGCATCTATAGCAAAAGTGCCAAAGGCGATGCTGGCACTGGCAGAAAAGTATTTACATTCTCACAATTTTTGCCACTTTAAGATGATTAAAAAAAAAAAAAAAGAAAAAGACAAATAGACTGTTTTCACTAACACCGGACATATAGTTTTAGCAATTTGTCGTAACCACGCAGGAACCAAAATAAAGTGATAGCAGAAACCATTTACTATATGGTTTTAACAAGAGACAATTATTGTGTCATTAGGAGAAAAACTAATCCTCCAGAAAATTAGGAGCATTGTGTAAGCTGCATTCAGGACGCATTGCTGGAAATGAGGGAGAACTGGAAAACATTACTGAAAGTGAAACCGGCAATTAAAGAATAAAAAAACAAAAAAAAAACAATGACAAAATGCTGCTGCTGGCCATTATAAGAGGCAAGCCTATACAATCTTCCTTTTCACACCGCTGATTTGACAACACCACCATGCCAATTTGTAATAAAAGACTAAATGTAGCTAAAGGAACAATTATGAGGTGACATCATAGTGTAGTGGTTAGGACTTTTACATGGATCTAGGTTCAAATTCCTGCCTAGCCAATACCTGTGTGGGTTCACGAGTCTGTGTGAGCTGTCAGACCCTCTGGTTATATTAGAAATAATATAGTACATCTCCCCATTACTGAACCTCTTAAATCCCGGTGCTCCGTTTTAAACAAATTAAATTCTTTCACCAGGATAGATTTACCTGATTTATATAAAATAATTTCTCAACTGAGACCCTCCACCTGCGTCCTTGACCCAATACCAACAAGTTTTTTCAAAGAAGTATTGAGCGTGCTAACTGATAGTATTCTTGACATAGTAAACTCATCATTAGATACGGGGGTCTTCCCAGACTGTCTTAAGACTGCTGTAGTTAAACCCCTGCTGAAGAAAAATAATCTTGACTGCTCTGGTTTTGAAAATTTTAGACCCATTTCTAACCTGCTGTAGCTACAGCTTAATGACCACCTCAATAAACATTCTATTCTTGATAAGTTTCAGTCGGGTTTCAGAACAAATCACAGTACAAAAACTGCACTCGTTAAAGTAGCAAATGATTTGCGGGTTAATCCGGACAGATGCCACTTATCTGTTCTCATCCTCTTAGATCTGAGTGCTGCATTTGATACCATTGATCACAATATTCTTAGAAATTGCCTTAGTCAATGGGTAGGCCTCTCTGGCAGTGTCTTAAATTGGTTTGATTCCTACCTGGCAGGTAGAAAATTCTTTGTCAGTTATGGTAATTATACTTCAATGACACATGATATCCTATATGGTGTTCCACAAGGCTCTATCCTGGGTCCGCTGCTCTTTTCGATCTACATGCTTCCATTAGGTCAGATTATCTAGGGGCATAACGTGAGCTACCACAGCTATGCTGATGACACACAACTGTATTTATCAATAGCGCCTGACGACCCCGACTCTTTTGATTCACTGACACAATGTCTTACTTGTGTTTCTGAATGGATGAGTAGTAATTTTCTCAAACTAATTAAAGAGAAAACAGAAATTTTAGTGATTGGCAATAATGGATATAATGAGATTATTAGAAATAAACTTTATGCATTAGGATTAAAAGTCAAGATGGAGGTAAAGAATTTAGGGGTAACTATTGACTCTGACCTGAATTTTAAATCACATATTAATCAGATTACTAGGACAGCATTTTTTCACTTAAGAAATATAGCAAAAGTCAGACCTCTTATAAAATTGAAAGATGCTGAAAAATTAGTTCACGCTTTTGTTTTCAGTCGACTAGATTACTGTAACGCACTCCTCTCAGGACTACCCAAAAAAGACATAAATCGTTTGAAACTAGTGCAGAATGCAGCTGCTAGAATCTTAACTAGGAAAAGAAAATCCGAGCACATGTCTCCAGTTTTGATGTCACTACATTGGTTACCTGTGCCATTTAGAATTGACATTAAAATACTGCTTATGGTTTGCAAAGCCTTAAATAATCTCACTCCATCTTATATTTCGGAATGTCTTACACCTTACACTCCAAATTGTAACCTTAGATCTTCAAATGAATGTCTGCTTATTATTCCAAGAGCTAAACTTAAAAGAAGTGGTGAAGCGGCCTTCTGCTGTTATGCACCTAAAATCTGGAATAGCTTACCAATAGGAATTCACCAGGCTAATACGGTGGAGCACTTTAAATAACTGTTAAAAACACATTACTTTAACATGGCTTTCTCATAGCTACATTTTAGTTTAATCCTGATGCTCTGTATATTCAATTAATTATCATTATTATTCATGGTGGCTCCAAAATTCGTACTAACCCCTACTTTCTCTTCTGTTCTTTTTCTGGCTTTCAGTGGTGGCGATCTGCGCCACCACCACCTGATCAAAGCACCCTGATGTCCCTACATTGATGGATTACAGGCCAGAAGTCCACAGGACCATCATCATCAAGTTCTTCCATGAGAACCCTGAATACCATGAGGACTGATTGAGGTCATTTATGTTAGGTAGAATGCCTAGAGGGGGCTGGGCGGACTCGTGGCCTAGAACCCCTGCAGATTTTATTTTTTTTCTCCAGTTGTCTGGAGTTTTTTTTTGTTTTTTCTGTCCTCCCAGGCCATTGGACCTTACTTTTATTCTATGTTAATTAGTGCTCCCTTATTTTAATTCTTATTTATTTTGTCTTTTCTCTCTTTCTTTATCATGTAAAGCACACTTTGAGCTACATTATTTGTATGTGCTATATAAATAAATGTTGTTGTTGTTGTTTTCTCTCAGAGACATTCATGTTAGGTTGATTATTGACTCCACATTGGCCCCGTGTGCATGACATACCCGGCAGTAGACTAAAGCCAAGGCCAAAGTTGTTTATATCTCATAGCCAGAGCCCCACAATCCTAAAACTGGATTGAGTTCCTTCAGACAGTGGATGAAAAGTTGGAGAAATAAATAGAAATTTTAAAATTTTAACTTATTTTCTTATCTTAGAACTCTCAAAGCAAGAGGAAACTAAGTTTTCACTTCTTGTTAGATTATTGACTGTTGAAGTGTAGGCTAACCTCTAAACAACGCAAGAGTTTGGTGTTATCATACTGAGAACAAAATGCGAAAAACCATCTAAAAACCTCTTTGACGAACATATTCCACATTCTAAAGCTCCTAAAGCAAAAGCCGGGACCACTTTTAACTCTTATATGATGTCTAAACAAAGGCCCCAATGTCAGAAAATGGTCTAAAACGGGTGAAAAGCAAAGCCCTGCTCCAACAGAGATGTCACCTAGGAGTCCAGTGCAAGCAATTTTTTTTACATGTTAAAACAAAACAAATACCTGTACTTCAAGATACTGTATGTATTTTATGATATGTGTATACTTAATGCTGTATTGAATTCTCAGTTAATTATAATAGACCATATTACATTTGCACTACATTGTGCTGCATTGAAAAGCACTCCCCACTTTCCCCAGGTTGTTTTAAGGTGTGTATTAGATGTGGGCATGTGTTATGCGGGACTTTCACGGGCTCTTTAAGTTAATACAGTATGTCTGGTACCACGGTATTAATCAAATACTACATACATTCCACACTCCTAATAAAAAAGGTGCCAGAGTGGTTCTTCAGTGCAGTGCCATAGGGGAACCATGTTTGGTTCTTAAAAGACTCAACCACATGAATGTTACAGAATGAACCTTTATTTATTTAGATCCGTAAAAGGCATCATACAGTAAATAACCATGAATAGATTGTAACAGATTTGTGAAATACCAGTGGATCAAAACTTTAAAAGGACTCTTGCTGCATATCTACAGTAACATAGGCTAAGTCCAGGTCTTCTTAATCTGTTACCGTCCTTCTTGGTAGCCTACCATACAATTATGATTTTGCTTGTAGCACAATTTCATATGCAAAGAACCCATCCTAGAATGTGATGGTGTTTTGTCAAGAAACAGTTCTATGAGGAACCATGCAACCCAGCAACCCATTAAAGAACCGTACAGAGCCATTAAAGAGCTGTTATTTCTAAGAGTGTACATGCTATCTTTCTTCTGCTTGGTGTGCATCATTCACATCGCAGTTTGCATTATGCCTCAGTATACTGTACATATTCCTGTAGAGTGATTGCTGTATGGACAGATGCATTAGACTTGTGTGTGCACTGAAGTGAATGTCAGTGCAGAAAATTCTTTTGCTTTAAATCAACTTGGCTGCTGCCGGCAGTGAGCATTGCAATAAAGAGTGAGTCAGTAGTATTCACACCACAACAATAAATTCTCGAAGAAACAATAGTTTTTCTAAAATAACACCTCCACTACTTCAGGACTACATCTACTGCCCTGGGTAAATCTTTCGAATTGGCTGACATGTCTGAAATATACTGTATGACCCTTGAATCAGTACACTTTACGCATGCTAGGGGCCTGACTAGTTACACTACATTTCCTGAATACATATGACAGCACAAACTTTAACCTTTGTTAATTTGTTCAATTAATATGTTTAATGATAAATATATATCTTAAAGTAGGTGGCTTATTTTGATTTTGATTTTTCAGTCTTATTGAAGTAAAGCTGCTCAACTCCACTCATTTTCTGCTTGCTGCCCTGTGCAACTTTCCTGTTATAAAGATGTCCCTTTTGTGGGGCATGGTGGTAGTGGTGGGTGGGGGTCTCTATCATAAGATGTATACATACCTGTCTAGGATGGTTGTGATTTTTGACTATAAATGAAGACATTTGATTGCAGAAAGGAAATTGGTAGAGGACACCCTGGTGATTTCTAATTCAGCGTCACTATATCATTCAACTCATGATTACTCTGCTAATTGGCATTAATAAAAAACACTGAAGGAGCTTATCAAAATCTTAGGAGCATTATTCAAAAAATAATTCCCAGTAATTCACATGTTTGTAGTTGGGGGGTGGGGGGGTCACAATGGCAGGTTAAGTCCACAGTATCTGAGCATTGCTATTCTACATACAAGTTTGGCATGCTGTCTTAACAGACCTAATTCACTTTTGTCACTTTGTCCCTTTTAGCTGCTGTTAGTAGTGAGGGAGTCCAACGACTTTCTTGTTATGGGACCCAAGTTAAGGTAGCCTGGTATGCAAGAACAGAGAAGGCAAAGCAGCTGAAGTACAAAGGCAGATCAGAAAGAAGCGAGAAAATCAGTGTGCACAGGGTAGGGGAGAAAGTCCCAGCATCCTGGGCCCTGCTTGCTGACATGTATGTACATTCAGTGTGGACACATTTGTCTGCCTGAATAGCTCCTTGCAATGACCCTTAGTATTTGGGTTAAGTCAAGTTGTTGTTCACTTGCTGCGACCCCTATCTCTCCAGAGGCTACCATTTTCCCCTCCCTGTCTCTTACATTTGAAGTGGGAGCTGCTTTGCCCCTCACCTCTACATATGCATCTTAAATGGCTCTACAACAGCAAACACTTCAGGCTAATGGGCTGGGTCATACCCTACTTCCCTGAAAGTTAAAGTCCATCATCCTAAATAACAGTAATACACATGGAGGGAGGCTTTTCAAAAGGCCGATTCTGATTAGACTTGCACATTCATGCACTTGCTTCTTAAAGATCTCCAATGCGCTTAAGCTGCTTCTAAATGTTGAGATCAAGTGGCAGCCAGCAGGTCATAAACGTTCACAGCATTACATTCAAGTGACTGGTAGATTGCAAAGAAAATGTTTCCATTTAAAACTTTAGTGGTTTATTAAAAATTTCTAAAACGGTGTGTGCTGAGTATGTGCTGGTATCCATGAAAATAGACAGAAAAGCACACACATGCTGCATAGGCTGACCAAAATGTCCACGGGCACTAAAATAATTGTGCAGCAGGGGAAAGAAGTGTTGAACAAGCAGACAGTTACAGAATCCAGTGCTGTAATATTTCAATTGTTAACATATGTGCTCCATACAGGGTTCAATCCTGGTAAAACCTATCAATTCTCACAATTTGTAAGAATACCATTCTGGTTGTTGTGCTGGTCAGACAGAACACAAAAGACTCCACTTCTTCGTTGCAATCTTTGTTTATTTCATTCGCCAGTACCCAACAGAGATAATGGAAAGCTTGGTATACCATACACAATGACTAAAAGATTGTGGCACGCAAAAAGCTCTGGGGTTCCTCTGTAATCCTCTCACAGTCAAAGTGGCCTCATGATTAAACTGAAATTATCCAGGCTGAAGGTTTATTTCTTGCAGCTTATTCACTGCGGAGCCCCATCAGTGAACTCATTTAAATCTCTAAAAACACAGATCATTTCTCGTGCATTTTAATCTATTTGACATGGAACTTTTTATCTAGCCGACCCAGAAGGATTGGGACAAAGCATTGCTTACACTTTTAGTCAACAGGAGCTAAACCATAAGTACACCTACTGTGATTCTGACAATTATTGATTGTAACTTAGGAATTAGGATAAAGTCAGCTAGCATATTCTTGTTATTGGTATTACTGAAACTGAAAATTAATAACCTGTGTGAAGGATACATTTTTATCTGTTTCATGTTTCTCTCCCTAGTTATGGGAAAGAGTATGGGAAAGAGTAGTAGAAGCTAGGTTAAGAAGTGAGGAGATGATTAGTGAGCAGCAGTATGGTTTCATGCCAAGAAAGAGCACCACAGATGCAATGTTTGCTCTGAGGATGTTGATGGAGAAGTTTAGAGAAAGCCAGAAGGAGTTGTATTGCGTCTTTGTGGACCTGGAGAAAGCATATGACAAGGTGCCTCGAGAGGAGCAGGTTGACAGACAAGATTAAACAGGAGTCCTCGTGGACTATGATGTTTGCTGATGACATTGTGATCTGTAGCAATAGTAGGGAGCAGGTTGAGGAGACCCTGGAGAGGTGGAGATATGCTCTAGAGAGGAGAGGAATGAAGGTCAGTAGGAACAAGACAGAATACATGTGTGTAAATGAGAGGGAGGACAGTGGAATGGTGAGGATGAAAGGAGTAGAGTTGGCGAAGGTGAATGAGTTTAAATACTTGGGATCAACAGTACAGAGTAATGGAGATTGTGGAAGAGTGGTGAAAAAGAGAGTGCAGGCAGGGTGGAATGGGTGGAGAAGAATGTCAGGAGTAATTTGTGACAGACGGGTATCAGCAAGAGTGAAAGGGAAGGTCTACAGGACGATAGTGAGACCAGCTATGTTATATGGGTTGGAGACGGTGGCACTGACCAGAAAGCAGGAGACAGAGCTGGAGGTGGCAGAGTTAAAGATGCTAAGATTTGCACTGGGTGTGACGAGGATGGACAGGATTAGACATGAGTACATTAGAGGGTCAGCTCAAGTTGGACGGTTGGGAGACAAAGTCAGAGAGGTGAGATTGTGTTGGTTTGGACATGTGCAGAGGAGAGATGCTGGGTATATTGGGAGAAGGATGCTAAGGATAGAGCTGCCAGGGAAGAGGAAAAGAGGAATGCCTAAGAGAAGGTTTATGGATGTGGTGAGGAAGGACATGCAGGTGATGGGTGTAACAGAACAAGATGCAGAGGACAGAAAGATTTGGAAGACGAAGATCCACTGTGGCAACCCCTAACAGGAGCAGCTGAAAGAAGAAGAAGAAGATGTTTCTCTCCCTAAGTTCAGTGGGGAGGTTCAGAGCAGCATCTCACATACAAAGAGGAGCTATGTGGGGCAGAGGTGAACTAGTACAGAGTAGCTGTGAAGAAATAAATACTGCCAACACAGTGCAAGTACTAGAAATGTTATCACTAGCTAAGAACTTATCCATTCTAATCAGATGAAAGACAAAAATTCCAATGAGAAAATTTTAAAACTGTTCAGAACAAATTATGTTACTAGGGCAATTCTTTAGATAAGATTTAAAGAAACAGAATTCATAAGGTATGTGCCTTTTTCTGTAGGAGAGAGAAAGATCAAACTGTACCAGCACAGATTTATGTTTTGTGTTGTTTGTTACTGTCTTCTGTCTGTAAATACTTGCATTTATCCACCTTCTGTCACCTTTGTGTTATGAATAAATTGCAGTACATGGTTTATTGCAGCAGAGCACGTTTGGGTTATTCGTTGAAAAATCACCATGCCCTGAACCACAATCAGAGAAAGTGGAACTTATTTAATACTAGCCGTCCCCAGCAGCTCCACCCGCTTAGTGGTGAAACAGGACAGTGAGGTGGGCCCTGCCCAGTTCCTCACTCCTGCCATCATGCTTCCCCCTCCCCTCGGCCCGCAGCCTCTGTCTCGGATTAGCGTGAATATATCGCTCCTGCAAGTGAACTATGATTCTTAGCACGATGAGAGAAGTTGTAAAATCAACTGGAATGTTCAACTAAATTATAGAAAAAAAACCCTTTCTAAATCCGTTAAGCAGTTCTCTCGTTCATTAACTAAGCGGAGGTAAGGAACACCTCAAGGCCAGTGCGTGAGTGAGGAGGGCCTCGTTCCCCTCCCCTCGGCCCGCTGCATGTGTCTCGGATTCACACAAATAAATCGGGACCACATGTGAACTATGATGCATGGCGCAATGACAGAAGTCACAAAATCAACTGGAATGTTCAAGCAAAATTATAGAAAAAAACCCAATCTAAATCCATTACGTAGTTCTCTCATGAAAAGCGGACATTTAGACAGACAGACGTTGGATTATATATATACTGTATACAGTGGACCCTTGACTTATGAACTCAATTCGTTCGCGAGGGCTGGTTGTAACTCAAGTTGGTTGTAAGTCAAGACTGTTTTTCCCATAAGAAATAATGGAAATGCCCTTAATGTGTTCCGAACCTCCCACAGCAACACTTACTTAACTTTTTTTAATAGAAAAGGGTTGTATAATGTGCATAATTTACCAAAAACACCAATACTTTATCTAATGTACTAACCAAAAAGTTATAAAAAGTGCCTAGCCTATCAGAAACAACAATTTCATACTGTACTCACCATTTAAGTTGACATCTTTGGCTTGCAGGAAGGAAGGAGGATGAGAATGAAATGGAAGGTGGTTATTGTTTGGAAGGAGTTTCCTTATACAAATCTTTTCTTTGTAAAATTGTCGAGATGGTGAATTTCAACATGCTGTACATATTAGCGAGATCGGTCACACGAACGGCACTCTCATATTTCCACACAATTTCCTTCTTCGTTTCGATTGTGATTGCTTTCTTTACCTTCGCTTCCTTCTTTAGCAATTATCGAAATAAATTGTATAAATCTGACCGAAATTACATCCACAAACACATGTATCTGGGCTCCGATCTGGGCTCTGATGCTTACAAACTCTTTCTGCTGTTTGTTTACAATAGTACAAGCAGATACACGTGACCGCATTCGGGTCGTAATGCAAGATGTTGGTCGTAATTCAAAACAAAAATTTTGGTCATAAAGCAAGTTGTACGCATGTCAGGCTGGTCGTATATCAAGGTTCGACTGTATATATATATATATATATATATATATATATATATATATATATATATATATATATATATAGAGAGAGAGAGAGAGAGAGAGAGAGAGAGATGGACTTTGGCTAATTTATGAACTTTGTTCATAATCTACATAGATATCTTCGTAACTCTGGCATCTCAGCTGAAGGATGAAATGGAAATCTCACACATACTAGAGGTCAAATTTTAAGGAAATGGCGCTCAAAAATATTCTACCCGTTCTTCTGAATGATCCAGCTATAAAGAAAAATGGGGGCCATGGAGGGTTTGCCAAGCAGCTCAGGTGAATTGTAAACTGAACCAGTGTCTACAATGAAAATGAAAAACAACAGTTATATCACACTAGCAAAATACCCGCGCTTCGCAGCGGAGAAGTAGTGTGTTAAAGAGGTTATGAAAAAAAAAGGAAACATTTTAAAAATAACGTAACATGATTGTCAATGTAATTGTGTTGTCATTGTTATAACTGTTGCTGTCTTTTATATATATATATATATATATATATATATATATATATATATATATATATATATATATATATATATTATATATATATATATATACACACACACACATAAACATTTATATACATATACATATATATACATATCTACATATACACATCTACATATACCGGTATATACACACATACATAAACACACACATAAGACTTACTGACTGAAACGGGCTTTCATTGACAATCATGTTACGTTATTTTTAAAATGTTTCCTTTTTTTTTCATAACCTCTTTAACACAGTACTTCTCCGCTGCGAAGCGCGGGTATTTTGCTAGTATATATATATATATATATATATATATATATATATATACATATACACACATACATGCAGTTTTAATAACACAGAAATCAATATAAACATTAACATCATTATCATATGAGAATATGAAGTAATATATAAGAAGCACATTTCATATAAATATAAATTATTAAACAGTAAAATCTTCTTCTGTAATTTGCTACCGTGGCAATTTGTGTGTCTGTCCAGGATTTTAAATGACCTGTAGCTTGCAAACCGTTTCACCTATACAGTTGAAATGTGGTACACATATAGTACGTCACGTCTACTATCCGCTTTATGGGTGATGATCGTTTTACTCTTTTTATCTTTATTTTATTTTATTGTAGAATCAACTCGTATCTGCGCACAGCAGGGCAGCCGTGGGCGGATGCGTATGGTGTATTCACTCCATGTTATCGTGCATTGCGCTGTCACTGGTATTTTGATAAAAGAATTTGAACAACATATAAGAAGCGTATAAATTATTAAACAGTAAAACATTAACATTTAAGAAGTAAAGTTACATGAAGTACTACTGCAGTGCCTTCGGGTATACCTCATTTTTTGTTTGCCCATTACATGCTTAAATGTATACATTTTTTGGTGCACCTACCCGAGAACACGCAACATATAACCGAGCGTGGGAGAAGCATGGATTTTAAACACGCGTTGAGTTGATCTGCTGGTCTCCCTCGTGGAATAACTGGTAATGTTTGACTAAAATCTACAGCGAGTAAAACGACATTACCTCCTATTTTTTTTTTACGATCTCTGAGATGTTGCTTTTTTCGGTTCAAGGCTTCATAAGCTCTTTTATGTTGTATGGTGTACTTATCCCAAACCATCATCTTTGAATGTTGCAAGACTTTCGCCTTGTATGTAGATCGGGGTAATTACATTCATTGCATTCCTAGTCTGAATCACAATGTGATTGTATGGGTGGTTACCTGGCACTGTACAGTTGCCACCCGTCCTTTAAAATACGGAATCGTGCCGCGTTTGAGAATGAAATTGCGCGTCCCGTTTTGAATCAATACTGGACGGGATTTATCCCGTATTTTTTTTATCATTTTTTTTTTAAAGCAGCGTCTCATGCAAATCATCCCACACGCATTTTATGAAGATGCCTCCTTTCCTACTTTTGATTGGGTAATACTTGATGTCATCGTTAGTTTGATTGGTGTTTTTAACTGTCCAGTGAGGAGGGCGTGTCTTTTAAGTACAGTCTGCAAAGTGTTGGCACTGAGATATGGCGTCAGCGCCATAGTTGAAGCCCCTAACGTTGCGGTCAGCAAGTCGGCTAACATCCGCCATGTGCCGTCTTTCAGTTGCGAGAAGCAGATCATAGAATGGTTGAAACTGTTGCCCCTAACGTTGCGCCACGGCGTGTGGTTCGTTTATACCTCGTGTCTTCTCATTAAACTTTTATCTCGCGAATATGTTATTGCAATCCGCAGCGGGAGCGTTTCTATAAACTTAATTTAAACTTACGTTTTACATCGTGCTTTGTTTCCCTTATGAACATGCTTGTATGCTTAACTCGCTCCGTTCTCAATTGTTTAATTAATTTTTTGCTCTTCGCTGTTTGCGGCTGTTCCTCCATTTCCCCCTACTTCGTTCTTTTATCTCGCGAATATGTTATTGCAATCCTTAACGGGAGCGTTTCAATAAACTGATTGAAAATAGTTTTGCATTTACCTTTTTAGTAAAAGGCGAGCTTTTAAGCCTGAGAAATCACCCCATAAATGCACACGTTTAATTGCACATGTGTTAATATGTATGGTCACACAGTATTAAAAGACAGTGAACAACGTCAGTTACCTTTGTTCCCGCGTTTGATAAAAGGTGAGCTTTTAAGCCTGAGAAATCACCCCGTAAATGCACACGTTTAATTGCACATGTGTTAATATGTATGCTTACACAGTATTAAAAGACAGTCAAAAATTAACGTCATTTACCTTCGTTCCCGCGTGTGACTCGTGCTGTAAATCTCTTCCTTGTTTTTAGTTCACGTGATTACGTAGGAGGCGTGATGACACAATACGTGACTCCGCCTCCTCCATTACAGTGTATGGACAAAAAATATGTTCCAGTTATGACCATTACACTTTGAATTTCGAAATGAAACCTGCGTAACTTTTGTAAGTAAGCTGTAAGGAATGAGCCTGCCAAATTTCAGCCTTCCACCTACACGGGAAGTTGGAGAATTAGTGATGAGTCAGTCAGTCAGTCAGTGAGTGAGTGAGTCAGTCAGTGAGGGCTTTGCCTTTTATTATTATAGATATCATCTTCTTATGCCAGAAAAGGCAGAGATTTCAGTGTATATGAACATCACCTCCAATTTATTAGAACACATGGCTAATAAATGGTTGCTTTTCTCCTGTCATGTAGCTAGCTTGCCAACTTATTCTCTAGGTAGACAGAAAGCTCTGCTTATTTTCTAAATAGCACTTTAATATTAATGTTAGACTCAGAACATCACTAACTCAAGTCAATCCTAGCAACCTGATTTGAGGTCCTAAATGAATTGTTACCATTATTACTAGTAATCCTAGTATGATCTAGCTATCAAGCCAGATACAGTGATTGAGTAAAACAAAAGAAGTCAATGAATTTGTTAATATGACGATCTCAGTGCAGCAGCTAGCTGCCACTGACATACTGTAATTTGCAGTTTGTGGTGAAACACAGCACTTCAAAGTTCATTTATTCTGAAATGCTGAAACTTTTAATTGCACATAGCTGAGCCTTTAAAAAAGATTTATCAGCAGCTTATTAAGAAACTTATTTGAGTAAAGTACACAAAATAGCATTATATCTACCAAAATATCAATCTTTTTTAAATTTTACTGATTTTATTTGAAGAAAACAACATTTCATACAATCAAATCAAACTTAACAAACTAGAATTCAACCCCTACCCAAGAGAAAGAGATGAGAGCCTACAACATATAACAATAAAGTTTCCCCGATATAAAAACTTATTGTACGATTTGATTAATTAGATCTTGATCACTTTTTCTGACAATTCCAGTTTTATTGGAAGTAGCAGATTTCATTTACTGAAAATACCAACTGTATGTATTTTTATTTTAAGTTTTGAACATCTTAACAGTGTATCCTTCAAGGTTTGCCACCTATTTTCCATTGAGTTCAGGTCCAAGCATTGACCTGGTCAGCCAGTGATATTCACTTCATTTATGCTTAGCCGTTCCATCATTGCTGTTGCTTACGGTGTCAAGGTAAGTCAGGTTTGTTGTCCTTTGTATACGGTAGATAGTGTGCATAGTACAATGAGGTTCTTACTTACATGTCTCTATATGAGGGTCGTGGGATGAATACGGTAAAAAAACAAGTTAAACAGCGTTTTTTGGAAAAAAAATCGCTTCAAATGTCTGCAGAACGTAAACAACACGTCACTTCTCGTTGAAATTTGGTCTGACTTAGTTTGAAGACTTGCTAGCCGTGAAGTCACCAAATGAATTGTGTCTCCATCTCATAGAAATTTACCAACCTTATCAAACGACCCTTCTATATATAATTATATGCAATATATGGTAATACTTTAGTTTAGGTAAAGCAGAAATGCAACTATTATTTACTTTTATGTTAACAAGACCTTAACAAAGGCTTCTTTTGATTTTAATGACACAAAGCATCAACAAAGTAGTTATTCATCAATGTGGTCTACTAAAATAACTTAACTGGACTTGGAATGATCAGAAGTGTCTTAAGTGAAACATACCGTATATAATCACGTTTAAGTTCTCCCACAGATAAGTCAGGGCTTGATTTTACCGTATAATTTCCAGTATTTTATAATGTCGGTCGTATAAGCTGAATGCGGAAAACTCATGCTATTGGTCCAAGAGATCATGATATGCTAATGCCCACCTGAGAAAGTAACCACGGAGCACACTGCCTTTTTTTTTTACTATGTATTGTACCACTCTTCCGACGTTTGCATTGTTTAGTGTTTTTTGTATCTCACACCCTCATATACCTTTATCATAAGAGCATCCCTTATCTACGATGGAGCGTTCAATCAGAAGGAAATATGAAGCTGGTTTTAAATTAAAAGTCGTTGAAGTGGTGAAAGAAATTGATAACTGCGCTGCTGCAATAAAATTTGATGTGTCTGAGAAACTGGTGTGAGATTGGAGGAAGCAAGTAGATGTAAAAAAATAAATAAATAAGTGTTGTATTTTTGAACGGGCGTACAAGTCGAGGTCTGATTTTATGATCGATTTTTTGGGTTTCAAGACCCGACTTATACGTGAGTATACAGTATATGGTATGTCTCTTGATATTGCATACTTCAATATATGGCCTGTGAATCCTTTATAATCATAAGTAATTTTATCAGCATATCAAATGCCACAGTGCACAGTGCTGTAAAATCACTTTACTAATGCTTTGTAAGTGTCATTTAAACCAAACACATCCTTTATTAAGGTCTTGTTACATAAGAGAAAACAAGTATAGATTCATTTTTGTAGTACCTAAACTAAAGTTTTACCCAATATATATTTGCAAATACTTCTTATATATTATGAATTATGCAGGGTAAACAGTGGGGCACTGGTGGTAATTCTCTTTTTGCCCACAGTTCAGAGAGACACCAGCCAGAAGATGAATGACATCACTTCCACATCCTTTCAAAGCCAGAAGGCTACAATAAAGATCGAGAGGCCAATCATTGTTGGACCTGCATGTCACGAGTACAGACCTCTGAGAAGCGCATTTTCTTTTGTTTATTACGTAACTTAAGCCATTAGTACTTTACATCCCCATATGCTTTTTTTCTGGATCTTTTTCCACCTATTAAATGGAGCTACCCTGCTGGTGCTCCACATTTTTAAAAATATTTTCTGTCTCTTGCTCTATGTGCACTTTCACTCTGTGTTCACATGTATCTGACTTGCTCCTCTTTTGAAAGTGTTCCCATAAAGCCTGCTTCTCAGAGTTCATCATTATTTTCGAGGTG
Source organism: Erpetoichthys calabaricus (assembly GCF_900747795.2). Taxonomy (NCBI): domain Eukaryota; kingdom Metazoa; phylum Chordata; class Cladistia; order Polypteriformes; family Polypteridae; genus Erpetoichthys; species Erpetoichthys calabaricus. The sequence continues at coordinate 114,001,963 of NC_041395.2, read as the reverse complement.
CCGTTCTCCCCTCTTATACTTTCTGTTTTTGAAGGCAGCTCTCTCATCATTCGCTGTTTGAAGTTTTTGTGCGTCTCACACTCGCACTTCCTCTTTCATCGAGTCGCCAAAGCCAATCTGACCAATCACAACAAAGTCAAATTGCTCTGAGGGACTGAACACATAGACCTTGGAGTTTTATTACATGGTGTGTAGATATGTTTATGTTTGGTTATAACTGATTCTTACCCTCAATGCTAGCCCTTTGGTAGACTGGAAAACCTTTTGCTCCAGATCTGCTCATCTTTGTCATCACACAAATTTGTTTTGATTTTCTAAAGTCCTTGCTGCCCCACACTGATATTAAAGTGTACCTAAAACATACACTTTTTACCATCTCTGTGCTTTGCTGTATTGGCTGTGCCAGCAGGGTGTTTTTCTTTTAGAATGCACTTGTTGCTTTGTACTGATAACTAAATCAAATGTGTTATCAGATCATGAAACTTTTCCCCCATAAGCCTGTGTTTTGTAATTATTCTTTTAGATTTACATCAGCGGTGCCTTCTTTCTTGTAACCTTACCCTTCCATACAGGTCATTTTAGTGCAATAGCCTTTTTCCATGGCTTCTGACACCAGAGAGATGGCCTGATCAAGGGAGAGGAGCCAAGCGCTTTCACTTGACAATGGCAGCCCAAAGAGTTTTCCAAGGATGCTGACATTATTTATCTGCCTACAATCTCTCATTCTCTGCATTACAATAACTTTATTTACAGGTTCTTTTATCAGTTTACATTTTCATTTCTCTTTACTGCGACAGATTGGGAGTTATGAAAACACTTTTTTTTTAAATCAATTGCTTCTCAAAGATTTGAATAATTGACTTTTTCACACTGAAAGCTTAGTCTACAGAATTTTGTTTAGATCAATGATTTAGAACCATACTTTAGCAATTTGTGAACTGTTTTGTTTAAGTCATCAGAAAATGATGTGCACTGTATCCTTGAAGGCAGGAAGCTTGAGTCTACCCTGGCTGCTTTAGACACAAGGTAGGAATGTAACCTGAAGGGAACACAGGTCCATCACTGGCTATTGCCACATACACAGCCCCACTCAGTAACAGTGAGCCACTTTAGATTCTAATGGAGCTGAGGTTATACTGAACCAGAAGAAAATCTAAATGGGCATGGGAAGAATTTGCACTTAGAAAAACCACATGGAAAGCTACCTGGCTAAACAATGAGCCACCATGCTTCCAAGCATCATGTGATTATTGGAAATATTTATGCACTCATTATACAAGTGTGCTGAGGTTAATGCATGGTAATGATACACAATACAAACAAACCTTCAAAAACACATTGTAATGCTATTTCTATTACTGTATCTTATTGCATAATAGCAGTATAGAAAAACAGAATAATTTTAAAAAGTTTTAAAAAAAACTGTAGGTTGCCAGTGCACTAAAGAAAGATTTCAGGTGGAATTCTGATATGGGTGTCATGATTACAACAATGCTTTATATTTTCATTTTCATGCACTTTTTAATATGTGCTGTATGATTTATAGTTGTCATTTAAAATCATGTATTATTTTGGCAGTCTTCATTTCCCAAGACATATTTTCCACAATTTCCTTGAGTGGCCCCAAATTTATGTTCGCTTACACTCCATTCCTTTGTGGAATCATCTGCCTTTGATGCCTTTTGTCAGCATAATAATTCTATTTGTTATTCCTCGGCGTGCATTACATGCTCTTTATGGAACGAGTTGACTCTGATATGTAGATACAATTTCTTTTATTTGTTTTCTTAAACACAAGATAGTGGCGGCACATCAAAGGCTGATGCTGACATCCCAGTGTGTGGCTCGGAAGGCGACTGTCATATTAACAGGCAGAGGCAATTCTGTCAGCTTTCCTAAAAGAGTGATAGTCGCAGCAGCTTGATGACTGATCTTTTAGTGTGCCACCTAAGTAAGCATATTAAACACATGGCTATACATTTACAGCAATAACTGAAAGAACTTCACTTGCAAAGTACAACTGACAGACATCTTAGTTTAAATTTAGCTGAGATCACAAACTGCCATGCGCCAGTTCACTTCAAAAATGACACATAGTGTGCAGGGGTGACATGTATGAGGCAAAGAAATCAAAAGTGAAGCATGTCCTTAAAGTACTATACCCTGTCTCCCACATAGTGCTGCTGTGGCTGCAGTGGAGGTCAAAATAATGCAAAACAGCATTAAGGCTCCCTAGCTACCTGATACTCAGGCAAAATTGACCTCTTTCCTCTTGAGGTGTGTATACTAATGTGAGCCTAAGTGATGCACAAAGTCACAGAACACTAGATATCCATGTACACACATAACAAATCTCAGACTCTGTATCCTAGAAATTCAGGACTGGGAACTCCTAATTGATCTCCCATCATCACACACTCAGTCCAGCTACATCAGAGCAGGATATCTGGCTGCCACACAGGGAACAAAGATTACAGTTTTTTGGGTATTTTCAATGAATAATGGTGAAGTGTATCTGTTACATCTTACGCAAGAAATAGACTTTTCCAAGCAAGACTGATGGAGTAGTCATGCAAAGCTTCAAATGAAAGAGTAGGCTTGTTTAAACTAAGGATCCTGGTCAAACATTACAGAATAACAAAAAAGTTTTATTTACACCATAACCTGATCCACATCCACCCTGAGCAAGCCTGAAGGCATTTCAAGCGTATGTTTGAACATTTATATAATACTTTGCTATACAAAAGAGCAAAGCAAAAAAGGGAGATCCTGACTGACCTTATTCAGGTAGAGACAGACAGACAGACAGACAGACAGACAGACAGACAGACAGACAGATAGATAGATAGATAGATAGATAGATAGATAGATAGATAGATAGATAGATAGATAGATAATGTGGACACCAGTGGGCACTTCAGCTTCCCAAACACTCAACACAAACAGGCTCAGACATAATTTAAAAGGCTAAAGAGTCTTTTATTGTGGGAAACTCTTCTTAAGCAAGCATTTCCAACTACAGCCACAAATATAGGCAATACACAAGCATAAGCACAACTCTTTCCTTTCTTTCTCTGCCACTGGTCTCTTCTTCCTTCACTTCTTCTTGCAAGCCTCATCCACCTTCTACCTGACTCTGGCTCCCAGAACTGAGACAGACAGCTCCTTTTATCTACCACCCAGAAGAACTTCCGGTGTTGTGTACTTGTGGTCCGATAGCACTTCCGGGTGTGGTGAAAGCCCCATGGAGCAGGGTAGGGCTCCCCAGTCCCTGCAGCACCTCCTGGCATCACCCATTGAATCCAACAGGGCAAAAGAACTCCAATTTCCATATGCCTTTTGTGAATCCGAGACACCGCTATACCCCAAGGGGGCTATCATCTAGCGATCTGAGGGAGATAATGCCCTGTGCACACTCTCTCTCCCAGTCTTTCCATCTTGAAGGCATCCCAGCCAGGTAAGGATGCCGGCAATCCCTCACGATAGATAGATAGATAGATAGATAGATAGATAGATAGATAGATAGATAGATAGATAGATAGATAGATAGATAGATAGATAGATAGATAGATAGATAGATTCTTTATGTACACTTTATGCTACAATCATAGCAAAGATTTGAAATCTCTTGCATTTACTGATTAGTTTGAAATGCATCCTTGTATAGTGCCTTGTGATGGTGTGTCCTAAATATTAAATATTCATATGATAGGAGAGGCAAGAGAAATACAACAGGGAATTTGACATAGGCTCTTCATTATAGCATTATGTACCATGATTCTGCATGAGTCAATTTCCTTCTGTAATTTTTGTGATTTTTCTTTGCAATTTTGATCTTGTACCCGGTGTTTGGATTTGGTTTGTTCTTATGCTTACTTGGATACTCTTGCTTCTAAGTGTTTGGCCATTTGTGTATGACCATCTGTAGGTGTGTGTGTCCTCCCTTGCCTTATGGTTTTGGATACCTACATTCACTGCGTATGATCAAGTAATTTATTAGCATAACTATACCTTGTGTAAAGTCACAAACAGTGATTCTGTTATGTCCTGTGTTAAAAAATCTTTTTAAAGGAGAATGGCATCATTAGAGTATCTAATTTCAATAATGCAGCTGATAACAGAGGATGCTAAGGAGGTCCTTATTCCATATTAGATTAATTCACAGAACACACTACCAAGTGAACCAGAACATTCTTATTTTCAAACAGCAACCTAACAGAACACAACAGCCATATACACAGAAAATTTCAAAGTATTAGGTTCTTCTCTTTATCTGTACTTAAACTAGCAGTCAATGTCAAGTGTCATCATGAGTGATATCAACATTGCAACCACTCCTTTTCATACAGATACACACAAGAATATGCTAGATTATTTGACAGTTCTAGATTGACTTGGCGTAAGTGGATTTTGACGTACGCCCGAGTGCACCGTACGATGCTCTGGAATCACGTCCAGTGTTGGTCAGTCTTGAACTCTGTGCTACCAGGATAGTCACTTACATCCAGCAACAATGAATATCACAAATGGGCTAGGAAATGGATGGATGGATGGGTGGATGGATAGTCCATTTTTGTCTTAGTACCAAGCTGGGTAAAAACATTGCCAATCTAGAGAATCCTCTGTGATTTGAAAGTTATAATTGGAAAGTTAGGCAGCATACCAGTTTCACTTTTAAACTTCTAGTCATTCCTCTACAGTGACATTATTGCTACATGCAGCAGTTCTGTTGATACAATATGTTGTGAACTGATGAGCTGTTATCAGGGTGACCTTTACCCACTAAGATACAAGAACAAGGTATCGATACACATTTTACAAGCTTATTTAACTGGTCCACACTACCAGTGCAAATTTGTAACTTTATTTTCTAAGACCGAGAGGCAAAATTTGCTCCAACTGTTAATTACTGAATTGTTTAAAATGCAGCTTGATTTTCACATAATTATGTTTCACTGATTCCATATGGCAACTTACCACGACTACCACCAGAAACAAAACGGCACATTCTTTTCAACACATGCACTTAACACTTGTCTACTGCGCTATGTCTTGTTTTAGATTGCGTGAAACAAAAGCTTTAAGATATTTCCCCAGACACTCAGCTTCACAGATGTCCTTCAAAAAACCCATCCCCAGGATTCTCCGCTTTATACATCACATCTTACTAAAGAGAGCTGAATGATGTTTTTTGTCAGTGGGTTTTTACAAGCCACTCACATAAAAAAAATAAAACGCAGCATTCCTTCTTTCTTCCCTTATTGCTCCCTCCCTGCTCTTATTATTTCTTTCCTCCAAGCTGCATGCATTTAGATGGAGTATTTTTTGTAGCACAATGTATTTCTAATGACACAGTTGGTTAATGATATTCTTGGTTAATAAAATACACTTGAAAAATATTCCTTTCTTTTTGGACTGGAATTAACACAACACGGCAGCAGCAGATTCAAACAAAATAAAAAGTATCTTGAATTAACTTTATTTTCCTTTCCCTTCAATTTATGATGTAAGATGATAAAGGTCTACTCTATCAAGTTCACCCAACAGGTTAAAGTGCTCCTTTCTGCTGAACTCTATTGTTTTTTTTCCCTCCCCATAATAAAACAAGTCTCAGCAAGCGTAACAAAGATAAAAAAAAATTGCCCCCGGCAAATTCTTAGGCCTTACCTGCAAATGGCACTGGGGCATCTTTATCCAGCGCAACAAGGGGAGGGTCAAGTAGAACGGTGTCATTGTTTTCAGTTATCACGCCATGGTAGGACGTCTCAATCCAAGGCTTGTGTTTGTTTACTGCAACAAAGAGAAAATGGGTCATCCGTGAGTACCTCTTCATTTAAAAAGATCTATTACAGCAGTTTAAATGACTGAGAATTAAGAATTAAGATAAGTATGAGAAAAGGGAACCCGAAGAATATGTTAAATATCTGGTAAGCTCAACAAATCAATACATGAAGAAAGAAATACAGCTAGACTTCTCCTTGGAAGGCTAGATTGTCAAAGAAAAGCTCAAATATTTTGGCCACATAATGAGAACATACGAGATATGGAGAAGAATCTCATATTGGGGAAAACTGAAGGCAAAAATAGAAAAAGAGGACGACAGAGAAGAAGAATAGACAGTGTTACTGAGACAATGCATATGAACTTAAAGGAGTTCAGAGAAGCAGTTTCAAACAGAAGGACTTGTAGTGCTGAAGTCCATCAGATTATGAAGAGTCACATTCAACTAAACTATTAAAGAACAATAAAGCTCAAGGGGTGGTTTACTCAGCATCTTTACTCTGCTGTCCTCCTCATTTTCCTCAGAGGACTACTGGCTACACACAAAAAGATCAATAAGATCTCAGTTGCAGATGAAACCCTGTACTGAACTCAAGCCAATATGCTTGAAAAGTTAGGGGGACGCTCAACTGGCAGGTGGACCACAGTAAGCAAGAGTGATGCACCCATTTTGTTTACTTTTGCAAATAAAATTAATATTGATATTTTTCTTCATCATTTCAAATTTGATACTTACTCTGGATTTTGTTATTTCTTAAAATATAGAGCTGTCTAAACTTTTGGACTTTATTTCTGGTGGGAACTAGTGGAAGACCATCCAGTTTGAGCTATAATGAAATGAATCTGTTAGGCTCTTCATGCCTGCATAGGTTGAAAATGCAATCAGACTTTTAAAAGTTTAAAACTCTCATAACAATATAAACCCAAGCCAGGGAGCAACCCCTGGTTGTAACATAACAGCACATCTTTGTAAATATGGTGTGACAGCTGGTGTACTCATGGGGAGAACATACGCACAACCCGCAGACAGACACAGGGACTTGAACCTCACAGAGATCCACATACCCAAATGACATACTGGGAACTGTAGTACCATTGGGCAACCCTGCTGGGTTCCATGGGTGCCTTCAGGAGGAACTTCAGTGAAAGGCTATCCCTACTTGAAGGAGCTTCCCAACTGACCTGGAGGTGCTACCTTTCTGCAATGCTTTGGCACCAGAGGTACTCTCGGGTCCAGCATAAAAGGCGCCTCCTCATCTCACTCGGTTGAGTCAGAATCAGGAAGATGATGACAACATTTTGTGGAGGAAATTTGGAAGAAAGAAGAAGAGGAAGGATGGATTTGTGACTGACATATTGTCTATTGAAGGTTTAAAGTACAAATAAAAGGACATTTGAACCTATGTCTGGTGTTTAGTGTAGTTGGGTCAAAGGTTTGGAGTCCTAAGACAACTCCTACTGGCCACAACCTACATTCAGTTTTCAGTCAAATATTACACAAATTTTTGGCTACAATTTAAACCCATTAACACATTACTATGAGGAGAATGGCGTTCAAATTGAGTAGAGTCAAAAAAATCACAGCAGAATTCAACGAGTTGCTCCCGTTGTGACATGACCTCCATCAAAATCAAGCCAGAAATTGACTTCACAGATTGGCATAATGTTTAGAATTGTTCAGAAATTTGTGAAAGAAGAGCTGACATTGTTTCCTTACAAAATGACAGCCATACACACAGTAAATCAATGTTTCACCGAGTGCAGAGTGCATTTTATTTAAAAGCACCGCCAAGTTATTACTTCTTGGTCTGATTTGATCTCATTAGGTATTCTTGACCAATAATACAAAAAGTCACAACCTGAAACTCACTCCATAAGTCCATCACTCCATGGATTCTTTGAACATGGCTTATGGGGACCCAAGCTAGCATTACAGTTTATTGCAGGGTATAGTTTCACATACCAGGCCGATATACAGCCTCCCCTTCCCTTTCTTGAGAAAGAGCACGAGGGGAATGACATTGACCCCAAAAATCTTACACGTGTATAATGGAAGCATTCAGGCATTAGCATTGTGACATTTTTCCATGTGGCAGTCTTTAATACAGAACGTGCAGAAACAGATAATGGCAGATCACTGCTTATGATCACAAATTTGAAACTGGTGTTAGGAATTACAGACAGCCTAATAAGAAATGTGCAAAAACTGAGAAAAAAAAAATGAAAACGATGTCTATAAATATTTCACATCTATAAACACTACACCCCACCAGCTTAGGAAAATCATAATTTTTCCTGTTCCATTAAAGGTAACGGAGCATAAAATAAGAGACGGCATGAGCACAGAGAGAAGTGCAAATATTGGACCTTGCAGGGGCTGTGGCCAGTGGTTCCGTAATGATGTGCACAGATTGCATCAGCGCCGTGTGACTTCCAAGGCTTCAGAGCTCTGTAATTGTCTGCCGTATTAAAACAACAAGCCAATCTCTCACTCCTCCCTATGGACTTCTTCCTTGGCGAACGCCTGGCACTTCTGCCACCAAGATAAAAACTTAATTAAAAGGTGCCGCTCTAATGCTGTCATTACTCAGGGGTGACTTAATCTGGGGGAGGCAACTTCAAAAAAAAAAGAAAGAAAGGCGTTGGCACTATTGTGAGACGTTGTCTTCAGCAAGTTGTGAAAGAGTGGACACTAAAAATAGAAGAGAGAGAAACATAGTACAGAAGGAAGAATGGAAGAAAAACATCTGCACATCCCTCCATGCAGTCATTTACTGAAGCGGCTTAATCCATTTCAGGATCACTTTCAAAGCAGGATAGGTGCCAATGCTGCGCCTCTTGTCTCTCCGTGTAAACTTTGGCGCCCAGCCACTCTGAAGTGCAAAATGATACATGCAGCATGAAAATGGGAGCCTGCAGGCATAAAGGTGTTAAGTGAACCAAATGTGAGCATTCAGCAAATATGTTGGTTTAAAGGTACACTAATTTGAAATTAACTTTGGCGATCTGGGCTCATTAAACTCTTTGAAATGAAATCACTGCTAATTCAATTTTATTTTTATTCAATTTAGTTTTGTATAGCGCTTTTCATCGAGTGCCAGCTCAGAATGCTGTAACAAGTTCACAGGGAAAATAGAATTATAACATTTACAGATTATTAATTACATACTGAATACACATAAAGACACAGATTTGTTTAAATACTCTGCAAGACAGTACAGTAAACTGATTAACTAATTTGGATCCTAACAATATCAGCCCCTTTAATATATTTGTTGGTCTATGGCCAGTTGACTTTGCAAAAGAGGAGAATAAACCAGTCAACCATTTTCAAAGATGCTCTGCTCAGCTTATTCCAGCTGCATTAACCCAGAAAGGTTCAAAATAAGCAATCCGTTCCAACATCCTTCCATTTAGTAAACCCGCATGTCTAAGTTTACGGCCGTGGGCTGCCTACACCAAAGATGAATTCTGAAACTAGAAGCTGTAGGTATCAGACATAACCTATAAAAGCGGATCCCAAATTGGCAGGAGACAAAGGCTACAGATAAGAGGGCAATGGAGTGAGGTCATCATTGGAGTCCCTCAGTGGTCTATCATTGGACCGTTACTTATTCTGATTTATTTTACTGACGTTAGTAGCTAGTAGACTTGTGAATTTCATAGATGATACTAAATTTGGAGAAATGGTAAACACTGAGGAGGCAGCAAAAACAATTCAAGAACAAGGTTCATAACTGGGCGAACACTTGGAAAATATAGTTTAATGTAGAAAAGTGCAAAGTGCTACACATGGGTAAAAGAAATGTCAATTACAAATACAAGATGAGAGAACACTGTGCTAAAGGAAGCATCCTCTGAAAAGGATTTAGGGGTTAATGTTGACACAACATTTTTATCATCTAAGCAATATGCAAAAGCTATTAAAAATGCAAGTAAAATGTTAGATTATGTTGTAAAAAATCAGGGATGATATGCTTAGACTATATAATGCACAAGTGAGACCACATCTGGAGCATTCTGTGCAGTTCTGATCACCACACTATAAGCAAGTCGTAGCAGCACTTGAAGTTGTGCAGAGAAGAGCAACCAGGTCCATCCTGGGACTTAAGGACATGTCCTACTCTCACATACTCCAAGAATGAAACCTGTTTAGTCTAGGGCTGAGGAGACTGAGAGGAGACCTCATCCAGGTCTTGAAATTTCTCAAAGCATTGAAAAAGCATTTGTTCAACTAAACAGCAGATTAACATACTCGAGGACTTCAGTGGAAACTTTAGGACTGAAGCCAGGAAGCACATCTTTATGCAAAGAGTTGTGGGACTCTGGAACAAACTATGAAGACATGTAGATGAAGCAGAAGCTTCGACAACCTTTAAGAAGAATCTGGATGAGATATTGGGACCGCTTAGCTATCATCTAAACAAATGGGCTTGACGGACTGAAAGGTTTCCTCTCGCTTGTCAGATTTCTTATGTTCTTATTGTTAGCGACCTAGCTGGATTAAGCGTGTGTCAGCTGTCTTCCTTAGATAGGATAGCACTCCATCATAAGGCATACTTAGTCTTACAATGGCACTTCAGAGTGAAAAACTAATCTAAACTGCTTGTGTAAGTGTTGGAGGGGAAACCATTGCACTCTATATGCACACACAGGATGAACATGCAAACTCCACACAGACAGGGATCAGTCTACGATTTGACTTCATAGCCATTAAGCAGAAGCACTATCCATAGTGCTGCTTTCAGTTAAAACAAAAAAGACAAAATTTGTTAAAATTAGGCTTATATTGTCAACATGCCAATGACTCATATGACTAAAAATGCTTCACCCACAACAGTTACTTTGAGTGCTTCTTCTGTCAATTAGCCTTTAATCTGAGTGGCTTTCAGGATGGGACCTCATCTGTCTGGCCCTGCAGTTGTTTAAAATAGAAGAATGATACCACTTTAAAAAGGGCTTAAGTGAGCTCTCACAGTTTTAGCACCCTCTACAGGAGTGCAATTGTGGTATAGCGGGTCCACAGCTGAAATTGAAAAGGCCATCTTTAAATAGATAATCGGCGCACTCGCGGCCTAAAGAGGGGGCTTTGTAGGGTGGCCGGAGCGGTTCCTGGGCACATCTGTGATTGAAGCCGGGAGCTGTTAATCGCCACACCTGATCCACGTCCCCTTAATATATAATAGAAAGCCAGAGGCGGATAGGGGGGTGAGAAAAAAGGAAAGAACGGGAACGGAGGTTAAGGGAGAAGAAGGTGGCAGGAAGGAAGTGCATCAGTGAGTGGGAGTGCGAGCGAGAGCAGGCTCAATGAAGGTTGAATGAAGCTGGTAGGAGAGCCCTGGAGGAGTGTTTGGCCAACTGTCACGGGGGCAGATTGAAGCAGTCGCTCCAGCTGACCAGCTTGGAAGAGTTGGAGTGACAGGCCGAGGAGATGACTTGCCGTTGAAGGGAGCGGCAGTCAAGGAGACTTTGGGCGTGTTGAGCCCCAGCGTGAGCGCCCTGTTCGCTGGGGAAGGAACCCAAGTCTCGGTCTGGCTGCAGCCTTCCGTAGCCGGGGCTCGGAAGGCTACCAGACCAGAATAGGAAGGAGCTGCATTTGCTGGTAGGACGACTCCCGGTAGAAAGAAGAAAGCACCGGAGTTTTAAGACAAGACTTCTTCCAGCCATGTTTTTAATCTCGGTTTAAAAAGGATTTATTTATTGGATTTTAACCTCCACAGTTCATCTGTTTTAATGGATTAATTATTTAAGAACAATTTGAGACACTGCACATGGTTATTTGGACACTGTTTTTAGTTTTGTTTTTAAATAAAAGAACTCTGCACTTTTGCACCATCCTCTTGCTTCGTTGTTGATGTCTTCACTGTCTAGCTCATCGGTGACATTATTGACAGTGTCGGGTTCGAGAGCTCTCCAGAAGCCAGATGGGAACATGGAGCAGAACCGGCATCATCACAGCAATCCATGGCTCAAGTGTCTGAGTGGAAATCACAGGCCACCTCATCACATGACTCTGGCATTGTGAGGATGGACGTGGGTGCCTATTTGATTGTGCCCTGTGATGGACTGGTACTGCATCGAAAGCTGGTTATTGAGCTCAGTGTTTCCAGGCTAGCCTCCATCCCTTTGATCCTGCTATGGAAAATTTTGGTGAAAAATAAATGGAGAGTGTCACTGAAAGGATATGTAAAGCTAACTGATGGCTGTGCTCTGTAATAAGAGTTACCAGGGGTGTAGCAAAGAATTCTGGGCCCTATATATATAATACATATTTTACCACCACTACGACACCCAAGGAGGGACCACTGAAAGCTCTCTATCTTCTTATCTGAAAGCCTCCAGTCGGGGGAGTTCAGACCACAGACCTCCTAATGGGTTTTTATGGCCAAGCTCTTATCTCCGTTAGCTACTTCAGAAAATCCCATTAATAAGAATGTGGCCTCGGCTTTAATCATAAGCATGTGCATCATCATCACTGCCACCGTGCATGCTTGAGCAGTCATACCATTTTCAAGTTGATTTTAATCATTTCAGTGATTTAGGAATATGTAAAATGAAATAAAACACAATTCATCCTAATGACCACTGTGACAGTTTTGGAAATTACTGATGGCTTTTGCAATGAGATCATCTCATAAAGACACAGAGACATCTGGATTTTCCTCTTTGTTTTGTGTCTTACCAGGCTGGAAGTAAGCTTAGAAACAAGAAATTCCTGCAGAGCACATGAGTGAAATTACACCGTGCAAAGTCTTATTGACAAACCCAGAGCAGCTGGCGAGTAAGCCCTTCACCCTGCTGTTCTGACAGCAAATGCGTGTATTATGTGGACAGGGGGATTGAGTCTCTTCAGGGCACCAGCTGTGTAGCAGGATGCCCCCTCAGAGCCTTTCTGTTTGACTGGGCAGAGCTGCCAGTCACATCTGCTTTGCAGGGGACAAAGGAAGAGAAATAAGATGATGCAAAATATGACTCAAAAATAAAGAAAAACAGCTTAGAAGGTTAAACAGTTGTTTAGTTAGCAGATACCTTTATTCAAGGTGATGTACAAGGCAAGTTAGAATATAAGAATAACTAGAACGTGTAAGCACCAAAAGCAGCAGAGAACAAGACAAAAACTGAGCAAGAGGGAATAGTACTACTACTACTACTACAGTACATAATTATACATGCAAACAGACTAAGGTAAACATCAATATCCTAAACTCTTTGTTAGTACAGCAACAGCTGTCCTTTTGAAGAGAAACAAACAGTTTCAAAAATTTTAATGAAAAGGTGTGTTTTCAAAAGACATCTAAACATAAATACTTATGTTTTAGAGAACCGTTGACAAACAAAAAGAGAAAAGTGGAAGAAAATGAGATAGAATCACTACGTACTTGAGCCAGAGCCAACATGATTCTGGCGTCAGCCTTGTGTGGATGAACGTGGGTGCCTAGTTGAATGTGATGGGCAGGTGCCACATCTAAAGCTGGTTAATGAGCTCAGTGCTGCCAGGCTAGCCTCCATCACCTTGGTCCTGCTATGGAAAATTGTGGTGAAAAACAAATGGATAATGTGACAGAGTGCTAGTCTGTCGAGGTGGTGACAGAGTAAAACAGGAACCAGTCTAAATGGTCCATAATTTATTAGGAAGCACTTTCCAAGTCTTGAGAATGTGGTCAGAGGAACCCACAAGGTGGGTGGAAAACTACTAGATGACTGTGTGTTCCCAAAGTTCTCAGAGTGCACCTGAGGTAATGGTGCACACTGGACTAATCAGAAGATTATGAGGATGGTTGGAAGGCCACGCCGTTAGTTGTCACAGGATGCCTTCTTAAAACAAATCAAGCCCTATGCCCAGGTATATGGGACTGGAATGAACAATAAAGACAATGTCACTACCGAGTTGTGGGGAATTTCAGACTTGCCCACCACAGCTGATGATCTTGTTGCAGGTCCTTGTCAATGTAAATGTCTGATAATCTCTAGCTATGTCGTATTTAGCAATTATGTGCCAATCTTCTAGCATGGTAATCCATCCATCCATTTTCCAACCCGCTGAATCCGAACACAGGGTCACGAGGGTCTGCTGGAGCCAATCCCAGCCAACACAGGGCACAAGGCAGGAACCAATCCCAATAGTGTTCTGTCAGACTGACCCTGTGCTGTACCAAGGCTTAAAACTATGGCGAGGTCAGCCACAATCTCTGCCCTTGTTTCTTCTTTTTTTCCCCATTCCGTTGCAGTATGTAAAACACGAGACGTCAGACAGATGAGCTTCTCTTCTGTTTGTGTGGTCCAAAACACCCACGTTCTTTACTGTTCATCGCTGTATCATATAAAATGTACTTCAAGATGAGCAATCTGATAAACACACTGCCTACCCCTATGACTGAAGACAAACTCAAACCTGTCACAGATAAGTTGGATTGAGTCCCTGGGCATGTCACATTATGTGACTGGTTACATGGGAGTACACCACCAAATTCCTCCAATTCTCTAAGATTATGTAAATAATGGGTATGACTAAAAATTGCTGGAAATATTCTGTAATGTGATATAACCTTAAGGAACACCCGCCTTTTAAATAAATAATGCAGATCAGCACTACAAGGAAACAAGAAGCCAGCAGGGGGAGCTCTAGGACATAGACCTCAGCATTTCCAAAGGGTGTTCCTAATCCCCAAAGCGCTTCAAAAGTGGGGTCTACAGGACAACAGCTCAGTGGTGTAGAGTCACTAGGTGAGGTTGTGTGGTGTGTCTTTCAGGTGAGTGGGAGTTTCAATTTTTTTAAGACATTATATTTTATGAGAGGAAAAAACGGACCAACCACCCCATCTGGAAAAAATAAATATAAAAAATGTCTGTGCAGTGAGGCAGAGAGACAGCAAGTTTTTTTTATTTTCGGCATTTGGTGTTCTATCATTATGTATCCCTTCATTGTGTTCATACTTGAAGAATAAATGTTCTTTTTTTTGTCCAAATGTTTGCTTTATTATTTAGCTCCAGGCAAAATGAAGCCCCTTCCACTATAGATATACCTAAGAATATCACAGTATGTATAACTGACATATGGGATCAATCTTACAAAAGATAAGCAAAACAGAATCCTAAATGTATCATTATGTGCATGTTTTTTACCCTGTGCAGACGGAGACAACGTCAAAGCAAATAGCTGCCCAGATGTGCTCTTTGGGATTTATGCTGTTGAGACAGAGCCATCTTGCTGCCCTGACCAGTTCAGGATGCCTCTCTAAACTTCAGCAGATGGTCACTAGAAAACATTCAGGGAGTGAGCAGCATGGATCAGACCATTACTCTTCCTGCCAAGGCTGCCCGTCAGGATTTTCTTTTGGTGATAAACACTCCAGTCTGCATGCAAATGAAGAAGTGATTGAGTGCATCTTGAACTGGGCCAGGCAGCAAGAAAATTGCCTGTATACTGTACAAATCCAGGCATCAGGCCGGGTGATGTGTGTAAGGCGCCATATAAATAAAGAAGGCAAGAATCAGTTTCTTAATAGACATGAGTGTGGATATGGAAATAATAAGGGAAATATGATACTCCTAACTGTCAAATCCTGTGATGGTAGCAAAATGCTACCATTAACAGGAAATAAACTGCAGCTAGCTTGGGTAGGCAGTGCTGGCACAGTAAGTGTGGGGCCATCTGACCTGCAGGACACAAAACATGGTGGCTGCTTACTCAGTTCCGACTGTCCCAATTGTACGGTTCAAATGAAAGGGAATGGCAACACATTCAGTTAACGTTAATCAGCAATAACATTCTTATGGACAAATAAATCTGTGCTAATGACTTTTTAAAATCACTTCACTTTCCTTATTATCATTATTAATATTATAACTTCATTTTCCATTCTTCATTAAAAGCACTAAATGCTCACAGACACAGCTTTCCGCACAATGCAGTGCTGGGACTCATTAGTATTTGTGAGAGTTTCCTTTTTTTTATTTTAATAATCTCAGTAATCTACAGTAGTGCTCGGCACATTATTATTTTATTCACAGAATTCTAATTTAATCATGTGGCTCATTGCTTTTGTTGTAAAAAATCTGTTGTGATTCAGGTTGCACTTTCTGTATAAGCCAAATAAGCATTATGGAAGTCACGCATGGGCAAATCCATGAGATTCGCAGAACTCGGGCCAACCTGTCACACTAACTTCTATATTCAGTTAGCTTTATTAGCTCATTTCTCAGTCTACTAATTATTTCTGTTATTAAAAAAATTGCAACAGTGCAGATGTCTAGCAAGTATTAAACTGATGCTGTAACGACCACAGAACATTATACACAGGCTAACCTCTTGAGATAAGCACACTTCTATATAAAAGTTACAACATATCCTTCTGTAACCACTTGACATAACACGCAACGTTCTGCAGTTGTCTGCTTAAAAAAGCATTGGGCCTATGTGTTTAAAGACAATATTAACCATGTCATCCTATTCAATTCATGCATTTATTCATTCATTCATCCAATTCACTGGGGTTAAGATGGGAAATAACCATTACTGTGGGCACATTTAGTTTATTAGTTAACTTAACCAGAATATCTTGAAATGTAAGTAGAAGACTGGAGTAACTACAGAAAAACTGGCTCAGACACAGGAGAACATGCACATTTCACACATGTAGTGCACAGGTTCTGAACACAAACCCCTTCAACTATAATGGACCATACCCCCCTTATAATCATGGCAACCAAGGCAGTTTAGGAGCCCAGAACTATGGCATAACTGCTGTGAGGGAGTGCCGACCATATATTCCGGCCAGCACCTCCAAGCCGCCAGATGGAGCCATCCTTGCAGCATGGAGATGCCCCGAATGCCAGCAGGGAATCATGGACCTTGGAGTTTTTCTTTACAGCCCTGCTGGATACCATGGGGGCTGCCAGGAGTCACTGCAGGGAGGCCCAGGGATTTATGCTTTCCGTATAGCACGGAAGTATTTCAAAGTCACGGGAACGGAAAAAATGATATACTTCCGGGCTGAAGAAAAGGAGAAGTTTTTACCTGACCCGGAACTGATAGAAAGTCTCATGGACTGAGGGACAGAACCACTTCTGGGTCAAGGACTATAAAAGGATTGTGGGAAATCCCAGACGTTGAGCTGAGCTGGGTGGAAGGGTGGCAACGCGTCTGGGAGTGTGGAGGATTATTATTGATTTGTTTATTTATGAGTATAGTGGAGTGTAAAGTGCTTGGTGCACATTATTATTATAAAATAAAGTCATATTGGACTTTTATCTGGTGTCTGACATCTAGTCTGAGGGTTCAAGGGGTCGACAGTGCCTCTATCGTTCACACTGCTTATATCCATATTTAATAACTGAAGCACTGACTTAGTGAGGGTCACACAATGAAAACCAGCAACTTCAAAACCAATTCCTTTGCCATATTTAAGCACTAACCACTATGTCACAATACTGCTCTCATTCTGTCTCTATATTTCTAAATTAGTTAAGATCACAAATAGTTTGGACTCGTTTGTGAATCGCAGGATTTTTGCAGATCAGATACCAGAGTGCAGGCAAATTACAATTCAGTTCCCAAATCACCTAAACATTTAATATTAGTTATTAAGTAAACTCATCTCTATACTAATAAAAGGCAAAGCCCTCACTGACTCACTCACTCACTCACTGACTGACTGACTCACTCATCACTAATTCTCCAACTTCCCGTGTAGGTGGAAGGCTGAAATTTGGCAGGCTCATTCCTTACAGCTTACTTACAAAAGTTAGGCAGGTTTCATTTCGAAATTCTATGTGTAATGGTCATAACTGGAACCTCTTTTTTGTCCATATACTGTATTAGACTGCAGCTTGATGGCCGTGGGAGGCAGAGTTGCGTATCGCGTCATCACGCCTCCCACGTAATCACGTGAACTGACTGTGAACGCAGTACGTACAAAACAAGGAAGAGCCCCAAAGAGCACTGAAGAAAATATTCATTACACAATTGAGAAGGCAGCGAAACAATAAGAAGCGAGCGAGTGACGCATACAAGCATAATCATAAGTGCAGCTACTGCGGAAATAAAGCACAGTGTAAATCGTAAGTTTAAATTAAGTTTATAGAAATGCTCCCGCTGCCGTTTGCAATACCATATTCGCGACATACAAGTTTAATGAGAAGACACGAGGTATAAACGAGACTTTGGATCACTTTGTAACGTAGTTAAAATTGCTGTAGCGAGAAACTTTTAAGTGCCGGGTCTTAGCTAACATTAAATAAAGCCGTGGACATCGCAACATCACACAAGAGAGCGGCTCATGTGAACTGACTGAACGCAGCACGAGTGATCACTCATTACACAATTGATAAGGCAGCGAAACAATAAGAAGCGAGCGAGTGACGCATACAAGCATATTCATAAGTGCAGCTACTGCGGAAACAAAGCACGGTGTAAACCGTAAGTTTTTCCAAAGCTATTGCTCAGCCATATTAACTTAACATCACTGGAGCTACTGAATTAAGTTTATATTTGCCAAGACAGTTTACTGAATCTTGAACATATTAACCAGATGTGGTTAGTTTGGTGAAGATTACATATAGTACTATCTTCACTGCCTCATTATTATTTCACACTTCTTGCTCCACCAACTCTAAATACCATATAGCATCACAGTAGCTCATCCATCCACACGTTTTCTGATCCTCTTCATCCTAAAATCTCTAGGCGGGACCTTAGTCATTCTGAGCAATAATGGATACGAGGCTGGGGCCAGCTCTGGATGGTGTGCCAACCCAAAATTGGTTCCAGTCATACTCATCAACTCCACGGTCCATCATATGTCAGTTCAGAGTCACCAATTATCCTAACACTTGCGTCTTCAGGTTGTGGAAGTAAGACCACGTGGACATGGAAAGAATCTGAAAACTTGACAAAGACTGTGACCGTGTAGGAATTTGAACCTAGCACTCCTGGAGTAGCATCAACCATTGCCAGTATTAATGAACATAACATACTGCAGCACAATATTAATATTTGACCCTAGTTTCTAAATTATACAATAATTATTAATACTAGTTGCTGAATCCTGCCAATATTCCAGCCTTGGTCTTTGCATGACCCACTGCTTTATCATGTTAGGATCCCAGTGTCCACTAGCTGTTGTTGTAGGTTTTGCTATTTTGTCTGATTTTGTATCATTCATTTGTATTTCTTTTGTTTATTATGCATATTTTTTGTATTTATTTGATTACGTGAGTGATTCCCCAAGGGGCGGGGCCACCTGCCAATCACCGCCAGGAACTGCCTTCCACCCTGTATATTGGGGGCCTTCCATAGTTCCTGGCAGTTTATTTCAAACACACTAGGGTGGGGAGTGTTTCTTGTGTCTAAATTGTGCCATTTGCTATTGTTCTTCATGATTTCTGGATTTTTTAACTCATGCTCTGTTTTTGACCTCACCTTTGGATTCTGTATTGAGACTCTGTTTGCAGTGGATTGCCTTGCCTTCTCAGGCAATTTCTTTGTGCTCTTAGGAACTATGTGCATTGCGGAGCCTTTTGTCAAATAAACTTTTTATTTTATAAAGAATATTCAAGGGCCCTTTTTATATCTAGTCGGAGCTTTTGATGGTATTGCCTATCTAGAGGACAACCTTTAAAAGTGCTTTAGGGACTTCCAAGTCATGTCACCTTGGGTAACCCTATTTTCTCTTTCAGACAGTTTATTACGTAGACCTTAGCAGAATGCTTCAAATCCTAGCTATAGTCCTTGTAAGTTTTTCTCTTACCATCCTGGTCACAATCAGGATTAATTACTATTCTAAATACTTTATCCTTTCTTTTATATCTGTAACTCCAGACTGTTAAACAGAGTACTAGAACATGCAGTACAGAATTTACATTTCTTTACTCATAAATTATGCAAAATATAAGCAGAGTAAAAACGTTGGCAAAATAATATAACCTGGCTAATAAAGAGTTAATATTATTGCTTAGTCTACCACATGGCTGCCTGTCCTAGTATGCTGATTGGTCACTGGGCCAACGTGGTCCGGCAGAGTCCTTGGATAAAGAAGTAAAGATGACAATGTGGCTATCTGCATAGATGGAGCAGCAGAGAGAGAGCGAGAGAGAGACAGCATGTCTCGGCAAGCATCGGTTTTTCCAGTCCTTGACATGCCTCTTGGACTTGTGGGAAGTCAATAACTCAGCTCAGGCAGCTCGGCCCCCACCCCAGTACAGCACCAGCCAGTCAGTTCCTGCTTTGGTAATTCAGCTAGGGGCTAAACACCTGCATGAGCTGGTAAGTCATAAATGTGCCTGGAAGAACTGGCTTATAAGGCTTTCCTGCCAGGTTAAACATTTTCAAATTAGGTATTTTTATGCATTAATAACAAAAACATCATCAGCCCAGATATTCCTCCCTATTATCCCCATTAATGCAATGTTCTGTATCACAGCAGGGGCAAAGTAGCCAGAAGATCACTATGTCAATATTTTCCTCTAGTTGTTAAATTTAATTAATATTATCTATTATTTATTAAACATTAGTTGTTGAACTCAATCCGTCTTGCACTATTGGCGAGGATTGTAGTCTATTTACACACGGGCTACTGTGTTCCATTTTTTTATACATCAGATACCACACTACTAGAGACAATCTACAATATTATTTTCCAGATAACATTAACTTTCATTTAGACACTAGTTATGTATTATTCCATTCACGTTTTGAATCTGAATTTTAGCAGTCATGGGCCATCTGAGACATCAGGCACGAGCCACAAATCATCCTGGATGGGATGCCAGTCCCTGGTGGGGCACAACTGTAGACATGCCCAGTTGTTGTGACGCCACAGAAACCACACAAAAAACACAAGGAAAACATGTAAACTCCCATAAACAGTGACTGGGTTAAAAAATGAACCCTTGGACCCTGAAGGCACTAGCATTAATAAATGTGCCAGCATTCCAATCTGAGTAAACACTAAGACACAATTCATGAATGAATTGAGTCTGTTTATCACACTCTTCTTATTTAATCCAACACATATCACTGCTTATATACTCCATACCTTATTAATAAATAATAATTATTATAATACAATATATCTGGTCTGGCCATGGCTTGGGCCCAGGAGGTACCAGAGTGCTGACCATTACCTCCAGCATTATAACAAATGCTGCAATATATTTAGTGTAAAAAGAGTGCAGGAAATTTTATTTATTGGTGGAGAGCTGCAGAGTAACTCCAATGCCCTTGACCAAACCATCTTGTCTGGCACAAGCAAACTCAATTTCCGCTTCCTGCTATTTAACATTTAATACCTCTAAAAAGAGTGACTATTATACATTGACTTGTGTGTCAGGATATAAATACAGGGAAACTTGCTGGACCCAGTGATGCATCCAGGTAATAATACACCTCATGAATTATTATTATTATTATTCTAATTGTACGTACATTTGGCAATTACTTTTGCATGATTTACATTTGCCTCCATATATTTTGTATAGATAGGTGAAGTTCAAGGTCTCAGTGGTATAGCGTCTGATGCCTTTGGTCGATCCCTCTAACACCAGTGAATACATCAGCCGTCCAGTGCTGTCCGTTACATTTCAGCCAGGATTCAAATTCAAATTCATGTTTCATGTCTGTTTTGTTCATTCTTGATTGTTTTATTTATGATAATGTTACTTTTGTCGATTATGTTATTACCTTTTTTTTTTTGATTTTGTCAATGTATGTAAGATTACCTGTGTTACATTTCATGTGTTTTGTGGGTGGGCTACCAGCCAATCACCACCAGTAACCTTACCCTTAGCCCTATAAATCCGGAGGGCCTCCCAAGCAGTTCATTGTGTATAAGCTAGTGAGTCAATGAGTTTACTTGTGTTTATTGTTATTCTGGATCTTTGGATTTTGTGTTGGGACTTTGCTTGCCTTGTTTGTATTTCTGGCAACTTTTTTATGCCTTTTGTCAGCTTCATTGTATGGCAGAGCATTTTTTGTGAAAATAAACTTTTTATTTTATTAAGATCCTGTATTTGTCATCATTATTAACCGGACTTTGATTGCAAATCCCCTCCTATTTTTTTATGGGATGCTTGTCCTTTGGAACTCTCAGTTTATTACACTGTCGATACTACACTGCAGTTATTGAGCACAGTGAATATTAGAGTCAGGCTAGCAGCTCCAAACTTAAGTTAATAACGCTGCTATCAGAGACACACTGCATATGGCCAGAGTGAACGCTGACACAAAAAGCAAGAGAAGACATGTTAAAAAACCAACAATATGCATATCTTCAGTCCATCGCTATGTTGGGTCAGCATGTGCTCCCAGATTGCTCCATGAACAAGCGCTTTCTAACATCACAAAGTGACTTCAAAAATGTGAGAATTACAGCACACAGCCTCTAAATGAAGAGAATCCTCTTTATTCAACATGACAAATGTTCCGCCTTCACAGCCTTCTCTTTATACCGTAAGGCAATATCTCAATCTGGCTTGCTAATAGCGATTTGTCCAAACTTCAGCTTCTCACTAGCATTGTTTGATTTATCCATCGGTCCGACCTGACTGCTTCAGACTTACCTAATTGCTTGTCCTCTTTTTTATCCTCCTAAATAAGCACATTTCTTACCAACTAGCTTGTTCCTATTTTACAACATGGCAGTTTCCACTGCCAAGATAAAAATGTAATTAAAAAAAGGGAAGGAAATCTCATTACCTTATCCCATTTCAACCTGCACACAATAAACACCTACAGAGCCAGTCCAACAAGAACCTTTTAATGATTTCTTGATATTTTCTCCTGTGGAGACCTTCGTGACATCTTTTACACTGACATTTAAATCACATCTAGCGAAAAAAGTAATTAAACTGAGAATCCATCCTAATTTTTTTGGAGTTTCCAGAGCTTAGCGAGTCATATTAACCTATTAATCCAGGGCAGGACAGACTGTCCTGAAAGATAAACAGATGACTGGTCAAGCAGATAATAACCCAGCTGTCGGACAGCTACAGGCACTTGCCAACGCTCTGACTTGTGGAAGCACAGCTGGGACATGAAAAAATAAAGGTATATAATCACGCAAAATGGGATTTGGGCTACCTACACTTTTGGTCACACCAGTGATTAGGCTTTTAAGAGGAGGCAGAATGGTGTCCTCCTAACACACATAATGACTGCTTTAGGGTATACTGAAGGGGGGACTCTGAACAGCCCGGTGACGTTTAATTGTTGACAGTGACAAGTCCCAATTCGTAGTCATATGGTGTAAGTTCAAGTGCTGCTCCTACCCTCTATACATACTCATAAATACTGTATAAATATATAGATACGGTATGTGTGTGTGTGTGTGTGTGTGTGTGATGCTCTTACTGTTATGTTGGTCATTTTTCTTGGGCTTTGCAACATTCCTAGCCATGATCTATATATAGTTTTGTGGCTTGTCCAGATGAATAATTCTCAATATTTCATCAGTTTACTAATTAAATACTTCATTTTAAGGCTAATTATTTATTTTTTGTTTACTACAATACCATCGTAGATCCCAATAGATGCCACTATTTTGTGTTTTTCACTTCTCCCATATCCATGGGAGATGACATGCCATCAAACATTAAGATCCCAAAGCTCTTTCTGCGTCTTGCCCTTGAGATGTATTATTTTTTAATCTCCTGATATTTGACTTTGTGCTCTCATTTCTTTTGCTTTATCTTGTTGTGATCTCGTGGTTTTGACCACTGCCTTTTTCTGGCCATGTGTTTTTCCCACTCACTTTCCTTCTCTGTGCCCTCAACAATGGGACATTTACCTCAGCTCCACCCCAATCTCAGTTTTCTTTATTGGAGTTTGTTCATTTTGGTGTTTTTGGTTGATTATTTTGTAATAATTTGTTCATGATATTGTTCTTCTTAATTTCTGTCATTTAATAGCTCAATTTCCTTAATTGGTTTTGTAATTGTCGATTAGATTTTCAATCTGTACTAGTTTTTATATTAAGTCTAACAAGGCAGGGGTCCAAGCAAGGGCTCAGTATGCCTGTCAAGTCATTAGCAATCCCCGCTTTTACTGTTTGGCTCACATCTTGTACATCCCTTTCCTCTTTCTAAGTTTGTTGCTCTGTTGACGAGGAAGGATTTTGATTTACTGGCTTTTTGATTTTGCTAGTGTTTTTTGCATTTGATTTTTTGATTTGAGATACAATTGGATTGCCTTTGTCTTTCTTTTGTTTTTTATATTTTTGTTTTTCTTTTGTACCTTTTTTGTATTTTAATTTTGCTTCTTTATTATTTTGCTTTTGGAATAATCTTTTACTTTGTTCAATTAAATTTTTAAACTATGAGCTTTTTTTGGGATATTTTGTAACTTTTTGGATTTTTTTTTATGATTACTGTTTCTTTTGGGGCATTTTTTTCCTTCAATGTAAGAAGTTAAATTAAACATATTAATAATGTTATTTTGGTCCATGAGTTTTATGAGTATCCTCCTCCCTTTTTGCAATTTTTAGGCCTTCAATCTTAATTGTGTTACAATCAAGTGCCCTCAAAACAGCAAAAAGGACCCACCAGACCAGGTCAGAGACTTCACTGGCCTGCCTAAAGACAGACTTCACCCCAAGAAGAAGAACTCTACTGACAGGCTTCAAAATGCTCAGGCACCAAAAATGGGGAACAGGCTTTTAAATTTCAAAGTACTTTAAGTGCTACAAAATACGGGGGCAGCCAAAAATTCCCAGAATTGTTAAGGCAAAAAACTTTATCATCTTTATTCATCTTCAAACTACTCTCCTTCAGATTCAATACACTTGTTTGAGTGCTCCTCTCAGTCCTGGAAATATTTCATGTACTCATCTTTTGTTACCATGTCTGCAGCGTCCTGCATGTTTTGCTGGGATCTTATCACAGTAGCAAATCTTCTTCACTTTAGTCTCAATTTTGATGGATAAATCACAGGGAACAAGATCAGGTAAATATGGGGGATGCGAAACAACAACCACATTGCTTTTGGTCAAAAACTCTTTGGCTGACAATGCAGTGTAGGCAGGTACATTGTCATTGTGCAAAAATCCAGTTTTGCCTGCTTCATTATTCATGAAAATGTTTTTCCTGATGCTTTAATGTCGCCAATTTACAGTTTGTTCAATACGAACAATTTCTTTATAAACAAATTCATTAGTGTAGAAAACCATGATCATCATTGTCTTTTGAAAAATTGCCATTGTGAAATAAGAAAACAAAAATTCTTGGAAGTCACCTGAACAATTGTAAGATGAGCAGAAATCCCGACTCAATCAACTTAGCACAATGCCACTCGACAAACTGGATTAACAAGACAGTAGGCATATAATACATCTTGGAATAGTTAATAAATACACACTGCTCCCATGTTTCTAAATGATCGTAGGAATTTTTTGGACGCCCCCCCTATTTACTAAAATGTTTCTTAAAAGAAAAAAACTGTCAAACCCCTGGCTAGAGAAACAAATCCACAAAGAATCCTTATAAAAAAAGTACTTATTTGAATTTAATCAAAAAATGCAAGGAAAAAAAACAGCAAACAAATTCTTATTTGAAATTCACAAACCATAACCTAAAAAGAAAAGGAAAAAATTCAAAAGCCATAAAAAGATAATACAAATAATGCACATCTTAACAAAACAATCACTATGAACCACTGACAGGCCTAATTCCCAGGCTGAGGTGGTCTTTCAGCAGTGACATCAAGATGGCCCCTCTTTTTGGATTCCTCTCACAAAGCACAGGAATCATAAGAGAACACATCATACATGGATACTAATAATGAAAAAGTCTGAATTGGTGCGAGCTGCCCTAATTCAAGGCATTCATAAGAAATGTAATGATTTTGTGGCAAGCGGCTGGGGGCGGTACCCAGCCGGGACGCCCAGAAGGACCGGAAGAGGGACTATGCCTCCTCCGGACCACGAGGGGGTGACCGCCCTGGTGGCTATGGGGACCATGGGAAAGGAGCTCAACCCTAAAGGGGCCCATGGTCACCGCCAGGGAGTGCCCCGATGCCTGAGGAGCCCTGGCCCTCAGCACTTCCGCCACACCTGGAAGTGCTGGGAAGAAGACGACCAGGGACACCCGGAGTGCTTCCGGGTGCACAGCCGGAACTTCCGCCGCACCAGGAAGTGCCGGCGGAAGTTCATCGGGAGGCACCAGGAGCACGTCAGGGTGAACATAAAAGGGGCCGCCTCCCTCCATTCAGCAGCTGGAGTCGGGTGGAAGAGGATGAAGCCTGGAGGAGAGCAGTGGAGGTGGCCAGAAGGAGAGGCATTGAGGAAAGAGGCCTGGACTGTGGGTGTTTGGTACGGGGGTACTGGGTTGTGTGCACTATAAATAATAGATAGAGAGGAATAAACATGTGTTGGTAGTAAAACCTTCAGTGTCCACTTGTCTGTGTCCAGGGGGAACCTCAAAAAAGCTTGATGTCTTGCATAACCAAGCCTCAAGATCTGTTGAATGGTATGTCATATAGTAATAATAATTATAATAATAATTCTTTACATTTATATAGCAGTTTTCTCACAACTCAAAGCACTCTCCACCAAGGTTATTATAGTTAACGAAAACTAAAATCAAAACTGAAACTAAATGAAACTATTAAAGTAGCTGGAAAGACTAACTGAAATAAAATAATAATTTTAGTTTTCGTTTTTGAATGAATATTCTTGCTGTTAGTTTTCAACCCTTATAAGTTTTAACTCTAAAACTGAAAGTCATCCATCACGTGCCACCCACACATATTCATCCAGTGAACGGTGGCTGGTGATGGAGGGCGGGTGTTCACACAGCATTTGCGGTGACAGAGCAAGCTGAATACGCACGTGTGGAATAGAAAGCAATTTACACGCTGCCTTTCTTTGCTCTTGTTGTATATCAAGATGCAATTCAAATGACTGAAATCGGAATGAGCTGCTCAACAAAAACTTTACTGTATGGACAGAAAAATCAAGAGTGAGTAACGTTTCAGTTTATTTCTCAGGTGCCTGCTTTTGTTGACAGTAATTCACCTGCCACTTCGCACACAAAGTAAAGAGAAAGTATAGTAATCATGAAAAAAAATCGACCTTGACATTTTGATTAATCTTCACATTTTAGACTTCCTTGAGTCCAAAAATGCTGTTTTTTGGAATTATGTCTGTGTGTGTGTAAACATGATATCTCAAAAACGCAACTAGATAGATGGATAAAATTTGGCATGTGGTTGTTACACCAGAATTGTAGATGTGTATTAACTTTTGGGCCAAATCCATTAACCAGAAGTGGTACTTTACCTGAACACATAGTCTATTTTTTTTATTCATGTAGCTGCAGAGTCTGATTTATTCAACTTTACTTTTATAATAATTGTTCCAATATATTGTTAAATTGATTTGATTTGATGTTGATGGTTCTTTAATGTACATAATATAATCATTGTCTTGCGGTTTACTCTTCAACTATCCACTCCCATATCTGAGTACACGAGAAAGTCTAGGGGAGTCCTTAACATTTTTGAATGGAATATTGAAGGCATTCATTATAAGCACATTGTCGTTGGAGCAGGATATGTTGTGCGTTGTAGACATTTAGAATAAAAAACCCTCACACCTTAAAATTCACCTAAATTTCATTACAAATTGGCCCATTCTGGGCAATAAAAAGAAAAGAAAAAAGTGGCAACAGTCAGCGCAGATTTGATCAGCACAAATGACATAGAAAATATTTTACAAATTATAAAATTGTGTAAAATTGTTCATATTCAGTACCTGGTTTTGATTATGCTTGTTTTTATCAGGCAAAAACAAAACCAAAATGTAAAGTGTGTTGTGTAGTGTAGTAAGCTTCCACTAACATTAAACTCATATCCAAACCCGTTAAGTGTACAGTTCTGTCTCATTGTGACACAAAAACTAAACTCCATAGTAGCTCTTTAACCATACTATAATTACTAAAACTAAAACTGAAACTAATATATATACATACAAAAATAAAATAGAAACGTCTTTGCAAAATAAAAACTAAATTAAAACTAAAAATACATGATGATGGAAAACTAAAACTAAACTGAATTTCGAAGTAAGGTCAGAAAAAATATAGAAATAAAACCTAATATAAAACGGCAAAACTATAATAACCTTGTTCTCCACACAGGGAGAACCCGGGAAGCAAACCCACAATCTCTTTACTGAAAGGGTTTGTCTTTTAGTGGTGAGTTAGGAGGAAACAGAAAATGAAAATGTGAATTGAATTCAAAGTGTTCATAATTCTTATAAATGCAATAAACAGAAAAATATGAATAAAATTTTAACAATCACAATAAACAAAGAAGACACAAAAAGGGAAAATAAACATAAGCCAGGGAACACACCCTGACTGTAACACAACCATCCTGAGTTTTAGAATCCAGAGCTACTGTCCTGCAGTGGAGCAGGTAAACTCAATCCATAATCTGCAGCTGGGGAACAACCTCTTGAATTAAATTCATAAAGATGTATATTCTGTTGTGAGATAAGACTTCCAGTAGTTTCAGTAGAGTAGGAGCTGATCCTGCTTGAAAATAGTTTAAGTTCAGGGTAAAATGTGTTTTCTTGCAATAAAAGCATCCTGTGGAAGAGACACCAGTCTTCCACTATGTAGAGTTAGTCCATTGTTGTTTACGTTTCAACATTATGTTTTGATGTTTAAAATTTTGAACATTTTTAATTATTGTAGGTGGCAATTGGCCGAGAAATTGAAGTGCACTTAACAATCGAACAAGGCTGTACTGAACAGAACGTTTTACTTACACTGGAATTTACTAAGTCCCCCCAAGATCTTGAACTGGATTAGGCAGTGTGAGAATGTTATGTTCTTCTAAGTACTTTAAACTGTTTCAAAGATGTCCATTCCTGAGTCTGTCTGGCTGCAATGTCAGACCTTCCACCTAATTGGAGGGGAGCTCACTTGTTTGTTGAATTCATATCAGCAACTTTTATCAATGAAAAGAAGTAGCAGCCTAAGCACTTATGCCCATAGGACTTCACAATCTGCTGAAAGTGATGGCCACACCTGGTGCTTCAAGCTCTCATGTCTACCTGGGACCCCCAATAACTCCCTTGCCAGCAACGGTTTGGGAATTAAACATACTGTGAGCACCTTGATTGAAAGTTCTTCATGATGTTTTCAGAAGTTGGTCATAACAAAGGTTGTCTCTATAGCCAGGACGCCTGCCATTCAAAGAGCTCAAAGATCATTAACAATAACTTTTGCACACAGGCAAACCTTCCCCACATGAAAGCAAAGAGTTTTAAGCTGGTGGCAGGCTGCTAACAGCAAAATCCTTTGCCACAGTCTTCTTCTATTGATCAGCAAATACTTTCAGAGCTAATGCAAACAAAGTATGGGGCCCGCACATGTACGGGTTCCCTTTCTCCCCTGACCTTATCAAACCTTCCTTGAGCTGTAAATTTGTTTTAGGATGTTGTCACTTTCAATGCTCACTTTTCACTGATATTGTTTGCAAGGGAACCTGGCCTTCCCCAAAGGATGGCGATTCCAATCAAGATCTGATTGGCTCTTTGTAGCCAAGAGCTACTTGAGCTCAGAGGGGGAAACAACATTCATTAGTGATACTGACAGACTCCAGGCACCTGCATTTTAATGCAATTACCAGAAGAACATGCAGTTCACTCCTGAGGCTGCTTAATAACAAACATCCAAAATTGGGAATAGAGTGAGGTGTTAAGGAAAAGGAACCAGAGGGCCTTCCAACACATATAAGAAAGAAAGAAAGAAAGAAAGAAAGAAAGAAAGAAAGAAAGAAAGAAAGAAAGAAAGAAAGAAAGAAAGAAAGAAAGAAAGAAAGAAAGAAAGGGTTATGTGAAAAATGTATTGAGTCACTGATTTTAAAAATTGACTGAATGTGATGTTGGGATAGTTAACAGCTATGAGCTTAATGTTCTGTATGGTCTCTTATATTTTGTTAGATGTATTACATTTGAAAGAAAGAAAGAAAGAAAGAAAGAAAGAAAGAAAGAAAGAAAGAAAGAAAGAAAGAAAGAAAGAAAGAAAGAAAGATTAGTTTTCGTTAGATGACAAAAACAAGATTATCTCTCTCCTACAAGTATTCAAAAGACAAGATAAAACTGGTGGCCAAGTCTTTTGCCTGGCATGCCGAAAGGCCGCTTTTTCTGGTTAGTATTTTGAGCTGGCATGAACTAAAGTTTTGCTAATTTGTGTACATAAACAGGGTCCCCCGGGCACTGAAACGCTGCAATTACCATGTCCTTGCCCTCCGAAGAAATCTGCCTTCCTGGCATCTGATGAAAACAGCCCTCCATTCATAAACAAGAGAGGCTTCTCTGCAGAAGTGCAGATTACCCACGATGCTAATTATCCGCCTGCTAGTTTGCGTGCCAATTCCCTGGCCAAGATTCCCATACCCTGCGACAGTCAAACTGGAAGTGGCAAATTTGAGAAGAGCCTCTAGGGCGAGGGCTGGACAGGGCCTGCATATCGCAGTTCGACCAGAGCGTGAATTTGGCTCATTTAGCTGTCATGTTCACTGAAAGTGAAAGGAGCGTATTATCTAATTTTTATTTCTCTGGCAAAGTAACTTCATAATCTTCTCAATTTTATGATTTGACAATTACCTCGAGCGAGAGCTGTTCCAATGTTAATGTCAAATAAATCTCTGGTCTTAAAAATCTGTTTAAGTTCTTTACCACAGCAATAAATTATCTGAAATAATGTTAGCATTACAATATTCACATATGAATATAAAATAAGAACATATCTCTAGTTGGCATTTTTATGAGCTTATTAGTAGGACGCCACACAAGAGATTAGGCTCTTACTGGACATAGGAAATTACTTACTCTTCTTATTATAAGGAAGCCATCAGACTAGAGAGGCAAGTGTGATACCAAACAGGCTATTTGGACCAAACTAGTCAGGGTCATGTCTCAGTAATGATCACATTTCTAAGGCTTCTTATTGGCACAGTTATCTTGAGTTGCTCTATTTGAGGATACAGGTAAGCTAAACAGATACCAACTGTGGAGTCAAACCATCAGAAAGTGTGCACTGCAGAGCAATTTAACAATGGCTGCCTATCAGCTCCAGAGAAGAAGCTCTGAATTCCACTTTGGTCACTGCCTGTGTAAAGTGTGCATGTGTTCCTAGCTGCCCTTTGAGTTTTTCTTTGGATATGCCCATTTGTTTCACCGTAGTGCTCACTGGTGACTCTAAACAGCCCTGGTATGAAGAAGAGTGGATTTGTTCATAGACTGGATAGAACTTTTAACCTGTCTAGAGATGGTCCCTATCCTGTGCTCAAAGTTGCCAATATAGGGCACTATCTTCCTTCAACTTTTTATAAAATTAAAGCTTTCACTAAATGAATTAATGAGTTATACCTATAGATAAACGGACTGTCAAAGTACAACAAAAACACAGCCAACATGAAAAACTTAACATTTGAGAGTTTGCAAGGCCATATAGTAATGTGATCAGAGTCCTTAATCTTTTACCCTGATTTGACTTCATATTAGTTTATTTTTTCTGGTATCCAGTGGAGATGCCTTCAGAATCTTAAAGCTCTATTCCATTTTAATTAAAACACTGTCACTTTATATATAATGATATTGCACGTGTCTGAACTTGGTATACACTAACACCAGGTCTGCATATAGAGCAACTCCCCACCCTCACATTGGACTGTCTGATCACATTATAGTAATGCTTACTCCGGCATATATGCCATTGCTGAAGAGAAGAAAGCCGGTAATAAAGCAGGTCAGAACATGGCCAGATGGAGCTTCTGAAGCCCTGCAGGACTGTTTTGAGAGCACAGAATGGAGTGTCTTTAGAGAAGCGGCGACCATTGATCATTGATTGGCTCACCTTCTCTCTCTCTCTCTCATTTTTCCTAGGGCACGAAGCGGAAGCGGAAGCAAAGCAGAAGCGGACAATGGCCGACAGTGAGGTGAATCGCATTGCAACTGTAGTCGAGGAACTCCAGGCACTCGATGAACAGATTCAGATTCTTCTGTCCAGACGAAGATACCTCAGAGATCTGAAGGCTCGGCTGTTGGATAAACCGTCCTCGCCATCTGTTATCGGCGTAACATCAACCCCGCGTTGTGCCGCGCAAGTCACCTTCACCCCCGCACCTCGTAGGAGCGACACCGATGATGACCTCGGTGTATTTCAGCTATGCAGGCGGGGGTTCAAGGCCAGAACACCTCCATCGGCACAGGCAAGCTTCGTAACCCAGAACCGGTTTGACCCTCTAAGCGTCCCCAGTTCGCCTTCAGCTCCTGGTGATGTAATTGTGGTAGGTGATTCTATTGTTAGGAACCTCAATATCACTTGCCCTAATAGAAAGTCTTTTGTTTCTTGTTTTCCCGGTGCTCGCGTCCGAGATGTGACGAGACGTGCACCGGCGATCTACAAGAACAGGGCAGTTGGAGCCATTGTTATACATGCTGGCGTAAACGACATAAGGCACCGACAGTCGGAGATCCTCAAGGCAGACTTCACTGCATTAATTAAAGACACAAAGGAGAGGACCCCATCGGCAAAGATCTTCATCTCGGGTCCACTCCCTCTCGTCAGACGATCAAACGAGTATTACAGTCGTCTGCTTGGTTTAAACAACTGGCTGCAGGGCTTCTGCAAGAATCAAGACATCGGGTTCATCAACAACTGGGACCTCTTTTGGGAAAGACCGCGTTTCTTCAAGCGAGATGGCCTGCATCCGAACAGCTTCGGCGCCCGGGTCCTCTCCGAAAACATATCGAAGGTAATTCGTTTATCTTGACTATCTATCTCTGCTTTTAACCCCTTCCGAAATGCCACTCCTGTGTTTGGTCATGATAATTGTTTAAAAAAATCTTCCATAAAAGTGCGCAACATAAATACTGTAATAACCAATCTTAATGCACATAGAAAATCTAGGCAATACGGCATAAACGCCAATAATTTAATTAAAGTTACTACTTTAGATGAACAATGTATTAAAAGTGTAAAAACAGATCATAGATTAAATAAAAAATACACACAGAGCGGCGCTAATAAAAATAACTTAATTCCTGTTCCCTATATCAATAACGCACATAGTATTCATCTCTGCTCCTCCGAAACATTGAATATGGCACTATTAAATATTAGAGCTTTAACTAACAAGACGTTTTTTATCAACGACATTATTAGTGAAAAAAAAATAGATTTTATTGCACTAAGTGAAACGTGGCTTAGCTCAGATGGCGCAGCTGTTTTAATCGAATCTGCGCCTCCGGATTACAGTTTTACTCGTGCTGATCGCCAAGGAAAGAGAGGTGGAGGGCTAGCAAACATTTACTCGAGCAGGTTAAAATGTAAAAATATCAGTTTTGGTAAGTTCAAGTCTTTTGAG
The DNA here is from genome assembly GCF_900747795.2 of Erpetoichthys calabaricus. Taxonomy (NCBI): domain Eukaryota; kingdom Metazoa; phylum Chordata; class Cladistia; order Polypteriformes; family Polypteridae; genus Erpetoichthys; species Erpetoichthys calabaricus. The sequence continues at coordinate 113,968,809 of NC_041395.2, read as the reverse complement.
TATCTCGCCATTGTTATTCAGGGAGTTTCTCACGTTCTAGTATTATCCGTGTATAGACCTCCTAAATTCAACGCGTCTTTCTTTGAGGAATTCTCTGACTTGATGTCAATCTTAATTACGAACTATGACGCACTCTTAATAGTCGGCGACTTTAATTTTCATGTAGATAATCAATGTGACCAAAAAGTAAAAGAATTTATGAACCTCCTGGACTCTTTTGATTTGAGACAGCTCGTTAATCAGCCTACACATAAAGCAGGTCATACGTTAGACTTAGTAATTACTAAAGGACTAAAAGTTGATATAAAGCAGGTCATTGATACGGGTCTTTCAGACCATTTTCTTCTACTTTTTAATATAGAAATAATGATAGAAAACACTCATGAGAAGCATATTGTTAAAAAACGCTTCTTTGACTCATCAGCAACTTTAAAACTTACAAACATTCTAACCAATCAGTCCGTTTATAGTGCCAACTATAATAGCGAGGAGAATGTAAATAGTAAGGTGGAAAGATTTAATACTAAAGTGAGGGCTGCTGTTGACATAGTTGCACCTGAAAAGACAGTTAAAAAATCTTCTAGCATTGTTATACCTTGGAAGACCCAAAGAGTGTCTGATTTAAAGAGAACATGCCGTAGAGCTGAGCGTAAATGGAGGAAGACTAAACTAACTATTGACTATGAGATATTAAAAGTTAAAATAACAGAATACAATAACACAGTCCGTCTTGAGAGGCGCTGCTATTTCTCTAAGCTTATAAATAACAATGCTAGTAATCCCAGAGTCTTATTTTCGACAATTGATCATCTGTTAAACCCAGGTAACTCAAAGGAATGCCTCCTAAGTACTTCCAGTAAAACCTGTGAGGCTATCGCTGTATTTTTCAATCAAAAAATTAATGATATTAGAAATAACATAGTATATCTCCCCAACACTAAGGATCCCCCGAAACCCCAGTACTCCATAATAAATAAATTAGAGTCTTTCACTAGGATAGATTTACCTGATTTGCATAAAATAATTTCTCAAATGAAACCATCCACCTGTGCCCTTGACCCAATACCAACAAATTTTTTCAAAGAAGTATCGGGTGTGCTTATTGATAATGTTCTTGACATAGTAAATTCGTCATTAGATACGGGGGTCTTCCCAGACTGTCTTAAGACTGCGGTAGTTAAACCCCTACTTAAGAAAAATAATCTCGACCCCTCTTCTCTTGAAAATTATAGACCCATCTCTAACCTGCCTTTCTTAAGTAAAATTCTAGAGAAGGCAGCCATTATGCAGTTAAATGAGCACCTCAATAAACATGCTATTCTTGATAAATTTCAGTCAGGTTTTAGAACAAATCACAGCACAGAAACTGCACTCGTTAAAGTAGTAAATGACTTGCGGGTAAATGCAGACAGAGGCCATTTATCTGTTCTCATCCTCTTAGATTTGAGTGCCGCATTTGACACTATTGATCATAATATTCTTAAGAATCGCCTTAGTCAATGGGTGGGCCTCTCTGGCAGTGTCTTAAACTGGTTTGAATCCTACCTGGCAGGGAGAAAATTCTTTGTTAGTTGTGGTAATTATAACTCAAAGACACATGATATTCTATATGGTGTTCCACAAGGCTCTATCCTGGGTCCGCTGCTCTTCTCAATCTACATGCTTCCATTAGGTCAGATTATCTCGGGACATAACGTGAGCTACCACAGCTATGCTGATGACACACAGCTGTATGTATCAATAGCACCTGATGACCCTAAATCTCTTGATTCGCTAACACAATGTCTAACCTGTATCTCAGAATGGATGAATAGTAACTTTCTCAAATTAAATAAAGAAAAAACCGAAATCTTAGTGATTGGCAATAATGGATACAGTGAGGCTATTAGAAATAAACTGGATGCATTAGGATTAAAAGTCAAATCGGAGGTAAAAAGCTTAGGGGTAACCGTTGATTGTAATCTGAATTTTAAATCGCATATTAATAAAATCACTAGGACAGCATTTTTTCACCTAAGGAACATAGCAAAAGTTAGACCTCTTATATCATCGAAAGATGCAGAGAAATTAGTTCATGCGTTTGTCTTTAGTCGACTAGATTACTGTAATGCACTCCTCTCAGGACTACCCAAAAAAGACATCAATCGTTTGCAGTTAGTGCAGAATGCAGCTGCTAGAATCCTTACCAGGAAAAGAAAATCCGAACACATTTCTCCAGTTTTGATGTCACTACACTGGTTACCTGTGTCATTCAGAATTGACTTTAAAATTCTGCTTATGGTTTTTAAAGCTTTAAATAATCTCGCCCCGTCTTATATATCGGAATGTCTGACACCTTATATTCCAAATCGCAACCTCAGATCCTCAACTGAGTGTCTCCTTAGAATTCCAAGAGCAAAACTTAAAAGAAGTGGTGAGGCGGCCTTCTGCTGTTATGCACCTAAAATCTGGAATAGCCTGCCAGTAGCAATTCGCCAGGCTAATACAGTGGAGCACTTTAAAAAACTACTGAAAACACATTACTTTATCATGGCCTTCTCATAACTTCACTGTAATTTAATCCTGACACTCTGTATATCCAATTCATTATAATAACCATTCAAAATCTGTACTAACCCCTACTCTCTCTTCTGTTTCCTTTTCCGGTGTCCTATTGGTGGTGGCTTGTGCCACCACCATCTACCCAAAGCACCATGATGTTCCAACAATGATGGATGGATTAAAAGCCAGAAGTCTGTATAACCATCAGCATCAAGTGACTCCGTGAGAACCCTAACTACAAAGAGGACTATTTCATTTATGTTAGGTAGAATGCCCAAAGGGGACTGGGCGGTCTCGTGGCCTGGAACCCCTACAGATTTTATTTTTTTCTCCAGCCTTCTGGAGTTTTTTTTTGTTTTTTCTGTCCACTCTGGCCATCGGACCTTACTCCTTCTTATGTTAACTAAGGTTGTCTTATTTTAATTTCTTATTTGTCTTTTATTCTTCTTTTCTTCATTATGTAAAGCACTTTGAGCTACTTTTTGTATGAAAATGTGCTATATAAATAAATGTTGTTGTTGTTGTTGTATCACATTGACAATAACGAGTATGCCGAAGCAGTAACAGGATACATTGACAAATGCACTGGAGATGTCACCGCCATCAAATCTGTCTCAACACGCGCTAACCAGAAGCCATGGTTCACAGCAGAAGTTCACGAGCTGCTGAAAACAAGGGATGCTGCCTACAAAGCCAACGACGAAGTGGCACTCAGAGCAGCTAGAACCAACCTGTCCCGAGGCATTAAGTTAGCAAAGCGGGAGTACTCAAAGAAAATTAGTGATCACTTCGCCTGCTCAAGAGATTCTCGTCGAATGTGGCAGGGCATCCAAACCATCACGGATTATAAGGCCCCACCGCATATGTGTGTTAACGACACCTCTCTTCCAGACGCTCTTAACACCTTCTATGCCAGGTTTGAGACACAGAACAATAAACCAGCATGGAAGACCATCCCCTCGTCAGACAATCAAATTCTGTCCCTGTCTGCAGCTAGTGTGAGAAGGACTCTCATCAGGGTCAACCCACACAAAGCTGCTGGACCAGATAACATACCTGGACGTGTGCTCAGAGCTTGTGCTGACCAGCTGACTGATGTCCTAGTGGACATCTTCATCATCTCCCTGAGCCAAGCTGTTGTGCCACAATGTTTTTTAAAACACCACCATCAGACCTGTCCCAAAGACAGCTACAGCCTCGGAACTCAATGACTACCGCCCAGTGGCACTCACTCCAATCATTATGAAGTGCTTTGAGTGGTTAGTTTTGAGTCACATAAAGAATCAGATGCCCCCCAAACTGGACCCTCTACAGTTTGCATATCAATCAAATCGATCAACTGATGATGCAATTTCAATGGTATTCCACCTGATCCTGTCACATCTGGATCACCGCAATGCACATGTAAGAATGCTGTTCATTGATTTCAGCTCAGCATTCAATACTATAATTCCCAGGCAGCTGATCAGTAAGCTGGATCTGCTCGGACTCAACACCTCCACCTGCAACTGGATTCTGGACTTTCTCACTGAAAGACCTCAAACAGTACAGATTGGGAATATAAGATCTAACACCATCACACTGAGCTCAGGTGCCCCCCAGGGTTGTGTGCTGAGCCCGCTACTCTTCACGCTGTTGACCCATGATTGCACCTCCAACTCTGACACAAACCACATTATCAAGTTCGCCGATGACACTACAGTAGTGGGACTCATTGAGAATGACGATGATGCGGCGTACAGAGAAGCGGTGGAACGGTTGGCACTTTGGTGTAAAGACAATAATCTGTCTCTTAATGTTGAAAAGACAAAAGAGTTGATTGTTGGCTTCAGGAAGACAAAGGCTGTCCATCTCCCACTCAACATTGATGGCGTCACAGTAGAGAGAGTGAAGAGCACCAAGTTCCTCGGTGTTCATATCACAGAGGACCTGTCCTGGACCAAAAACACCAACTATCTTACAAAAAGAGCCCAGCAGCGTCTTTACTTCCTGCGACGACTGAAGAAGATGCACCTCCCTAAACCCATACTTACCACCTTCTACAGAGGCACCATAGAGAGCGTCCTGACCAGCTGTATTACAGTCTGGTATGGAAACTGCCATGCCTCCGACCGCAAAGCCCTTCAGAGGATTGTGCGGACTGCTGAGTGCATCATTGGCAGCTCTCTACCCAGTCTGCAGGAGATCTACACCTCACGCTGCCTTCATAAAGCCACTAGCATCATGGCTGACCCCCACCACCCCTCCCACCAATTGTTTACTCCTCTTCCATCTGGAAGATGACTCTGCAGCATCAGGAGCAGGTCTGCGAGATTGTGCAATAGTTTCTTTCCCCAAGCAGTCCGGCTCCTGAACACCATGCTGCCCTCCTCCACACTGGACTCTTTACTCCACACACTCTCTGGATTACATAATACTACTTAATACTGTACAGTAATCCCTCCTCCATCGCGGGGGTTGCGTTAGAGGACCATATGTTTATATGGTTATTTTTATATTGTCATGCTTGGGTCACAGATTTGCACAGAAACAGGGGAAGTTGTAGAGAGACAGGAACTTTATTCAAACACTGCAAACAAACATTTGTCTCTTTTTCAAAAGTTTAAACTCTGCTCCATGACAAGACAGAGATGACAGTTCCGTCTCCCAATTAAAAGAATGCAAACATATCTTCCTCTTCAAAGGAGTGCCCGTCAGGAGCAGATAATGTCAGACAGATAGAGAGAAGAAAGCAAACAAATCAATAGGGCTGTCTGACTTTTAAGTATGCGAAGCACCGCGGCACAAAGCTGTTGAAGGCGGCAGCTCACACCCCCTCCGTCAGGAGCAGACAAAGAGAGAGAGAGACAGAGAAAAACAAACAAGCAAAAATCAATACGTGCCCTGCGTGCTTTTAAGTATGCGAAGCACCGTGCAGCATGTCGCTTCATGAAGCAGCTGCACAGAAGGGAGCAACGTGAAGATAATCTTTCAGCATTTTTAGACGAGCGTCCGTATTGTCTAGGTGTGCGAACAGCCCCCCTGCTCAATCCCTCTAGTCAGGATCAGAGAATGTCAGCGCAAGAGAGAGAGAGAGAAAATTAAGTTGGGTAGCTTCTCAGCCATCTGCCAATAGCGTCCCTTGTATGAAATCAACTGGGCAAACCAACTGAGGAAGCATGTACCAGAAATTAAAAGATCCATTGTCCGCAGAAATCCGCGAACCAGCAAAAAATCTGCGATATATATTTAAACATGCTTACATATAAAATCCGCGATAGAGTGAAACCGCGAAAGGCGAAGCGCGATATAGCGAGGGATTACTGTATATGTTTTTTAGTTATATATATATATATATATATTTCTTGTGTACTGCACCTTTTGACTCTGGAGGACGATATTTCGTCCCACTGTGTACTGTAAGTATATTGTTAGGATGACAATAAAGCTCTACTTGAGTTGACTTGACTTGAAACATTTGGCACAAGAGTGCCTTTTTAGTGGTAAATTAAGGGGATCTTCAACACTCCCCAGCCAATTAGACCCTTAGGTGTTCTTACTAGAACTTAGAATTCTGGGGTTGGGACCTTTCATATTGGGAGGTGGGCATTGGGACTGTCACTGAGCCAGATGTTTAGTGAGGCCTCTACACCCTGGTCTCCAAGGACTGTGTCCCCATCTTCTCCCTTTCTATCAGTGGCATGATTTTAGAATTTCTTCCATGGTAACGGGGCTTTGCAGCCTACAGTACTTGTTGGCACTGTCTCCTAGCAGAATGGTAATAATAGAAATGCCGTCTAGATACATAAGGACAAGTCTGCTCTGTATCAGACAGAAGACGTGATGATCATGTAATGTGGGGCTTGATGGCTTGAAATGCTTATTTTAATCCTCGCTGAAATAAATTAAAGGTACATCAGTATGTAGGCTAATATTCAGAGAATAGGGAGCTGTGTAATGCCTTTCTTGAAATATACTTATTCACCTAATTTTGACTGGAAATAGTACATCATCCAATAATTGTAGGAATTATTCCGGGGTACTCTCATAACACAGGGGTGCATGTTGGGGTTGATAGTCAACTAAAAATTGGGCCTGCACAAGTGTGTACCAAAGTGCTCTGCAGAGGACTGGCCTCCTAACAAGGATTTTTCCTGCCTTGCACCTAATGCTATCAGGATAGGTTACCTCTTCCTGCAGTTCTCCACTCGAAGCCTGAATGTAAATAAAAAGAACATGTTGCTTTTTACCATTTTTGTCAAGAAAAGCAGAGTTTCTCAGTCCTTGGTCATCATGTACCTTTTCTTAAGGTCACTCAGATCATAGACTCAACTAATAGAGCCAATCTTGACCATTAGACACTCAGATAAGAAGCCTGACCCTTGTGGTGACAGAACATTTAGTGCATTGATTCCTATGAGAAGAGTAATCTTCATTACAGCTTCTTGTCTAAAGTCTATTACATTGTAAAGACAGAAGGAGAAAACAAATGGCCATATTCACAGCCTACAATACACAAGAAAATATACAAGAAATATCATGTGAGGCTGTGCCCAGGATGAGCTGCCATATGCTAACTGAGCCTTGCTAGCTACAGATGGTAGATGACACCCCAACAGCATGCACCAGGTGCCCAGCCGGGAACGCATGCCAATATTCTCTTCCCATTATCACATAATACAGCAAATTTTCTTCCATCATTACTGACTTCAACTCAGCTTAATATTGTCTTCTTGTTATCTAGAACTGAACTTCCTAAATGTGTACTAGAGGAAAAAGTTAAACACTCAATGCATTTATATTAAAAAAAAAAAAAAGGGATACCAAATATCCATGTTTCAGAGGAGTGCTAGAGGAACCAAAATGCAAGACAGAGATTTAAGAAGTTGTGCCCTGCTTAATTATTACTTTTAGAATCTGTGAGTAGAGTCGTATAGATAAGCACAGGTTCACTACAGACAATTTAGTTATTACTAGTGTCAGCATAGTGGCAGAGTCTGCCACATGCATTTGTGGGTACCAGCTTTTGCCAACTTTTTCAGTCTTCCACTGATTTTTACATTCTCAAGTGTAGACCTATGTTAGTTGGCCGTAGTGCCACCTATAATAGTAGTAAATTTAAGATCAGTAGAGTATAAACTTCAAACAAACCTAGATACTGGAGTGAGACACTGGCATTGCCACTGAAAACAGTACTCCACAAATGATAATGCTAAGAGTGCTGTGGTTCAATGCCTCCAAGAGGAGGAAAAACACAGGGTTCATGGTGGGCACTGTTCTCAGTACTACATACATGTGTAGCAGTGTTACTGTACGTAAAATGTACTACATCTCCCGGCGGCCCTGGTGCTATGACGTTATTGCACAGCTTAGGAGGGTGCATGAGTGGCTGGAAAGAAGATTGAGCAAGTGGGATCTTTAAAAAAGGAACATTAAAGACACCATGAGGATTGTGTCTTTATACACCTGATCCCTTGATTTACAGTTCCCATTTGGATGCATGTGCTGTCCTGCGCCTGTTTGTCTGAACGAGTTTGTCTCGATTGGATACGTCTTTGTCCGTGGTGCACTCCCAATCACCTCATGCCACATCAGGAACTCTTAAGACAAGACTTTACATTCCTTTTGAAGAGCTGTTCACAAGGTGTTTCTTTCACTCATCTGTGTTGGACATTGTCATTAGTGTTGACTGTTTACTGTTAGTGTTGTAATTTATTATTGCCATTGGGGATTTGGGAGGGCCTTTGCATATGCAGTTTTGATTGTATTGTGTGTGTTTTTTTATTATTATTGGATTAATATATATTCACTGTTACTTATCTATTCATTGTGTAAATAACAATGTTTATTTGTGTGAGTGTGTGCATGCTGGATCAAGGCTGGATGCATTCCTGGGTCCCCACAAATAAAATGAATAAATCGTTGTCTTCGGATGGTATGAATCTTAGCAACATCTTGACCACTACACGTGTGATGTCCGTGCAAGCCTGTACGTAATTCCTGCGTGCGAGGCGAGGTGGTGGGGAGTTAGAAACAATTGCATTTGTGAGAAATCATTCAGGCAGTGGTCTTCGCTATTATTGGTTGCATTGCTGTAAAAACAATTAAATTGATCATTTTTTTCATACAGAAACATTTTTTGTGTTAAAAACAATATAGAAATTTAATTCATATTTATTTTATACCATAATAATACCAGAGATTTCAGCAATACTTTTACACAATTAATATGGAGCAACACAATTGGATTCAAAATCCATTTGCAACTAATGCTGAAAATTCCACAGAAGCACATTCCCTTCAGATTCGAGAAGAAGTTCTTGAATGAAGTAATGATGGGACGCTAAAATTGAAATTGACCGAAGTTCCAATGGATGTTTTCTGGAGAAGACTATCCTCTGATTTCTGACAAGGCTACTGCAGTTCTACTCCCATTTACTACAACATATCTATCCAAACAAAGTTTGTCAGCTGTAGATTTAACAAAAAATGATAAGCGGTCGTGCCTTGACAAAGAACTTGAAATTGCTCAGTCAAATATTGAACTTAATATAAAACTACTGTGTTCATTAAAACAAGCACACCTATCATTAATTGTAGTTCAATGTTTATATTAATTAATTAAAGTTATGTTAAAATATTGTTAACTGTGATGCTAAATTGATCAAATAAAAAACAATACATTTCTTTGTATGCACTTTGTAATTCCTAGATTTTTTGTATATTTTTGCTTGTGGTGTGCGCAGATTTCTGGGAAGAGCTTAGGTGTGCTGAGGGCGAGAAAAGAATGCTGAGCACTGACTTAAAACACCATAAAAATAATGCAGCTGTGTATTTAGCCAGGGGAACTTGGACACTCTTCTGTTTGTATATTTATTTAATAACAGTGGGAATGCTGGGAGGTAAAAAAAATCTGCTCAGTTTCACATGGAGAGGCAGTGGTGGGGATTGAACCAGCAGCCTTGTTGTTTTTCTGTAACAATGATGTCTATCATTTAGTTCCTGTAAGCTGGTGCTGCCAACCACTGATTCATTCATCTTCTTTGGGGGTAAAATACACAAGTCAATTTTCACTACAGCATTTGAAATACACAGTCCTAACATGGGATTTGGGGATATTATGCCATAAAGCACATATTGATAAATATTCATGGGAAATTTAAACATAACCCTCCATCTGTTATCTTTAGCCCATATGGAAGCAATAAGAGGGGGCAGTTATTTGTCCTCCAAAACCGTTTTGCATGAATTAACATTATCTCCTGGCTACTTTAACATTCTTCTTGTTTTCAGTTTATTTGAGCAAGTTTCCAATGACTGAAAATGTAACTGACTGTGTAATAATTTATTTAATCTACAATCTATGAGCCATAAATGAGCTAAATGACTTGCTTGGGACCCTCAACTCACACAAAGAAGAAGGATTGTAAAGTGGAGTGGGGGCCAAAAAAGATATGCTGTTTAGGAACTCAAAAACAGTAGAAATGGCCCTAACTAGAATAAAGAAGAAACACTATCTAGACCTGTGGAACACAAGCACTGGGCCACACAAGTAGAAGATGATCGTCTAACATGTGTCAGATTTGACCAAAAATATTCAAGCTACTAGTAAAACCGGAGGGGGGTAGATGTGATTCTTGATGACAGCTCTCAAGTTAGCACTAGATGAACACTTATTTATTATGGACAGCACGTTAAGGGGAATTTCAACAATGCTGGGTGGCTGTGGTGGCAAAGTACCACCCAGCAGAACAATGTCACTGATTAGAAATAGGATTACAATGGCACAGGCTAATTCAGAAAGCATGCATCTCCATGGAGTTAGTAAACTCTGGCATCATATGGGAGACATGACAGCTCCTACAGGCATGTCTCAACAGAATGCCTTCTTAATAACAGAGTCACGGTGGTACAAATTTCTTTTCAATCGCATGCTTTGACAGCAGCCTGCTTAGTGCATGGGTCACAGCATGTGCTTTGCGTGGCCGTACAGCCCTTCATAAATAAATTCCAGACAGCTTGCCATTAAAATTCCCTCCACAGATAGCCAATCCACTTTAACTTGATTGTGACACAATGACACAAGTGAGCACAACTTCAATGTCAAATTAACTCTTTCCTCTTTGTCAGGATTATTGGGGTTGTTAGATGAAAACAGAATGAAAGGCCTTTTCCTCACATATACTCTAAGCTTCACCAACATCCAGTTTGACTTCAAAATGTCTCAGAAGCATCTATCCGACTCCTAACCCATACAGAAAGCCATCAAGGTGCTCACAATGCTCTCCAGAGTTTTGCCCATGCCTCAATGGCATGAAAAACTTTTTATAGGTACTTACTGTAACTCAACATGCTGCACATTCATTTAAATTAAGGATAAGAAGAAATAAAAATACATACTGTATAAATGTGTTTTATAAGAGTTAACACTAAAATGAGCGTAAAATAGTTTGTTACTGGTCCTCTATAAACATGACTTGAGGCACAATGAATTGTATTTTATATTATTTTAGAAAAAGCTTTTATTTAACATGATAGTTAGGATATAGTGGGTTGGATAATGGATGGATGGATGATATAGAATTCACACTACATATTTTGCATATTTTCACATTCAGGGCACTAGAAGGAATTGTGACTGGCACAGGGCAACACAGTGAGCCAGCAGTAAAGCTTGAACTGATGACCTTAACTTTAGCAGTAAAATAAATGACCACTATGCCGCAAACAAGAAGGAAAATAGCCAACTGTGCAGAAGCAGATTTTGTCATCAGAAACACAACCTTCAGGGGGAATCTTGCAGTGAGAGCAGAGTCCATCTTCAGGACCTTGGAGAGCTCCTGTTTCTATATAGACTGTCAAGCATTCTGTGAAAGATCAATTCATAATTTGGGCCATTCATCAAACTTCTGATTGGGGTGTACCTGTAAGACCAAAAGCCAAACTTATTTGGGGTAATTTTTCTTAAAATAGTGTGTGCTTTAAAATGATCAAGAATGAGATACTCTGTACTTTCTGTGGCATTAACATGCATTTTAAATCATTTTAATGCAAATTACATTACATTCTGTTTTTCAAATAAAAGCATTGATTAGTGATGCCTCTCTTTTAAGCATCTTAAATAAAATAAATGACAGAAGAAGAGAAGCAGCTGAAGATGGCTTACCCCAACTTTTACAGGCAGGTGGTTTTCATTCAGTTTGTGTGACTTTTTAAAGGACTTAGCGTAATGTGTTGCTCAACAAATATGGGAGTCTTGGAAGGAGGACTTTCCATACTGATAAATCGGTCAGTTTGTCCAGCTTACATATGATGTGCATTCAATGTTTGGATTGTGAAGACATACAGAGCCTTCAAAAAGTATTCACCCCCTTGGAAGTTTTCACATTTTGTTGTTACTGAGCACTGAATCACAGTGGATTCAATTTGGCTTTTTTGACACTGATCGACAGAAAAAGTCTCTTTAATGTAAAAGTGAAAATGGGTCTCTGCAAAGTAGTCTAAATGAAATCTATACTAATTAATAAAAGGCAAAGCCCTCACTGACTCACTGACTGACTGACTGACTGACTGACTCACTCACTCACTCATCACTAATTCTCCAACTTCCCGTGTAGGTGGAAGGCTGAAATTTGGCAGGCTCATTCCTTACAGCTTACTTACAAAAGTTAGTCAGGTTTCATTTCGAAATTCTACGCGTAATGATCATAACTGGAACCTGTTTTTTGTCCATATACTCGAATGGAGGAGGCGGAGTCACGTATCGCGTCATCACGCCTCCTACGTAATCATGTGAACTAAAAACAAGGAAGAGATTTACAGCACCTTTCAAACGCGGGAACGAAGGTAAATCACGTTAATTTTTGAGTGTCTTTTAATACTGTGTAAGCATACATATTAACACATGTGCAATTAAACGTGTGCATTTACGGGGTGATTTCTCAGGCTTAAAAGCTCGCCTTTTATTAAAAAGGTAAATGCAAACTGTTTTCATTCTGAAGGGCACAAACCACGTTAGATTTCAGACGTTAAACGCGCAAAAATGTCGGTACACCAGATAAATAAGCGCAACATATTATCAGTTGTATTGTATGCTTACAATACATATAGAAATGTGTTAATCGTTAACTAATATTATGGGATGGTGTTTTTCGACTCGCGCCTTGATTTAAACAATTGCATTTCTTGGTGGGTTTGCGTAGCTTATTGTCAATATCTTTACACCTCTTTTTAAGACTTAATTAAAATTTAAAAGCAATACTTCACCGCTGCGAAGCCCCTCTAGCTCTGACGTCCGAGGTTCGATTACCGTAAGCGAGTGCAGTGAGTGTGTACGCCTGATGAGCCAAGAATAAGGGGGAAAGACGTGTCGCGTACTCTTTGCATTATTTGACAGTAAACTATTTTCAACCATTCTATGATCTGCTTCTCACAACTGAAGGCACCGTGGCTGATGTTACCTCACTTGCTGGCCAACCATAAGCGTTACCTGGTAGGTAACCAGCCACTCACTTCACTCCCTTACGGGAATCGAACCTCGGACGTCAGCGCTACAGGCGAAACCCCTAAAATTGCGCCACGGCGTGTGGTTCGTTTATTTGACAACATGTAGATCGGGGTAATTACATTCACGGCATTCGTAGTCTGATTCACAATCTGATTGTATGGGTGGTTACCTACCAGGTAACGCTTATAGTTGGCCAGCAAGTCAGCTCGAAGTGATCACTCGAGTGAAGGCAGCTTCACAAAAAATCAGATCCTTAACAAACTGTTATTAGTATATTTTCCCTCAATTTAAAAAGGTTTTCTTTTCTTCTTAATAAAAATTTAAAAGCGGTACTTCGTCGGTGCGAAGTGCGTGGATTTGACCGACTGACACATACAGACATATTCATGAGTGCAGGTACTTCGTAAAGTAAGCACCGTGTAAACCTAAAGTTTAAATTAAGTTCATAGACCTACAAAAGGTTGCCATTCATTTGAGGCAAGATTGCTTTTCTCCTGTACAACTATACGTTGCATTCTCAAGAGTGTGCTTGCACGGCTTCGGATATAGATATATATATATATATGTATGTATGTCTATATATATATATATGTAAGCTTATAAGTCCTGCCTTACTTCTCTTTAAGAAAGGAAGATGTAATGATACTTGATTTAAATGATTCCATGTCTTGGTGGGTTTGTGTAGCTTATTGTCAATATCTTTACACCTTTTTTTAAGACTTATTGACTGAAACGGGCTTTCACAAAAAAAGTTAGGGCTTTGCTACAGGATACACCCTCAACAAGTTAAGCAAGTAAAAATAAAAGTATATATTTCTGTTTTAATTAAACCTTTTAAGTTCGTATGCATAGCCCCATTTGGCTGTTTTAGTTTTTTTTTTCTTTCTTCAGTAATATTTAATCTCCTTAAAGAAAAATAACATATGCATTTTACTTTTTTTGTATCTCTTTAGTAATATTTTAGTGTAAAAGGATAACCAGTATTTAAACCTTTTATGTTACTTTATAAATTTATTTTACACAATGTTGAAAAATTAATAAGAAAGCTACATATTTTGGCAGCTGCTGCTTTAATTTTCAATGAAATGAAAAAAGCTCTCCAAGAGAAAACGTCAATGAAGAAGAAACAGTTTGCACTATCTAAAAAGGAGAAACCCTCATTTATAAAGGTTTGCTGCAGATGACTTAACTGAAAATAAATGAATAGTTCCTATGTGTATAATACATATTTATCTCTTTTACTTATGCCTTTATTCCAGCAACTTGCAACATCTGAGGTACAATTTGTTACATTACTTTTGTTTTTGCAGCACAGGCAGGTGAAGTGACTTCCTCAGGGTCACACAGTGGTGTCAGTACCAGGATTTGAACTGACAAGCTCCGGGTTTACTGAAATATTACTGAACAAAGAAAAAAAACGAAAACGGGCAAATAGGGTTATGCATACAAATGTCCGTCCATCCATTATCCTACCCGCTATATCCTAAATACAGGAGCCAATAAGTAGATATGTATATATACAGTATATATATATATATATATATATATATATATATATATATATATATGTGAATGTATGTATGTATGTATATATGTATGTCTATATTTATATGTATATATTTATATATAGCTATGTAAGTTTGTATATGTATATATATATGTATATGTAGATATGTGTATATGTAGATATGTATATATATGTATATATGTTTATGTATATATATGGTTACATAACCTCTTTAACACACTACTTCTCCACTGCGAAGCGCGGGTATTTTGCTAGTACAAATATAAAACACAAAATCAGGATTTTATAATTGCGCCTTTGGCACCAGTTCCTGCCTTGAAGAGAACTTGTAGAGAACTCTCTGTTAGCACCACAGTGGTGAAGTGGTTTTGTGCTGCAGCCAGAGATGGTCAATCCATTAGACAACATGGACAGTCCCTATGGCACCGTCACCTGGCAGGCGCCATTTCTGAAAGTTAAATGGCGTGCACTCCAGGGACACAACCTGTGGCCAACTCTGACAATACTGAGTGGGTGTTGTTAACTGCTAGATGGTGGTTTTGGAAATAAAAGTGTGCAGGATCCATATACCAAGGGGTGCCATTTGTGCTACTAAAGAGGTGTGTGATCTAGACGCTATGCACAATAAGGGGTGATCCCCTTCCACTCCACTCTTCTAAATGGGCTTTGATCGGCACAGACTGCAGCATCACAACTCCAGTGTTCTAGGTTCAGATCCTGACCTATGTGCTGTCTGTTTGGAGTTGGCATGTTCTCCCCGAGACTCTGATTTTCTTCCAAATGTCAAGGGCATGTTAGGCTAATTGGCGACACTGAAAAGTGAAAAATGTGTACATTGTGATGAACACAGTGCTGCCCATTCTTCCAAATCCCAAAGGTGTTCTACTGGATTAAGATCTGGGAAAGCCACTGAAGAACACTGAACTCACTGCCATCTTCATGAAACCAGTCTGAGAAGTCTTTTACTTTGTGATGTGATGCATAATCATGCTGGACGTAGCCATTAGAAGATGACATAATTGTGGCCATGAAGGGGTGAAAAAGATCAGCAGCAATCCTCAAACAGTCCATGGCATTCAAGGGATGATTGATTGGTATTAACAGACCTAAACTGTGCCAAGAAAATGTTCTTTACACCATTTCACTATCACCACTAGAGTGGACCGTTGACACAAGGCAGGTCGGGTACATACATTTATGATATTGGTGGCAAATTTTGATGATGTGTGCCTCAGCAGAAATTGAGATTCATCAGACCAGGTTTTCCAGTTTTCAGCTGTGCAGTCTATGTGAGTCTGGGCCCATTGCAGTCTCAGATTTTTGTTTTTGGCTGAAAGGAGTGAAACCCGATGTGGTCTTCTGTTCCTGATGCCCATCCACCTTATGGCTTGATGTGCTGTGCATTCTGAGGTGTTTTTCTGCTCGCCACAATTGTACAGAGTTGTTATCTGAGTTTCCACAGCCTTTCAGTTAGCTTGAGCCAGTCTGGCCCTTCTTCTCCAACCTAATTCAATGAATGTTTTTTTTTTTTGTTTTTCACACCATTCTAAGTAAACTCTACATACTGTTGTGCATGAAAATTCCAGGAGATCAGAATTTACAGAAACACCAAAAGCCAGCCTGTCTGGCTGAGATGACAGTTTTTCTTCATTCTGGTGTTTGATGTGAACATTAAGCTCCTGACCTGTATTTGTATTGTGCTGCTGCCATTATAAATAGCACCTTTCAAGTTTACAAGTACAGGGCTTTAGTGCAGTTGCTTCCCAATATTATTTAAATCTAGAGACCCGGCAGGTGAAATGACTCAGTCAGGGCCACAAAACTGAATCGGCAACCAGGTAGTTTACTGTCTATTTCCATAGCCACCAGGCCACACTGTCTTTACAGAAAATGCCTCAGACACAACAGTCATTTTATACTTTGTTATTTATTCAAAGAGTTTCATATCTACACTGTGTGAAAACTGGTGTGCATTGTTCAACAAAGCCAAGTTTGCAGTTGAGAGGAGAGAAGTGATTAGAATTCCTCCTTTTCTTGGTCTAGTGTGAAATGAGTGTGGAAAAGTCACTGCTGACAAAACTAATGAAATGCTGCATTCTAATAGGCTGCCGGTTACCTAGACGATGCAACTCACACAAATACTTTTGCAAAAACGAGATTTTTTTTTTTTTTTTTTGGCAAAAGTATTGCTGATCTAATCAACACGGTGTTGACATGAGAGGCGCACCTTCTCTGTTCTGAGAGCATGGGTATATTTTAAAGATAGGCCCACAAACTGACAGTAAAGCAGGTAAAAACGTTTTGCCGGTAATTGCATATTTTACAGTTCACCGAAACAAAAGATCATTTGATTTTCACTTAATTGAAAAGGCACTTCTTCTCAATCCCCCTCCCCCAGACCCCACTGCTGCAGTTGCACCTATTCAGATCTCCTGTCAGTTACAGTTAGCTAATGTAAGCGATGCAAGCCTCCATTGGAACGAGACACGGCTTTTGTTTTGATCTGAATAGTGAAGAAGATCAGACACTAAAGGCTTAGAGTAATGAGGTTGACTGTATAACATATCGCATCATCAGAACAGAACAATGCACTTGGACAAAAGGGCTAAAAGGAAAAGAAAAAAACGATGTTCACTGACTGTTAGACACTTGAACTGAGAACAACAAGAATGAGCTAGGGGGGCAGACTTGTACAACCTGCCTCACAGTACATCACATGAGATTTCATTTTAGTAAATTTAAGGCAACACATGTGGGGTGGAATATACCACAATGTGCCAAAATTAAAAGAACAAACTTTGACTTCTGTCAACATCATGGGAATAGAACCACGAGCTGTGCATTCAAACATCCCATCAGCTAAGCAGTCCAAAATTGCCGTCAATCAGGCAGGTCTGCCTGGCACTGAATCTCACTCATGCTGCTATTAAATTAAAAACTGAGGATGAGGGGAGTGACCACTATCCAGCTGGGTGGGGTGGGGTGGAAAGAAGTTGCTAAGGCATGGCTTGCTATTCATTACAGGGTGAAAGGCTGTGAGATATAAAAAGCTAGATACTGGGTTCTTGGCCATCCTCTCTGCATGGGGACATGAGGAGATCCTGGGCAACACCTTGCAAGTAACAATCAGCAGCCACCAGTCTTTCTTTCCTTATTGGGCCTTTCTATAAGCAGACAATATATAAGTAGACAAACATAGCATAGAAGGGTTAAGTGACATACAGTTTGTCAGAGGTGGAGACTAAAATGACAGTCATGTGGCTTAAAATGCAACACCTTTCCCACCAGGCCATACTACACTATTTATGACAATACAAAAACATGGGTCCGGCTATAACTTGGATGAGAGACCATCTAGAAAATGCTTGGGTTTCTGTGGGTAGAGGTGTTTTGGAAGAGCCATCAGGTATTCTGTGTGTATAGATCCGAATAATCCAGTGCAGTGACGGGGACACAGTTCCTAAAAACTGGCACTGTTCTAAGGATGAGACATTAAACCGAAGTCCTGACTCTCTATGGTCATAAAACTTCCCTGTGTATCTTTTAAAAAGTGTAGGGTGTTTCCAGAAGTCCTGGCTAAATTTCCCACCACAAGTCAGTCACTCTGGCTCCTTAATCATCTGCTGTCCTTTATTGACTAACTATCTCTATCACCCCTTTATCACCCATTAGCTAATGTGTGTGTGCATATTGGTGCAAGTTTGGATGAAATCGCATCGTCCAGGTGGATGCTACACACTGGTGGTGATTGATGTGGCTCCCTACTGTCTATATAAAGCGCTTTGAGTAAGTCAGAAAAGCGCTAAATAAATGAAGTTCATTATTATTATTTTTGCCATTCAGTGAAAATGAATGGACCTGGTTTTAACACCCAAAAGAAATAATTTGTGATTGGTTCAAAAACGTGCTTCCACATAGACATCCAAATAACACTGTGTGTAATTGGTCAAAGGATGAGAGTGGAGTCAGACATCTGAATACCTTTAATTTCCAAAAGACACTTTCATTTGTTACTTTTCAAAAATAAGTTTACATGTGGAATTCATTGAGATGAGTGGAATAACAAAAGGCCATTACTTATGATTTATTTAAAAAAAAAAAGTTTGTAGGTGGGTACCCAAATGATGCGGTTTATAATTAGACCAGAAATAGGTGGGCATGCAGAAGCAGAATGACATCAATTGTGATCTTAATAGTCTATAGGGTACATCCAGATGTGTACCTCAGCTCTATATACAGTAAGAAAATACATTTCTTGTTTTTTTGCCTACTTTGTCTTTATGGAGAACCAACAGTATTGGGTTATCATTCTGGTGTAGAATTTCATCTTTGATCGGCATTACAAAGTCCACCAGTGGGGTTACTGTGAAAATGACGAATTTTGTAGCCTTTCCACGTGACTGTCACTTAACCTACACTGTCTCACGTAACCCCAATTATCTCAGGTGCTGCATCTACTCCAGATGTGTGGTGTAGAGTTTAGAAAGTGCCAACCACAGATTTGAATCTGAAACCAACCTGAAGTCAGAGTTCTGAATAAAATCATGGAGTAAAGCCTTTGTGTTGAAGTTTGCCAGAGGGAAGCATCATCTTAAATAACCTGTTGGAAATTTGGCTGGGCCGTGCTCATGGTGCGGCCATTAAATGGTAGAAGAGGGAGGACTACCAGTTCTTTAGTTAGTTAGTTTTTGGTGTGGTGACAATGACAAGTGCAGCATGCAGGCAGCGTGGTTCCTTAGTGTATCCCCCCCCACATGACAAATTTAGAAACATAGAAATAATCAGACCATACATTTGTCATTTACAATATATGCAATGTGACGTGTACTCAGCCCCACCGCGCTGTGTGTCTTGCTTCAACAGCGCCTTTGCAGGACTGTCACACAGTAGAGCGTCCGCCGGCCCTAGAAAACATCACCACGACAATGAGTTCACTCACAACTCTCCACACAGAGGGGGTATTTTAATTTGGGCAATTACTTGGGCCACTTTCTCATTGTCCCCTCTCCTCCAGGACAATCCAATCCCAATCACGGATCCGCAGCCGTGGGACCAACCTGAGGAGGAGGAGGATTATCAGTACCTGGTCTGAAGGAGGGAGATGAGGT
Source organism: Erpetoichthys calabaricus (assembly GCF_900747795.2). Taxonomy (NCBI): domain Eukaryota; kingdom Metazoa; phylum Chordata; class Cladistia; order Polypteriformes; family Polypteridae; genus Erpetoichthys; species Erpetoichthys calabaricus. Next base: position 113,949,146 of record NC_041395.2, on the reverse strand, counting down.
GGAATGACAAATAAAGTCATGTGCCTGCTTGCTGTGTTTGTGTTTTATAGAGTGGTAGCTCCCACCTCAATAAAAATGCTTGCTGTTTCTGTTTGAGGTTGGTAATTAAGCTGATCATTCTGAAGATTGTGGCTCAGCCTCCTGTTTTTGGGGTGTAAGACAGCGACTCATGCATCACAGCAAATAAAACCTTCCTCCTATCCGTTTTCTGATGTATACGTCTAAGAAGATGATACCTACCCTGGCAGCACTGGGTGTCAAGTAACAATCAACTAGTTGCCTGTCTATTGCAGGACCCACTTACATACCTGTACTAAATATTAAGGAAGAAAGCCCATATAGATGAGCACAGACATGAAAACTTCACACAGGCAGCATCGGGAACACAAGTTGAAAACAGGAGATTGCAACTGTGGGGTTAGTGATATGGTAGACACCTAACAGAATAAGACAATTACCTCACCCTCAATGTTAGCAAAATTAAGGAGCTGATTGTGGACTTTGGCAAGCTGGTGACAGAATACACCCCTGTTTATATCAGCAGAGATGCTGTGGAGCGGGTCAGTAATTTTAGGTTTCTTGGTGTCACCCTTACTGATGACCTTAACTGGTCAAGTCACACAGCAGCTGTGAGCTCCACCAATGTTTCTACGTCCTTACGAGTCCAAGTAAGGCACAGATGCCACCTGCAACCTTGAGCAGCTTCTACAAGTGTACTGTTTAGTCCATCCTTGCAAGATGGATCATGTCCTGGTATGGTAGCGTGTGGTAAAAACAGAATAGCAGAGCACAGGCAGGCACACAACTCCCTGCAATTCACAACATCTATAACACTTGCTGTCTCAGGAAAGAGAATAGTATTTAGCGGGACCCCAGCCACCCTGCATTGCCACTTCTTATCCTCCTTCTCTCTGGGAAACTCCAGAAGACCATCTGGACAGGGACTTCTTTGTTCATGAATAGTTTTGACCCTAATGCAATAAGACTCATGAACAATCATTTATCTTGTCTCTATTGTGTCACATTCACTTGCACTTTGTTACTTAATGGTGTTTGTGTTTATTGGTGTTTCATGCTTTCCATCTGCATAGAAAGCATTACATTGTACATAGTGCTTGTACTTTTACATATGGCGATAAATAATTGAATCCTTGAATGGTAATGGTTAACGGTGCTGATGAAATACTAGAAGAAAGAGGAAGAGAACAGAGAGAGGTAACGGGCAATTCACTGCTTGTGCTGGAAGTAGAGAGGCCATTGAGTAGGAAGATTATAACAGTTGTGTGCTGTGGTGGAGGACTACTTGGTCAAACTGGATTGTACATAGCACCATTGTAAGTGTGCCTCATCATAAGGTTCTTTACAAGGCCACAAAATGGGTGCAAGTAATGAAACAAAAACAGCTTCATGGCCTAATGATGGAAAAGCCTCCAATAAAATGGAGTTCTTTCCTATGTTCATCAGTTGGATCACTGGCACACACAACCAGGTAATTCATACTGTTTGACTTCAGATTTAGATGAAGGCATCTTCCAAATAAAAAACATATTTTACTAATATTCTTTGACAAGAATGTGAACATTCAGCTGAGCTTAGAGGGGAAAACAGGATGGAGTTGCAGTAAGTGCCAGGGATGCGATATGTTAGTCTGTTTTCTCCACAGTCTGGAAGTTACTGACCAAAAGGAAGATCTATGCCCCCTACCTACTGCTGCCTACCATTACACCTTTGAAATTGGACCCGGAATTTACAAACCTTTAATAATTAAATAAACCTTTATTTACAATTCAATTTGCTGAAGCCATGCATATGTGGGTCCTACCGTTTAGATACTGGTGGCAATGGTGCTCTTGTACTTTCTTGACAATCAGGGAGTTGTTTGATGGATGCCGTGCAACCAAATAGGCAGGCAAAAGTGTCGTAAAGCTGTCACGAGAGACAGAGTTGACATACCATACAGAAAAGCCAATTATTTATATGGCAGGAATGATAAAGTTATGTTAACCTCGCTAGCCTGAAGTACATTGAAAAGGTCCGGAAATGTGCAGAGAAAGCAGAGATGACCTTTGGATGACTAAGCAATGAGAATTTCTTTCTCACATTGACAGATAAACTTCCAATTACAGATTTAACTTGACAGATCATTCAGAACATTACTCACAAGTCGAGATGTGTTATTAATCCCTGCCATCTCCTTTTGTTCTTGTTATCTCCTTATTATGCACTGTAGCCAAATGAATCAAAGAGACATGAAGTAAACTTGTCCTGCTTCAGAGTAACAAAATAAAATAAGAGGAAAAACATGTCTACTTTGAAAAAAATAGGAAATTAAACTACAGATGAAGAGGGAGCCTAAAATGAATATGTTACACTGCTGAAAGGTAAATGTGTTCTTCCAATTTATGCTTCAGTGACCAACAGACATTTAATAAACCACTGAACAAAGTTAAGGTGTCGCACTCAGTGCTTCATACTTAACCTCTGCAAATGTAATTAATACTCGAGATGATCGGGAAAAGGTAGTACCTTCCCAGTTTTTATGTAGCAAAATCGGGCTCACCTCTGACAGTGGAGGTGCACACAATACAAAAAGAATAGTTGCATTTGGATTCCCAATTTGCTTATCCATATCAAACAATTTCAGAAAGGCCGCATAATGCATCCATATTATAAAATATCGTTTGTGCAAAATTAAATGCAATCCAATGTGCTAACTAGACTGAAATATAATGTATGTGCATGTAGTGCATTTAGTTTTGACACGGTGTTATCATGTTATAATTAAAAATATATCAACCAAATGATTAATTGCTTTTTCATTACGTCTCACAATTTTCGTGTCAGTTTAAAATTCAATATAAAAGCGTATTATATTTTCATTCATAACCACAAATCGCATGTCAAACTAAAAGCAAAGCAGATATATTGCATTTCACTTTGTGGCAGCTCTGTGTGTATTGTGTTTCAATTGAAGATCATGCTTGAATCATGCCAAAACTAATGTAATCAAATAACCAATCAGTGTGAAGAGGTGGGGCAATAGGCATCTACAATTGGAACAAATGGAACAACGGCGTTCCACTTCTAAACATTTCGGTGTTCTGGTGGCAGGCATATGTTTAGCCAGCATGGACTGTGAAGTGATTACTGAAATGGCAAAGAGTGTTCTTTATGTCTCACAGAAAAAGCGTACTCTTGTGTTAAGTTATCTAAAGTTGTTGTTTTCTTCTTCTTAAAATAAGCTATGTGGTTACATTTTTGAAGTGTGGGTTGTTAGCAGTTTTAACTAAACACTGAATACAGTGAAACATTTGCTAGCATCACCGAGCTTGGCTTCTTTGTAGACGTTTATTCATACCCTCTGTGATAACCAGATATTTCATATTTTTTCAGTTCTTTCGACACAGAATGAAGTGAAATTGTCTTTTAGATCTCCCACTTCAACCCGTTCCCTGAGACAGCGGATTCACTGCCTATCAACTCCCTGTTCACCTTCTCTAGTGCTAGGTGAACACACTCGTGATTGGATCGGCTCTTAACACATCTGTTGACGCCCCTTGCCCTCTTTTGACACTGATTGGTCTTTTGATTGTATGTTGTTTTGTCACAATTAAAGCATAGTCTCAAATTAAAATGCAATACACTTGAGCTACCGCTAAGTAGAACACTTTCAGTTATGACACGTAGTCTATGTGCATAAATGAAAATGCAAAACAAATTATATTGCATTTTAAACTGATCCGAAAATCATGTGTCATAATGAAAAGCAGTCATTCATTTGGTTGATCTGTTTTTAATTACGACATGCCACAATTAAATGCACCATGTGCATATCTCTCTATATATAAATTCCAAAGTCTGTCTGTCTGTCTGCTTTTCACGAGAGAACTACTTAACGGATTTAGATGAGGTTTTTTTCTGTAATTTGCTTGAACATTCCGTTGATTTTGCGACCTCTCTCATCGCATAGTTCGCTTGCAGTACCGATTTATTTGTGCAAATCTGAGAAACACACAGCAGGCCAAGGGGAGGGGGGGCGGAGCCCTCCTCACTAATGCACCAGCCTTGGGGTGTACCTTATCTCTGCTTAGTTAGCGAATGAGAGAACTACTTAACTATTTTTTTTTCTATAATTTGCTTGAACATCCATCCATCCATCCATCCATCCATCCATTTTCCAACCCGCTGAATCCAAACACAGGGTCACGGGGGTCTGCTGGAGCCAATCCCTGCCAACACAGGGCACAAGGCAGGAACCATTCCCGGGCAGGGTGCCAACCCACTGCAGGACACACACAAACACACCCACACACCAAGCACACACTAGGGCCAATTTAGAATCACCAATCCACCTAACCTGCATGTCTTTGGACTGTGGGAGGAAACCGGAGCGCCCGGAGGAAATCCACGCAGACACGGGGAGAACATGCAAACTCCACGCAGGGAGGACCTGGGAAGCGAACCCAGGTCTCCTAACTGCGAGGCATCAGCGCTACCACTGCGCCACCGTGCCGCCAATTTGCTTGAACATTCCGGTTGATTTGCGACTTCTCTCATCGTACTAAGTATCATAGTTCGCTTGTGGCAGAGATTAATAAGAGCGAATCGAAGAGAGAGGCAGCAGGCCTAGATGAGGGGAAGGCGGAAGAAGGAAGATGGGTGGGGTCCTCCTCACTCACATGCCAGCCTCTGTTCCGAGTCGGGTCTGTATGTCTATCCGCTTTTCTCGAGAGAACTACTTAACGGATTTAGATTGCGTTTTTTTCTATTATTTGCTCGAACATTCCAGTTGATCTTGTGATTTCTCTCATCGCGCTAAGTATCATAGTTCACTTGCGGCAGCAATTTATAAGAGCAAAGGGAAGAGAGAGGCTGCAGGCTGAGGGGAGGGGTAGGCATAAAGTTAATCAATTGGTGCTCAAATTATTTGACACGCTGTCTCAGACACTGCAATAAATACTGTATTAGAACACAACGATTCAGTTCATGTTCTTACAGAATTTTTAAATTCCATTAATCCTCTTGGCATGCCGCCCCAAAACTTATCATTGAAAATAGGAGCACCAATTATCCTTTTGAGAAACCTGAGCCCACACAAACTTTGCAGTGGTACCCGTCTCCAGGTCTGTCAGCTTCAGAACAACTTCATAGAGGCGATAATCATCACAGGATGTGGCATTGGCGAGAGGGTTTTAATCCCTTGCATTCCCCTAATCGCGAGACATGCCCTTTCAATTCAAGAGATTATAGTTCCTGGGATAGCTTTGCAATGTCAATTATCAAGGTCCAGGGACAGACACTCAAATTGGCAGGGGTTAATCTTAGCTCGCCATGCTTCTCGAATGGTCAGCTTTACGTTGCTTTCTCCTGGGTTAGTTCCCCAAGAAACCTATATGTTCTTGCCCCGATAGCAAAACCAAAAATCTTGTATATCAAGAGGCTCTCGGATAGGAAACATATCAATATAAATTGTTCTCAATACAAATTACATTTTGTTTTGGATTTTATTAAAATCAAATAACATTCCATACAAATAAGTCAAGTTTTACAAGACTTGGTTCAAAACAAATTAACCCCCACCCATGAGAAAGGGAGCAGGGCCAGCAAAGTAAAAGTTTAAGGTAGTTAAAATAAATAAATAGATACATTAATAAATGAATAAAAATAGAGTAAAAAAAAGAGGGGAGAGATTCTGCTTACTCAATTAAAATGCTTAATCTAAAATGTTATTGATTAGATCCTGCCAGGTTTTGTAAAAGTTTTGTACAGATCCTCTAAGTGCGAATTTAACTTTTTTCAATTTCAAATAGTATATAACATCAGTTACCCACTGACTTAAAATAGGAGAGTTAGACTTATCTTGCTCAACTGGAAGAATCCTATGTGCCAATAACAAAGTAAAGTCAATTACAGTTTGTTTGTTCTTCTCCACTTTAAGCCCATCTGGGAGTACACCAAACACAGCTGTTAATGGATTAGGAGGGATTGTGACACCAAGGCTGTCTGAGAGGCATTTAAAAATTTTGGTCCAGAATGATGTTAATTTGGCACACGTCCAAAACATATGGCCTAGTGAGGCTTGAGCTCGATTGCAACGTTCGCAGGTTGGATCTTGTCCTGGAAACATTTTGGACAACTTTAAGCGTGATAGACGTGCTCAGTACATAATTTTAAGTTGAATATGCTTTGCGCATATGGAGCTCGAGTGAATTCTGTTCATTGCTACCTTCAGCTCCTTCTGAGATGTTGAGTGAGAAATCCTTTTCCTACTGTACTTTTGGATCTTTGAGAGGGAGGGACTGTAAAATGGTTTTATATATTATGGAGATGTTGTCTGAGTCCTCAAGACTGATCAATATTTTTTCTGTCATAGAGGTAGGTGGGAGGTGAGGGAAATTGGGCAGATTTTGTTTAACAAAGTTTCTAATTTGAAGGTAGTGAAAGAAATGTGTTGCTGGAAAGTTACAATTTGGAGTATTTGTTCGTAGGATGCAAAGATGTTGTCTATGTACACATCTCTAAGTGATTTAATTTAAATTACATTTAAAAACATTTTTTTATTGATTTTTAGTTTGTGCTGTTTCACTACTACACGTTTATTATATTTCAATGTAGTTAACACGTTGGTTTGCATTTAATTTTGGCATGAATAATCTTCCATACACATTACATTGTGTCACCATGTAAGAGACAGTAAATGACAAATTAAAAAGGAGTTACGCTTCAGAATGTAGCACTGCTAGAACATCTCCATCAGCATCACCACCAATACTGTTCTCATTGGATAGGCACAAGTTTGTTAAATCTGGTGGAACTCTGCCATGTGCTGGATGGAAGAATAAAACTTAGAATTAATTATTTTTTATTTTGCTTCCTATGTACTATCCCCAATGGTTGGTACAGTGGCCCACCATCTATATAATCTCAGATCAGTTCCCCTCCTGACCACCGCCCACATGTTCTCCCTGTGTCTACATCAGGTTTTTGCTGAATACCAGAAATGGGTGAGTTCGATTTTTGTAGGAATTCTAATGTGTCTCCAGATGGGTCAATGTGCCCTGTGACAAATGGCTGTCACATAGGGGGTTAATTACTGCCTTGCACCCTGTGCTCCCCGGGTAGACTTTAAGATCCTCTAATGGACTTAGCAGGTTCAGAAACTGAAAAGGTGAATGAGTTCTCATTTCTCTTGGTTACTGCACTGTCAATATTATGAGTTGTAAAGTTAAGCATGGTCTGATATCCATTTCACTTTTTCTTCAAGGCACTTAAATTTCCAATGGCAAAAAAAAACAATCCTTAACCTCTGCTGAGCTTTGTGGAATCTGCTTAAGCCTGAAGAGATGATGGCGCTGTTGGCCCTACACATATAGTTATTAATGGATACTCCGTTTTGAAACTCAGCTTGGACAGGGGCTCCATTTTGTTCCATTCAGTGAGGGATTACTTTAAAGCGGTATGTAATTAAATTAGAAGAAGCCCCATCTATCCCCGTGTCACTTCACACGGCCTTCTTTATCTCATACGGCAACAGTCGCCCGCTCGCTTTATTGAAGGACTGCAGTTCGGAAGCCCTAAGGGCTCCGTGAGATAACACATTGTGACACCATTACAGGGCTGTGTGCTGTTTGTTTGCTCTGTAGGTTTTCTTTATGGTGGCTGGCGGGTCCCCTTCTGCAGCACCTGCTGTTTCTAAGAGATTCCATGCACAATCACGTTTATACCATTTGCTGCCAACGCTTCAGTTTGCAAAACTGAAACTAATGAAAGGCTGCAAGATAAAATAAATAAATAAATAAATAAATGGAGAAAAACAAAATACATTTTAGAATAGGAGCAAACTACTGCTATTTAGCAAAACCTTAGCAAGTGCTTTGGTTGGTCATAATAAGACTTGTAAAGCACCATTGACACTTTAACGTAATGGCTACCTATAAGTACAGTGTTAGTCACACACTGCTACATAAAATAGCCTTAGTAAAGGCTTTGTTTGGTCTTAACAAGACTTCTAAAGCACCATTGACAACACATTAAATGAAGTAATGTCTCTCTGAATATAAAAAAGTCTGCCTACTGTGCCTCTTTCAGTCACATACCACTGCCTAACAAGACTTTAACAAAGGCTCTGTTGGTGTAACAAAGCAATAAAGCAACTAATGGATGCAATATAGCAAGCCCTTAACATGTTACCAAGTAATTTTAGGAAAAACATTCCTCTGTCATCAGCGTTCTAATGGAAGCTAATCTTCTTGTATTTCAACATCCCTTAATGAAATCAACATGCAATAGAACTGAGGGGAAACAGTGTCTGTTGCTCAAGGACTGACCAAAAACATCACTCATGTATAATTGCAAAGAAAAAAATTGAAGTTAATCAAGGTTTTGAAAAAGCTTTGGATTATCAGAGTGGGAACAAAGAAAAAAATACTCTTCCTCTGGGTTGGTGGGAGTGCTCTCAGTTACAATGGTGTTCACCTTCTGACTCTCACCTGCACGCGAGCGTCCTGTGAGCTTATAACTGACAACGTGAGATGAACGGACAGCTTTAGGTGGCACCCTTGTGATTCTTTTGGAGTCAATGTAAACAGTTTCAATCTGAATTTTTAATTATTTTACTGTCATCTAAAACTTCGGCCTAAACTGGTTTACCTGGGCACCATATGACTACATTTCTTTGTGTGTGGGATTAATTTGTGACATTTGCTGAAATGGGAGGACAAATTCTTTTTACGTTTAATGTCCCTAGTTCATTAAATTGACCGAGATACCTGAAATGCTGCTTGTCTAACACTGTAAAGCAAATGAGTGACTTGACTCATGTGATGCAAAAAATCCATCCGCTGATTATCCATCATGTCTAATCCAGTTTATTAACATGGAGACCTATCCCAGCAGCATTGGCTGTAAAGCAGGAGCCAACTCTGGAAAGGGCTCTGCTCCAACACCCTAGACATCTCTGCAGAATTAGACAGCCTAAATAAATTCTGGCCCATGTACATGGATGTAAATATCAGTGGGGTGGTTTTGCGTTTCTCCAATGTGCATGTCCATTGGGTATAGAAGACAAGAGTACCTGGAAACAGAAGAAGGCTGTTGAAATCCCACACAAACTGTGAACAAGTTGGAATGTGAACCAAGAAATCTAGACTGATCTATACTGGTCCACCATAACACCCTCCCCTATAATGCTTACTGATATTGGAAAATACAAAAAAAAAAACAAAAAAAACAAACAAAACAGTTGCTAGTAGGTTTTAAAAGGAACTGTGTAGTTTAAGAAAGCATTAACAATTTATTGTGACAGAGATGAGCTTTACCCCCAAATCCATCATGACTTATTCTTCAACTAAACCCATCATGGCTTATTCTTCAACTGGAATCAAAAAACTGTTTTCTTACATCCAAACACACAGGCAACCTAATCAGCTAAGATAAGAAAGTCCTCAAATTGCCTGGGTAGCTACAATGACTGTTGTCAAATCATCATGGTGCCATTACTGGCTGGCACTCTGAACATTTTATATTACTACAAGGTACAGACTTTTTCACATTGTGAAAGGAAGGTAGTCCTTCTGTAGTCATTCAACACGTGGAATAACGCCAGCTTTAATACATTAATGGAAAAGAGTGCATTGATTTTAGAAATAAACCACATCCAGAAGAGGTCAACATACTGTAAGAGTGCAAATCATAAAATGACACGACACAACTAGACAACCTGGGCACCCATAAACTGTCTCATACAGGTGTAAAACCCTGTCTGTCAGGTGAGTTGGTGGGTCCACATTTCTACCACTTCATACCACACCACAGCACAGTCCTCCTTCACTTTCCATCTTTTTCCAACATTGAGCCTTCATCCCAAACTCTTCTCCCAGATCCAGTCTCATTTATAGCTAACTTCATCCTGGAATCACTTCTTCACCAAGCACTGGTATCATTTTTGGGGATTATGGTGTCTCACTCATGAAAAGTGAGTTTTCTCAGGCAGCCATCACAGGGTCTATTTATTTAATGGGGGAAGCATGGTTTCAGTTCTTACTGTCTTGCCTCTTCACGGGCAAGTGAAATAGTATTGCCAGTCCTCCAACCTGGTCTCATTTTCCTCAGCTTCTCAATCCACTGTTTGCTGGAATGAAAATATTATCCTGACCTCCACAGCTTTGTCCTTAGCATAATCCCTGTTCCAGAGGAGTATCTCTGGCTTCCTCCCATAGTGCCCTTCTCTCTTTTTCTTTCTGATGCCCAGGGCTGTATGACTTTAAGGGCACTATGTAAAACTGTGTCTAATGTCCCTAACTGCCCTTCTCTTCCCTCACTCTCAGCAACCTCATTGGAAGTTTCACAAGTTGGAGTTCATTTTGCTGCTTCCTCTTGCTTGTGTAAAGCTTGAGGTATCTACACCCTTGCAAACTCTTGGCAGACAGACATCTTTCTACGTTATATAGCACACAGAAATATCGGTCATGGTACTATATAAAATAACAACGGCCTGATGTATTTATAGTCAGGTTTAGAACATTTACCACTGCTCTTTTCTCCTTGGCACTTTATCAGAAAGCTACAATAATACAGTAACATTTTTAACAGGTATATCATGGCACACAAAATAAATTCTTTAAATGTCTACTTTTAAAAGCATAATCCATTGATCATTTCAGTTCATGTTTCATGATCATATATTCAACAGCCTAGGCGGAAGTAGGCCTGCGACAAACAAGCATAGTGTTTTAGGCTGATAGGCCAACTCGTAATGTTGGTACCCCTCATCAGCAATATTTAGGGGACAATTCTCTTGGTGACTCATGTTTTGTGAGATCTCACCGCTCTACAACTTGCCTTATGTTGTAATGTTCAGTATGACAAAAAAAGCACAAACACTGTACACACAGCGCCTGAGGAGCTGAGACACACTTAAGGTGCTGAGGAAAGGCATAGGATGAATGCTAAGAGGATACATAAGGCAAGGGATATCAAATATTTTCAAAAGTTATTGTATTACCTTTCAGTATTTTAATGTGAACTCTTATGCTGTAACAATACATTTCTAAGGTCAAAATAAATTAATAAAATAAATCTACATTTCTGTAGATATTTAACTGAAGAAGAAAAACTCAAAAGTTAGTGTTTGCATAGGTATTTAAACCTCTGTGCTTTGGAAACTTCAGGTTTACACAAATGACAAATATGCCACAAAGGTGACAGTCATTTGACCATAATTAAGCATAACTAGCTACTACTTGTGAGTCCTTTATATCTCTCTGAATATAAAACGGACCCTTTATGGGACCATAGTCATTTTTGGACAATACAAAGAAGCATTCTGCTAATGTGAGAAACAAAGTCATTGAATTGCACAAGGCAGGCTACAAAAAATATTTAAGAGTATGACTATCCCGTTAAGCACTGTTGGATCCATCATCAGAAAGTGGAAGGTTCATCACAGCATCCAGACTCTTGCTAGAACCAGCCGTCCCTTAAAACTAAACATGAGAGCAACACGTCAACTTGTGCGAGAAGCTACTAACGTCCAAATGTCACTCTCAGAAGTCTGTAATGCTCTTTGGTTGAAACTGGAGTGAAATTGCATGGGCAGGGCTGGTGCCACCAATAAGGCGAATTAGGCATTTGCCTAGGGCGCAGATCATAAGGTGGGGAAAACCCAGCCGCACGGGTTAACTATCGAAAAGTCAGTTGGCACACTAATATGCTAGGCCTTGGGCACAAAACAACTTTGCACTGTCACTGTCTTTGGGTACACAATTTCAAGAGCTCTCCAAAAAACTGACCTCTGTGGGAGGGTAGCAAGAAAGAAGCCATCCCTTAACAAGGTCCACATAAAAGCATGTATGGAATTTGCTACAAAATAAGAGAAGGAACCATTTAAGATGTGGAAGAAAGTTTTATAGCCAGATGAGAGCAAAACAGAACTTTTCAGTCAGACTTCAAAGAGGTATGTGTGGCGTAAAGCTTACTGGGAGAGTGCAGTCACGCACGCTATATATATATTTGGCATCGTGTGAGATTTCCTGCAGCAATTGTCGCACATGCAATGCCATAACTGCTTTTGTCTCAATATGGTAAAAAGGGCTAATCATCTGAATTTCCCTAAGCAAACAGTGTGAAGCCAATCAAACCCAAACTTTTGTGTTTATGGCTGATTTTAATTGGTATACTGTATAGAACCAGCACCTGACCAATGTTTTTAACTTAATTTGGAGCCTTCTAGAAGCAGCTCTGAGCAATACACATATGGATTGTTAATCATCTTCATACATGGCTATGGTGATCTTCCATGCAGGATTTCTTTGAACGAGTGCGATAACCTCCAAGTGTAACATTTTTTTGTCAAAAGACTATACTTTAGAACATGTTCGATAATCATAGTACACTTAATTTCTAAGGAGACTGAAAGCTCTGTGAATCTTAGGAATCAAGTCAATACACACTTTTATTTGATGCCCATTTCATCTAACTAATAGCACTGCTGAGGCTGAAAAACCAGATTTTGTTTCCTTTAACTTCCACTTATCAGCCCTCACATTCCTCTTTTCTGCCTTCCTTAGCCTCTTTAAGGTCATGTTACCAGAGTACCGAGAGTGGCACATGATATCACCTGTTTCTGGAGGACAATGCATGGACTGCCAACTGACTTCCAGCTCACTCACATTCTTATGCTGCACATGTCTCACATTTTCCTTTCCTTTCCTTGAGGATGTTCTACACACTATATGTTAATTTTGGAGGTTGTGACTGGCATTCAGTGTTTGCATGCTTGAATGTTGTTATTTACAAGACACACTTGTAATGGCGGTTCCTCTAATTACAAATCATCATTTTATGTACAAATAGGCTGATGTTACACATCTTATCCATTACGGTGATGGGCTAGCTGAGTCTGGGGCTATTGTATATATATATATATATGACTTTCTAAAAAGACTGAGCCGGAGACACTTCTGTGTGTACCCTAACCTAAATGGGTACAAAATGAAAACAGGAGGAATGATCAAAGGAAAATAAGAAAGCATAAAATTAAACAAATTCTCTGAGCCTTGCTGATGCAGGTTCTTGACCATTTCTATTTAATAGAGCAGCTAGTCCACTTGCTTCCAAAATATAAATTTTTCAATTCTGTTTATTTGCCTGCACTGCCATTGCATCAATAGCCCTCTTTATCTTGGCTCAGTTTCAAATGCCAGATTCCATGGAGCGCTGAAACACGAAGCCCAGCCTACAAAACTACTGCATGGGGGTTGAAAACCACTACACCCAGGGCTGTAGTCAGAACACTGCTGGTCCTTCTGAGCTTTCCTTTTTTCCATATGGTGGCATAATGGAAATCTGCCATTATCCTTGCCCTAAGGCCTTTTTCTCCTTCTAATGCTCCAAATTCAAAAAGGCCAGCATCTGAATCCTCCAGGATAACTGAAAATGAATTATCATTCAAGTGCCTTCATTCACAGCACCAGTACTGCAAATGGACTTTTTCAGCAAGACAATGTTGAGCATGTCTTTGTTCAAGTCTTGGAAAGCCATGGAAAGGTTCGAAGAACATGACAGTTGACACACATGAGAAAGTTTATGGGGCAAATTAAATGTGATTATCCGGCAGACCAGGGGTTGGCACTGTTATTTAACACTTGCTCTCTTTCCTCCTCTGCAGACCATCAGAAGGAAGTCCCACCTGATGACCTCATTTCCAGTCTCGACGCTCCTGACCTCACTTCCTGTCCTGCCTCTCCTGACCTCACTTCCGGTCTTGATGCTCCAGACCTCAATTCCTGTCCCGATGCTCCTGACCTTACTTCCTGTCCCGGGTCTCCTGACCTCACTTCCTGTTCTGACCATATATAAATGCCATTTTGTTCGCTACAATTCAGTTCTGCATTGAGCTCAGTCTGAACAGACATTATTTGTGTATTCTTTCATTAATTGCTTTCCAAGTATACAGGGTGGTAACCCCAAACCTTTCTTGCTGTCTTTGTAATTTCTTTATACAGTGAATTCATCTTAACACTGTAACCACCCCCTACCCCAATTAGCAGACCTCAAAACAGCCGATTTTCTGTGTTATGAGGTGCAATAAACATTTCAGCACTAATATTCACCAGTAGTTAACTTATAACAAGTATGGAGCACCACAAAGGGCCAACATCCCTGTGCCCACCTTCAACATCATGTTTGGCCTCTGCCCCAATGAGTTGAAGCTGTTCTCAGGGTAAATGTGGGATCAGCTTCCTGTTACTTCAGGGTGCTACTCAATTTTTATAATTGATTTTTGAAATCTATCTACTTTTAGTTTAAAATTAGTAGGGCATGTTAGGCTAACTATTGACTGCAAACTGGCCCAGTAGGTATGAGCATGTACCATTTGTGTGAGTGTGCCCAGCGCTGGACTGCATTGCTTCCTGATTTGCTACCAGTGCTGCTGACATAGTCATCAGCTCCTTGTGATTTGGATGAATGGGATTATTAGAAAATGGATGGATTGACAGATAGATGGATATTAAGCAGGTGACTAAAATCTGGTCACTTGCGTAGGCCATAGCCATTACGGAAGTGCCTTTTGTGTCCTTTCTGCTTTACACACTGTTAAGCATTTCCATGTGTCAATTTTCTTCATTCAGTCAGGCAAATGAGAAAATTAACAAAGCCTGAAGAGCATCTTACCATCAGTTTGATGAATTTGACTTGTCGTGTCCTGGGTGGTAACTGTAAAAAAGAAATTTAGCAGTGATGGTTGAAACTTATGTAAGCTATGTTTTGAGATGATAGCGATGTAGCATGAAAAATTATAGCTATTCTCTCCTAGTGAATTTAATATTTTAAGGACAACTGCCTAGAAGGTTAAAACCTGAACTATGTGTGGAATGAAAAACCACAAAAAATAAAGTGAATACCAAAGTAAGGCCCAGCCCCTGCAATTGATTACTCAGATGCCTCTGCTACTAAGTCAAAAGGCCAATCTTTACAGTATTAATTAGCACCAACAGGCTTTAACATATATTTATCCATTTATTTAACCCTCTTAATCCAATTTAGGGTAACAGAGAACCAAACCTATCTTTTGTATAGCACTATTCAGTGCCAGTACACAGTGCTATGAACAATTCTCAGTTAAAATACAAATATATATTATATTAATTACTAAATACAGAACTGGTTCACATATAAATGCAGATTTGTTAAAAAACACAGAGAGCAAAATATAAACTGATTAAACATAAAAGGAAACCAACAATATCTGTCCATTATTTGACTGATGAACTGTGGCCAGTTGACAATGGGGGAGGAGAAAATAAATTCACAATCCTGGAGAGCTCAGCCAGCTGGCCGCCCCCCTACCCCCCATGGGTTTTCTATAGTGGAGTCTGGGCTGGCTGTCCAATCTGATGACAGAATCTTTCCATCCAACGATTCCAGCACTCCTTTATCCAAGATGATCTTTCTTTACACAGGAGAGCAGCCCGGCAGTAGAGCAGTGGCCACATCCACAACCAGTCCTTCATTGGGAAGCAGCCCATCAGAAGCTATGCTCACCCTGGACCACTTACTGGACCTCTGAGTCACCAATTACCCACACATACATGACCATGGGATGTAAGTTGAGAGAAGAAAATTCTCTCAGACACTGATGCAAATGTGTAAATATCCCACAGACAGTGTTTGGGCTGGGATTTGAACTCAGTCTCCTGGAGCTGTGAAGAAAAAATGTTAGCCACTGCACCCTGTAGGCTTTAATGTCAATTTTATAGGGTCTCCAGGTCTTGAGTACAGAGTACAGTGAAATTCTTGCAAATGCTCATTAATATCCAACATGTTGACACTCTCCAAAACCATGATTAGTGAGTAATTACCTTGAAATTCATGTCTTCTTTACCTGAAAAATTTCTGAATATATTTGTCCTATATTATGTCTTATATATAAACATCAACGCGTGGAAATGTGTGTGTCTGTCTGTCCATTCCGGAAGTGCGAGGCTACAAATTGAAGCTCAAAGAGCCAGCAAGGAGGCCCCAAGTTAACGAGTCGGAAGAAGAAAGACGTAGAAGGCTACAGCAGGAAGCTGAAAGAGAAAGTGACTCAGTCACCAAAGTGAAACTGCCAAGGAAAAACAAACAATCAGCTTAGCCGCTGATAGACGGGGGTTGAGCATGTCTGCAAAACGAAACCGTCGACTCTACATTTCATTTTTTTTTCTTGACAGTTTTAATTGTTTCTAGGAGCCCGGGCTTTTTATCTTATATACAAATGTCTACACTTTGAAGTGTGTGTGTCTGTCTGTCTGGCCCGGAAGTGAGAGGTGGAGTCGGGGTAAGGGCTCCACCTCCGAGGATACACAAGCGAGGCCAGCATGTCAGCAATACGAAACCTCTGAAAAAAGAGTCACTCGCTTAGCCACTAATACAGAAGAGATGCGAGCACATCACCAGAACAAAACCTCTGAAGAAAGAGTCACTCGCTTAGCCGCTAACACACAAGCGATGCTAGCACGTCGGCAAAACGAAACCTCCTAGGAGAGAGACGCCCAGAGTAGTTCCTTTCAATTGCCTGACATCTCTACTTTTCAATTTTCTTCCTGACGATTTCAATCGTTTCTAGGACCCCGGGCTTTTTACAGCACGGGCTTACACAGAAAGTATATTATAATACATAATATATTAATATCACATACATCATATTTCGTCTCATAAATATAAAACTAAATCCTCTCCAGATAACACCCTCACTGCACACCCACCACTAATTTAACCTTTCTATTAACACTCCACACGTCTCCTCTAGACTCATTCTAATGCCATCTTGAGTACCACCTCTGCGCTCTCAGACCCTACACCTCTCTCTTCAACCCACACTTTGAATAGTAAAGATGAGTCTCCTACCTGCAATACTTTAGCTCTCATTGCCCACCCGTGTCCTGCAATTGGAAATCATAGCAGGCCACATAAAGTTCAGTCTGAGGCTATCCATTTGGTAGTAAAGAAAGCAAACCCCTTGTCGGGTCCAGATGGAGACCTCTACCCTAAATGCAGGCTCCATCACCACTCCAAAAAGCAAGACTTTTCCCTAACCTGCCTGTCCCAGACATGAAAGGAAGCCTGCTGCTTTTTAAATATGAGTCACTAGGACTCTGACATTGCAGACCTATACAGAGGCACACAAAGACAGCAAAGAAGGGAGCACTTGACAATTTAATTGGCAGAGCTGCACATTTACTCCCCACTAGTGAGCAGTTACAGCAGTTACATTAATGTAACAATGGAGGCCGATTAACATTTGCCCCCACAGACAATGGGGCTTGATACACATTCACTTCCTATTATGAGGTGCATTCAGAATAAAAATTAAATTATCACAACTACAATCCTGTTTTTTAAAATTACAAAAAAAAAAAAAACAAATTACCACAAAAATGTTACATTATGTGGGAGGAAGGAGTCCTCCAGACCACTCGTCATGTATAAAAAGATTTAATGAACATGCATTATACCTAATCATTGCAAATGTGTTGATCTCAAATTACCCTTTCAGCTAAGAGATGTTGTGCACTACACAATGAAGACATTTCAGACAGTCCCAAGATTTCCAATTTGGAATTCAGCTCATGTATTTCTGTTTGGGATACTTAAGCACTGTTGTCTTATCCAGTGGCTTGTACCAGCTCAATAGCTGGTCAAGGTGCAGGTTGCCTATTGCTATGATTAACTCGAAAATGCCATCTTGACTCTTAACTATCGTATCAGTCAGGGTGTCTTTATAAACTGTATGTTAGGTGTCAGCTCAAGCAGTCTAAACTATGAAACTGAATGAATGGAAGTCCACAAATTGAATGGTGCATATACAGTGACAAGAGCCACTAGAGCCTGCCTGCCTGCCATAAAAGATTAAGTTCAAAAGGATTGTGCTAAGGTCACAGTGTGGCACAGTGGTAACTTAGTTTTGACACCTTACAGCTCCTGCAGACAGGGTTTGAATCCTGGGCCCGCATTTATCAAGTGTCTCAGAAATACTCATTGGAATTGCACTAGATGTTTGAGTAGAATGAGAATTTGTCCAACTTCAAGAGTAGAACATGAGAAGCTAGGAATAAATATGATACTCATGATGATGTTTTGTAGTTTTCTCAAAAATCATGACGATGCTTTGTAGTTTTCTAATACTAACACTGCAGCTTCAACACAAAGATGATGATAAATAATAATAATAATAAAAAGTAGAGGAAGAAGAAAAACATAATAAGGTAGGATATTGCACTAAGCTGCACGTAATTGTTGCCAGTTTGCAACAACATCGTAAATGATATTGTAGCGAGCATCGAGATGGAAAGACAAAGACACACGCACACTAACACACTCACACACACACACACCAATTGAGAGTAAAGTCTCTAATTAGGCACATTCATTTAACGATGATGGTCCACAGTTGTACTTTCAGAAGATTCATCTTGTCACTGTTATAGCCACAGGAAGTGCCTCATAAAATAACAGTTACACTGAAACTAGCCATGACTATAAGTTGCGTTCCCTCTTCCAGTATACTGTGGAGTACCATGCCTCTCTCCGTTATTCCCCCTAATGTTCTGCAAAGATCTATGTATCTAATGCCCCAGGAGGTCTGCTCTTGCCTTCTTAAACCATCCTGGGCTTGTAAAGTATTCCAGGGATTCATAGAATGCAGAACTCAGTGTACCCGTGTGACATTTTGCTGTTAATCATACATTCTGCCTTGTTTATTTTCAGGCTAATATTCTGTCTACTACAATACTATTTACATCCATGACCACCAGTGTATGATATGCGCGACCATCCATACTTGGGGCAATGATCTTTATGTGCATGCCAGTTTTCAGGAATGCGGCTTGTTTCAACATCACTGGATGTGGAGTGGTGGAGAAGTATGTAATATCTCATGTGTTGTACGGATGTTCAAAGTTTAGGGGGAAATTCACAAAATGGCTGGTTGTGACATGCTCAAATTATTGCTGCTGCAAAGCTGCACTTTACATATAAAGTTACGAACACTTTCATTTCAGCAAACAATGTATGGCTTTTTCGCGTAGATGGAACGATCACATAATGGTCAAAATTTGTGACACATGTTATTCCATCTCTGTGTGTGCTGATCTCTGCCTGAACGCCATCTTCTGGCTCCTCATAGCGAGTTAGGACATCTCACAAACTTTCCTATGTAAATCCTGGTGAAGTTAGGAATAGTTTCATAATTTAGAAAAACTGATAAAAGGTCCAGACCAAACTTGCCTCACTCTGAGCCAGTAAGGACCATTATCATTCCCTGAGAGCTTTCATTTTTCGAATTTTGGTCTGCTTTACATGTCCTCTCTATATCAGCTATTTCTTTCAGCTCTGATTTCTCCAAAGACATGAAAGATAGGTTGACCAACGACTCTACTGTAAATTGCAGTGAGAAGTAAGCAAGCTTTGTTGTACATCCACAATTAACTGGAGTCCTGGGCAAAGTTTTGGATCCTTTCTTAATGCTGACTCCCCAAAGCCTTATTTTCAGCTCAGAAGAATAATGGATGGAGGATTGTGCTAACATACATATGGTGATAGAAGTGTTCCTTCTGGCACTTTCAGGTGTTAGGAACTGCAAAAGGCTCAAATGGCCTGGGAAACAGAGACACCAGGGAGGATGAGAACAACACATTGAATAATGGGGCTCAGAAGGGCAAATAAATAAAATAAATAAATAAATTTACTTATTTATTTTTTAACAGTTTATTCCTATCATCATTACTTAGTTTCACATGTATATTTGAAAAGACTATTGATACATTTCTTCCATCAATTTCCTAACCAGCTACTTCAGTTCAAGGTAGATGGCACTGAAACACATTACGCTGGAGACTGCACTCAGTGTGGAACACCATACACAAATGAACAGACTTTGTCCTGTGACCCTGAACTGGACTTAGTGGGTTCAAAATTAAATTAACGAAAGCAGTCTGATTAATTGAGTGTGCATGAGTAGGTCTTAGGAATCATCCATGGTTGGTGTCTGCCTATAGACTAATACTGTTTTATCGTGTAATATTTATGTATATTAATGTTGTACGGCTAGTAGTAGTTGTAGTAGTAGCAGAAATAGTAGTATTGTCACCTGTATAGAGTGCTGTAAAATTATTTGTTACACATCCAATCAATACGTAACATGTTACCATTCTCCAAACTTATGATAATATATTGATCTTTTTTTTTTTGGTTTGGTTGTCCCATAGTAATTTACTGTGAGTACATCATAGGTGTAAGTGACCCTGCGCTCTGACCCCCAAAGGTCATGCGAAAAGACAATTTCCCCTCTGGGATTAATGCAGTTTATCAAATCAAAAAATCAAAATATGCGAGAAGCATTTTATGTAAAATAAAAACAAAACCTGAATGAATTAAGACACTTAACCCTACAATCCTGAACTGGATTAAGTGGTCTTCCTAATGAGTAGATGATAAAAACAAAATTGGCCCACTCAGGTGTATGCCCTACAGTGGACTGGTGCCTATCCATGGTTGATTTCTGGGTAACTTTTATACGGTTTAAACATTATGCATCCTCAAACTCAGAACAACACTATCGATATCCACATAAATAAAAAGGGTATGGCTATTCTACTATATAGTATCCATCCATTTGGCAACAGACTTAAAGATACAGGAAAAGGCTTGGAAAATGAGTAAAACGCAGTGCAAAATAATAAAAGCTAGTGTCTATCTTGGCTTGCCTAAACAGCTCTGTTCTTTAGCCCAGTGGAGTTGCTGGTTCAACTCCTTCTATCATTGGTCAAGCATGCCTTCAACTATCCTTACTCCTCCTCAAAGCACTCTGGCTTCTATTCCACCCTAACAGGTGAGCCCTTGTCATAACTTCACACCCAACTCCAAACTTGTCTGGTCTGTGGCAAGGAGGTCCTCCTAAGGTCCTTAAAGTACTTCTACATTAACTTGGGAGTCACTTCTGGGATATAAACCTCCGGGGGTCATCTCCCCAGAGCCCCCTCTGACAGTCAGCACATGCTCTGTAACCCTGCAGGGATTTTACAGTAATAGGTAGCTATCCCTAGTAATAGTCTTTGGTTCTGCATTCTCCACGGTCCTTCCACTATTTTGTAGTATACTAGAGACATCTTTGTGTTTGTCCAAATCTGGCATCCCTATCAGGTGAACACTGACTATCCTGTTAGGATATCATCCAACACATAGCAGTCTGGCCCTGATTATGATTAAGTTCTGTGGGGAACAGCCCGGACACAGACAGGCAGACATGATGGTTTTACCACACACGTGTTTATTCATAATATATACAGTGCACATACCCAGTGCCTCGTCACCAATCACCCCTTTAAGTCCTGGCCACCACACAATGCCTTATCAGTCTCTGGTCCGCCTCCACTCCTCTCCACCAAGCTTCGTCCTCTTCCACCCGACTCTGGCTCCTGACTGGAAGGAGGCGGCTCCTTTTATTCACCCCGGATGGGCTCCAGCTGCATCCTGAGGGCCTGTAGCCACACCCCTGTGTTGCGGAAGCCCCAGCGGTGAAACCGGAAGTCCACCGGGTGTCTCCATCTCTCTTCCCCCTAGCACTTCCTGGTGTGGCGGAAGGTCCAACACTCCCAAGGCATTGGGGCGCTCCCTGCCGGTGACCACGGGTCCCTACAGGGTTGAGCTTCCAAGCTCCGTACCCGTGGTCCCCAAAGCCACCAGGGAGGACGCCCCCTCGTGTCCTGGAGGAGGCACAAGCCCTCCTCCACTCCTCCTGGGCGTCCCGGCCAGGCATGAACGCCCGCCGGGCACCACAGTTCACAATTGCAATGCACCTAATGCTGCTGGGATAGGATCTAGAACACGACCATGATCAAGATTAAGGGAGCACAATTATGGACGGAACGATGAAAGGCTAACAAAATGCACTCCAGATGGAGTCGAGGCACTTTTAACAGTATAAATAAATAACAACTCATAAAACCAGTGACAGGGCTTTAAATGCGCCATGGCGGTCATGAAGGCAGCAGAGAACAAAGTGATTGGTGAGACATAGAAACATGAACTGCTGTGATGTGGGCGATGGCGCAGGGAAGAAGTCAAGCAGCCAGCAATCCGTGTGGAGCTGTCACTCACACGAGAGATGACACTCCATTCCCACAGGGCACTGTCAGCTGCGGCAACTAATGCACTGAAATCAATTATTCATCACGCCACTTTGCCGACCCTTTCATCTTTTTTATTAATGTAATTAAATTTTCTAATGGCACATCAGTGGGGAGTCACAGTTGCCACCCCATCGCATTTATAATCAACATAATTTATTCATTTTCCTATCTCTCTGGGGACTGATATGCTTCATAACAGAGATAAAAGAACAAACAAATGCATTTGGCAATAATCACTTAAATTAATAACATAAATGATTCCAACAGATGACTTAGATGGGACAGGAGTAAATATCTGGAGCCACGACGGCAAAGTAAATGTTTTCAAATGTGATTGTCAAGCGGAGAGATTGAAAAACTGTTACAGCAGTTCATTTCGCTTTAAAAGAAACAAAGAATACAGAATATTGACGCAGAAGCATTCCACAGAACAGTCTGATGATACTGAAAGAGCTGGAAAGTGTGGCATTGTGTGCCTTCCTGCAGCTTTTAAGATGAAAGCAAGACTTAAATTCTGATTACGGCATCACATTTACAGTTTCATGCAAGGGCAAAGCAGGGTTCAGGATAAAATGGATATCAAATATTCACTCACAATCACACATATTCATGATACACCACTGTCACATTGACCAATTCACCTTTATGAGGTGGGAGTTCATTGGCTTAGACCAGTCTGGCTTTATGTGAACAACACCGAGGCACAGGCAGGAGAAGAGCTCACTAATAGCTACTTCTCATTTTGCTGGCCAGAATAGATTTATGGGGTCATGAATACCTTAGAGGAATCAGATGGATTTCCTAATGGGTACAATTCAGTCGGACTCAACAGTTTAGCTTTATGAGATCATGTGTGTGAGTAGGCTAACAGTTACACTTCAGTCTATTTGATCAGTCCAGCTTTTTACGGCGCCATGAATAGCATAGAGGGAGGACATGAACTGAGTGACAGTAACAATTCAGTCTCAATAACCTGTTTAGCTTTAAAAGTCCTTGAGTGAGGAAGAGTTGGGAAATACTGGAATCGGCAGTTACCACCTTATGAGACAATAAGATAGGTATTAAAGGCATTAGAGGAATAGGCTTACTCACTAAAACTGGCAGTTCAACTTCACAAGACCACGAGAGAATCTTGGATATATCTGGAACTGGCTAGCAGTTAAATATTAGTCAGATTGACCAATTCAACTTTACGAAACCAAGCAACACAGTCTAAGAGGAACTGGTCAACAGTTACAACAGGGTCAGCCTGAAGAGTTACAAATATATAAAAAGGATTTGAAAATATGCATATTTCAGTAAAATGCACCAGGGTAGCTTTGTATGACCACAAGGGCATGACAAAAAGAATATGCAGGAAGCTACACCTCAATCAAATTGAAAAGTTTAGTTTCATGAGGCCAAGGAATTAGTGGTGACCTTACAGAAGGTGGTGATCTGGTAAGGTCTGATCAGACTGACCAAGTCAGCTATACGAAATCATGTGAGGGACTGGTTAACACTTACACATTGATCAGACTGACAAGTTCAGCTTCATAAAACCAGGAGATTAGGTATGAAAGTAGTTAACTATCACTTACACTTCAACCAGATTGGTCAGATTGACCAACTCATATTTATGATTAAGGAAGGATTAGTGATCTTATAATAAATGGTTAGCAGTTATCCAACTATCCATTCATTTCCCAACCCACATATTCTGAGCAGAGTCATGGGGAAGCTGAGGCCTTTCCCAGCAAACATTGGGCACAAGGGTGAAGACACCCATAAACACTAGGCCTACCAGTTTTGTTTGGTCAAACTGAGCCATTCAGCTTTATGAGTTCATGAAATGGATATGTACAGTATAGAGAAGAGTATATAGGGTTGTAGTGCTGGCAGGAAGCAGTATAGGAGTGTAATTGGTATGAGGGTATAGCTCAGTTAGAAAGCTGAAGTACCCATCTGAGACTTAGGGAAAAAGCTTATAGAGACTGCTGACACCAAGGTGCACTCTCTGTGAGCCTTTTGCTAGTGACTTTCACTGTTTGTATCTAGAGAATTCCTCTTGTTATCCAATAAAGTAAGTAAAGAATGCAGATGTATGAGTTAATGTAAAAAATAAATAAAAATAACGACCTGCCTGATCTCCATTTCTTTATAATTCTGGTGTTCACTAGAATACAGTCTATGGTCTCCCACCTTCCGGGAGCATTTATTATGGGTGTATCAGGGGAATATGGGCTTGAAAGAATACAGCAATTAGGCACATTTCAAGTCTGCAACCTGTGCCAGGAATCTCCACAACTCCTGACGAGATTAGGAGGCAATTTAAAAGTCGCTCAGGACTACAACAAAGTCCATCGCCCAAGACTGAAA
The DNA here is from genome assembly GCF_900747795.2 of Erpetoichthys calabaricus. Taxonomy (NCBI): domain Eukaryota; kingdom Metazoa; phylum Chordata; class Cladistia; order Polypteriformes; family Polypteridae; genus Erpetoichthys; species Erpetoichthys calabaricus. Next base: position 113,924,619 of record NC_041395.2, on the reverse strand, counting down.
TAAACAAGACCAGTTACCATGGCACCTAATGACCACAGGGGAAAAAAAACAGAATAACCCAAAGTTCCACCGCAAAAAAAGAAAAAGGCAAAGCAATGAGAACAACTGTTAGTCTGTAACACTGACAGCCCATGAGGTCTGAAATATTAGCGCCAGCCTCACCCCCTCTATAGACATTCATCCCTACTACTCTAAGACACTTCACAAAATGAGCCTGACAAACTCAAAGATACTTATTAGGAACCAACAGATGACAAGAAAGAAAGAAAGAAAGAAAGAAAGAAAGAAAGAAAGAAAGAAAGAAAGAAAGAAAGAAAGAAAGAAAGAAAGAAAGAAAGAAAGAAAGAAAGAAAGAAAGAAAGAAAGAAACTTATGCCACCAGTTGAGTTTATTACTCTGCCTTTGAAATAGTGTTTTTTATAGTGAGCATTATCATAAATCAACAATATGCCTGTTAAAAAAAGGCCTCCAATGGTGCTCTACCTGCTTGAGCGAACTTGAATGCCAGACACATGACTGCACATAACTGCATGGGATGGCATTTGATTTAAGGAATTGGAATCAAGAGACAGAAGGAGGTCGGGGTAAACAAGCCAAAGTCATAACCAGGAGTCAAAGAATCTAAGATGTGAAAAAAATAATAATAATGGTCAAGATATTTGGAACTTGAAGGTACTCCTTATAAGAAGGACCTAGGAGTCAACGTGAACTCATTACCATTTACTAGGCCTGGGAAAGTTAACACATTAATTTTTGTGATTAATCTGGCCTGTTTAATGTGTCAAAAAATATGGCTGCATCCAGGACCAGCAACGAGGCAAATGCCGCAGACAGTGTTTTGGTCAGGGTGGCATTTTCATGTATTTTTTTTTTTTTTTTTACTACTACGAAACAATAATACAATTAATTGAATTGTGTACCTAAAGAGTTACATGCATATTCAGTACCAAATTTATATTACGTGGTTCACGACAATATGCCAAATGTCAATACTTAGCACAGTTGTTCATTTTCTCAATTTATACATACTGACATAGGTGTAGAGGAGTGGGAAGAAAGGAGAAGGGGAGGGAAGTTTAGTGCAGTCGTGGTTCAATGCTAGAGAAAAATTGTGAAGGTAAAAATTATACAGTAATCCCTCCTCGATCGCGGGGGTTGCGTTCCAGAACCCCCCACGAAAGGTGAAAATCCGTTAAGTAGAAACCATATGTTTATATGGTTATTTTTATATTGTCATGCTTGGGTCACAGATTTGCACAGAAACACAGGAGGTTGTAGAGAGACAGGAACTTTATTCAAACACTGCAAACAAACATTTGTCTCTTTTTCAAAAGTTTAAACTGTGCTCCATAACAAGACAGAGATGACAGTTCCGTCTCACAATTAAAAGAATGCAAACATATCTTCCTCTTCAAAGGAGTGTACGTCGGGAGCAAAGAATGTCAGAGAGATAGAGAGAAAAAAGCAAACAATCAAAAATCAATAGGTGCTGTTTGGGCTTTTAAGTATGCAAAGCACCGCCGGACAAATCAGCTGCAAGAAAGGGAGCAACGTGAAGATAATCTTTCAGCATTTTTAGATGAGCATCCGTATCGTCTAGGGGTGCGAACAGCACCCCTGCTCACACCCCCTCCGTCAGGAGCAGAGAATGTCAGAGTGAGAGAGAGAGACAGAGAGAAAGGCAATCAATCAAAAATCAATACGTGCTGTTTGATCTTTTAAGTATGCGAAGCACCATGCAGGAAGCATATCGCTTGACCAAAGCAGCCACATTTAAGCCCAGCAAGGAAGAGAGCAATGTCAAGGTAATCTTTCATTGTTTTTTTTGAGAAGCGGCCGTATCTTCTAGGGGTGCGAACAGCCCCCGTGCTCACAATATATTTGAGGAGTTTTATTTAATAGGTAATACGCGCTCTGGTTGGGTAGCTTCTCAGCCATCTGCCAATAGCGTCCCTTGTATGAAGTCAACTGGGCAAACCAACTGAGAAAGCATGTACCAGAAATTAAAAGACCCATTATCCGCAGAAATCCGCGAACCAGCAAAAAATCCGCGATATATATTTAAATATGCTTACATATAAAATCCGCGATAGAGTGAAGCCGCGGAAGTCGAAGCGCGATATAGCGAGGGATTACTGTACTTTCTATTTTTTCATTTCATGTTTCTGTAAGAAGATCAAATCAAAGTTATATCACATAAGTGGTAAATAAGTTATCTTTGAGTGACACTAAAACCAGAATAAGTCTCTAGTACCTCTGTAGTCTCTGTATTTAACATGACAGTCTTCCAGGTAGCTTACAGTGCTGACTGCCCTTATACAATGACAAAATTCTACCAAACAGAAGTGTAATGATTATCCCTACCCATGATTTAAGTTTGCAGTATTTTTGCTAATTTATGCAAAGAACACTACATAGCCATCCAAGTAATGAACGGTATCAGTTTTTAAGCGAGATAGCAGCGACAGAGATCTTTTTCAGCATGTCAGGAACAACAGTGTAGGTAGAGCAGTGTTTTCCAGTCGTTTTTTTCTGTGGTGGCGCACTTTTTGTAACCTAAAAAATCCCCAGGCACGATGCTACCAAACACAAAAGCATTAAATCTCTTAGATGTGCTAAACTGTCTGCAAAACGGTGATTACAGAGCTGCTTTTATGTCAGCTTCTCCTGGTGGTCCTATTCTTCTCGGACAGGTCTAAATGGCATTACACTGTTATTTCCACAGCCTACCAGTTAACAAACACTCATGTAGCGTATAACATCAAGACGCTGAAGGTCAAAATCAGAATATCTTTATTGTCATTGCAACAAATACAACGAAATTAGGTTCAGTCCCTGTGGTGTCAAAATATAAATAAATATAATTACAAAAGGATAAGAAGAAATAAGGTAGAACACAAACATTCAACATAACACCTTAATTGCACATGAACACTACTGCACAAGATGTCATCTATTGCACTGCTGCATTGGAGGTGATTAGGTGGCTTGCAGTGCATGCTCCTATATCTTTTGCCTGATGGCAACATTTGGAACATGTCATGAGCGGGGTTTGAGGAGTCTTTTATGACGTTTTCTGCTTTCCTGAGGCAGCGAGAGCTGTGCAGTTCATCCAGAGAGGGTAAAGAACAGCCGATGATTTGCTGGGCAGTTTTCAAGATCCATTGAAGTGTTTTCCTCTGCGCTGTTGTGCAGCTGGAAAACCACGCAGAGAGGCAGTAGCACAGGATACTCTTGATAGAGCAGCGATAGAAGGACACCAGCAATTTTTGGGGGATGTTATTTTTCCTGGGGACTCTCAGGAAATAAAGTCTCTGCTGACCCTTCTTCGCCAGCCCAGCTGTGTTCACACCCCAGGACAGGTCTTCCATGATGTTGACTCCCAGGAAGCAGAATTCTGACACCCTCTCCACAGTGTCCCCTTCAATTTAGAGTGGTTTGATGTCCGTTTTCTTTTTCCTGAAGTCCACAACAAGCTCCTTGATCTTACTTGTGTTCAGGAGCAGGCTGTTGTGAGTGCACCATGTTGTCAGCCGCTCCACTTCGTCCCTGTAGACAAAGAGATGAGCCCCACCATAGTGGTGTCATCTGCAAATTTGACAATGGTGTTGCTGTGGTGGGTGGGGGCGCAATCATGTGTGTACAGCATGAAGAACAGGAGGCTCAGCACACAGCCCTAAGGAGAGCCAGTGCTGATGCTGATGGCCGAGGAGATGTGAGGGCTCACCCTAACCCTTTGTGTGCGGTCTGTCAGGAAGTATTTAATCCATAAACAGGTGGAATACAGGAGTCCCAGGGCTAGCAGCTTGTACACCAATCTGTGAGGGAGGATGGTGTTAAAAGCAAAGCTAAAATCAATAAAGAGGAGGCGTGCGTAGCTCCCCTGGTGCTCCAGATGGGACAGGGTAGCATGGAGAGCAGCAGCAACAGGGTCCTCAAGTAGACCTGTTAGCCCTGTAAGCAAATTGGTGTGCATCAAAGGTGGGAGGGATGACGGACAAAATATGACTCCGGACCAGTCTCTCAAAACACTTCAACACCGGAGTGAGCGCTACTGGCCAATAGTCATTCAGGTAGGTTATGGGTGATTTTTTTGGTAAAGGGAGTAAGATGGAGGATTTCAGACAGGGAGGAACTGAGGCCTGGGACAGTGACAGGTTAAAGATCTTTGTAAAGACCCCAGCCAGCTTCTCTGCACAGCTCTTCAACCTACGTCCAGGGACACCGTCGGGACCTGCTGCCTTACTAGGATTGACAGCCTGGAATGAGCGTCTCACTTCATGTTCCTTCACCCTAAGGGAGGGGGTGATGTTGTTGTGAGTTGCTGCTGCGGCTGTAATAGCTGCCTCAGGTATTTCCACCTCAAAGCGAGCAAAGAAGTGGTTCAGCTCCTCTGCCATTGAGGCGTCACCTTCAGCAGCTCCATGGCTGGTCCTGTAGTTGGTGAAGTGCTGGACTCCCTGCTGTTATTACTGTCCAGGTGCTCCTCAGTCCTTCTCCTGTAGTCCCTCTTAGCCTTTCTGATGCCTCTCTTCAGGTTGGACCGTGTCATGCTGTAGAGTGCCTTGTCATCACCCCTAAAGGCAGTGTTCCCTTCCTTTAGCAGCCGCTGAACCTCTCTTGTCACCCAGGGCTTCTGGTTTGGACAGACACGGATATGTTTCTCCACTGTGGCAGTGTCAATGCAAGGTGATGAACACCTGAGGATAGTATTTGTGGAGTTTTAACACAAGTTTTAATGTTTGCCCATTTAAGAGAGGTTTATTTTTTCATTTAAATCAGTCTTCAGCAGTGCATTCAAAATCAACAGTTTTTTCGATTGTTCAGTTTTTAGTTTGACACGTATGTGTTTCATATGCTATGCCAATTTGAGAATTAAATACATTGGCCTCATTTTCTTATTTCCTTCTTTTCAACTTGCCATTTAGGAAGGCATTCAAATTCAGGATGTACTTGCCGAAGTAGTATTTTGTTAAAAGTTCAGGTTTAAGGTCATTGTTTAAGTTTAAACTTTGACATTCATTTTTTTTTTATTCCTTTGTATTGATTCTACATTTTATTTGTGATCCAGGGTTTACTTAATGATTTATGTATTAATTTTATAATTACGTTTTATTGTTAGATGCTATTAATTACATACATTTATATAATTAATTAGGTAATTTTTTTAAAACTACGATTTACATTTAGGAAACATTTAAGAAGATTAATAAGATGTTAGGTTATGTATCATGATGTGTGGAGTATAAGTCAAGGGAGATTATGCTTAAGTTATATAACACACTAGTGTAGCCTGAAACGCACTGCTATGTTCAGTTTTGTCCTCCATATTATAAAAAAGACATATCAGCACTAGAGAAAGTCCACAGAAGAGTGACTAGACGTATGAAATGAGAGAAGAGACTGAAGGAGCTGAACCTTTTCAGTTTAAGCAAACTGAGATTAGAAAGGAACATGATTTAATTTTTTTAAATTATGAAATGTCACAATTTTGAGATAGATAGATAGATAGATAGATAGATAGATAGATAGATAGATAGATAGATAGATAGATAGATAGATAGATAGATAGATAGATAGATAAAAAGTAGTCAGAACACAAAAAATGAGTTACCAGAGTGTTATGAGCCAGGGGTCAAGGTATGAATTCCCAAACAGTTCCAAAAAGCAACTTGAAAAGGGCCTATACAAGGGGATATATCACAAAACTCTGACTAGATAATAGGGCAAATTCAGGATCTTTATAAAAATAAAAAATACATTTTTAGCAAATTGCTCTGTAGCACAAACAGCTCTGAGGAGTACAAATGGGAATTGCCTGAAATGACAAGGCAATCCAAGGGAAACATAGCCTCAATCCAGAATCCAGAAACAAAGTCAAAAGCAGCGCACAGGTTCAAAAATCCAAAAATTCACAAAAAGGCACATGGCACGGAAAAATTCAATAACTCATCTACCCCAAGGCACATTCACAATGAACCAACAGAAACTATGGGAGACCCTCCAGATTTATACGGTAAAAGGTGGTTCTTGGCAGTGATCGGCAGGTAGCCTCAGCTCTTGGAGAAACACCATATGCATGGGACATAACCAAGGCATTGATAAATAGAAAAAATATAAGACAAACAATACAAATAATAAACACAAGCAATATTAATGTAAACAACAAAAACAAAATTGAACAAATATGACATAAAAAAATTATCTGAACCCCAGCCAGAGGATGAACCAAGCCTGAAACATGACACAGAGACCCTTTTAGTCCACAATAATTATACTAGGGTTTTTAGGTGGAATACACAAACTTGCTTGCTTGCTTATGTCGGAAACCCGGAATGCTTCCAGTTTCACACTGTGCCCTTCAGGAAGAACATCCAGGCCATAGAAAAACTAGGAAGGTCCTCTCCTGACAGTGCTTTCTATCAATCTCCAGGGATTCAGAGAGGGTTGCACTTCTGGACTTCAAGTCCCAATCACCTCGCTGGTGTCCCGATTGTGTTACCATATGAGGACCACTGCCACCTACTGTATGAGGGATGGGACCAATCCCAATCCTCAGCTTTTCTCAATCTGTCCATTAAAACATACCGGCTCGGTACAAATTTACTTCCTTGCCCCACCAGCCCATCTGCTTGCTTCATCACGCTGGCCTCCTGTCCGGTTATTGAAACGTTGTCCGATCTGCCCGGGATGTTCTCCCCATACAGTCCAAAAATGGCAGTGGTCATAAAAAACAAGATTGCACAGTGGGAAAATGCAATCAATTACTAGCATGAGTGAAAACGTATTGAAACAAAAAATAAATGTGACCATTGGATTCCTGGGTCTCAAAAACACCAAAACAATGTAAAAATTATTTTTGAAGTCAGATCATGATATATGACCAGAAAGATGGCAGCCACGGTACAGCACTACATTAATTTGTGGTTATTTCAATTATAAGGGGTTGAAAATTTTTGTTAGTTAAATCTTTGAAAAGGACCTTGTTGCCATCATTGTGTTATGATCCTGCCTTCAAATTAGCTGACAAGCATCAAAAACAATAGCCAGACCTGGGCCAAAAGTGGGATTCACAACCACAGTCACACCCAAAGGCTTAAAAACACTAGAAATTTAAATGAGGAGAGAAATAACCATAAAACCTCTGGCCATAAGAAAAAAAAGATTCCTTTTGCATGCAATATAGATATTTTATTATAAGAATTCAATCTTTTCCAAGAAAACAAAGGCAAGAACAAAAAAAGAAAACAAAATAATTTTGCCTAAATTGCAAGCCTAAAAGTGGACAAGTCTAATTCCAAAAACCAGAAGCAGTATCGTAATATGTCTCCAGTCAAGATGCCCGGTCAAAGGTTAGCTGGCTGCCATCTAAACGTCAGGGTATGGCACTGGCTCCCCATGGCCTTAAAACTGGATCAAACAGGTTTGATAGCAGGCTGGCAGAATATCCTTAAAGGCACAAGGACAAGATGTTCCATTGACAACAATGGAGTTTAATTTGGGATCTGCATTATTTTTATGGTTTTTATTCACAACTAAAGTTGCCCCCAAGTCACAGTACCTGAAAGGCACAGAAAGTAGAAGGCACCTACACAGTGCTCAGCATGATTCTTTGTTTTTGCTGTTTTTCTATTTATTTGATTAGCTTGTGGTCAGAACTTTCTTATTTGGTGCTATGACCTTTATGTGACTCTAGCGTATGTAACTCAAAAGGCAATTCAATTCATCAAACAGACTCGGCCGGCACCACACGTCTTCAGGGGCAGCACAACCGGATGGCAGTCGTTGTTAGGCTTCAGCCCTTTTCAGTTCCGTTCTCCTTGAATGACTGAAGGGACCAAATCTAATTTTTTTCTTCAACACAATGAGGTTTGCCCGTTCAGCACGGCTGTTTATTGCTCAGAGAACTCTACCCTCCCCTCCCTTCACCAGCACCCCTAGCAGACGAGATCAAGCTCAACATTCTGCCTGCTGTGCTGGCATTGCTAATGCAAGGCGGCCAAGGCTCTGCTTCCCATTTCCTCTGAGCCTTTCCTCATGAGAGGCAGACTTGTGTGAGAAACTGGCTTCCATAAGCCACGATTGTTAACACACCTCCAGAGTCATCCAAACCAAATGGATGGAGGAGGAACCAATGGGAGCTTAAATGGTGCAAGGGATGTTGCATTATTCTCAGCAGGGCAATCCTGTAAGCCAAGATGACCAATTTGTCACTTTTATTTAATCAGTAGCAAAGCAGAAGCGGACTAGAGTTTGGGAGGCAAATGAATCAATCTGCCAATCTTTAATTATTTAGTGCCCTTCATAGCAATCCCCACCATGAGGCCAGCACAAGTGTGGAAAGTTGGCAGCACAAGTGCACTGCTGGCTAGATCAGGCCTCACAGTTATGTGGACAGATGTCTGTGAATTCTGAATTCTGTGATCAGTTAACATTCTGTGTGAAGAAAAGCCACAGGATGGCCACGGCAAGGCCGTTTTTGAGAAATACAGCCATAGACTGGCATCCCTCTAACTATGCCCAACTGTACCACTTTCTGTGAATGAGTCTGCCAATGTATGGAATATCCATAAGTTTTATTTAAAACAAACAAACAAGGAAAAAAAAATCTCAAGATTTTTTTCCAAAACTGAAATAAACCAGCTTTGATAAATGAAAGTTAAATTGCATTCCTTTTTTTACTCTTTCTCTCAAAAGCTATACGAATGCCCAGGACGATGATAAGTAATTGCATTCGGGTTCCCATTCATCAAGTAGGACTTTTTATTTTCTTTTTCTTGGCAAACACAAACCAAGCAGAGGGGTAAGCATTCGCTTTGTTGGAGCTGGAAAAGTAGAGCGATTAATCTCACAGCACCCATCACATCTTATCTGGAAAATGCAATATTCCATTCTGCTGGCCAAATGTAAAGCACAAAAACACCTCTTGCCACGATTGGATATAAAATGTGCAAAGACTAGCAGAGGCCAGCTGGATGAAGTGACCTTTTTGGATCAAACGATGCTTTTACAGCCCTGAAAAACTGTAGCCCCAATACTTTGTGAACTGTGTTATTTATTTTCTTCAGGTATGGATTTCCTCATTTAACTATGTGTTGAGTTTGCCTTTGGGTTGGTGCTCTGGTTAGTTTTGCTGCCCCAAAGTTGTAAAGACCCTGGTTCACATCTTGGCCTAAACAATTTCTATGTGATGCTTGCATGTTCTCAATGCATCTGTGTAATCAGAATATAAGTTGAATATGTCACTGTGCTCTGTGCAAATATTTTAAATCTACTTGTCCTTTCTAATCACATGTACAGCTAACACAAAGCCAGATTTAGCACATAGGAGTTCACCATGTAAGAACTGCTAGGTAAGCTTTTTAAGACAAGACAAGTTAAGGACAAACTGCGAAATGGGCATTGTACTATTTCTGTGTGACTGAGTCAGCATGACATTGGATCTCTTTTCCTTGTTTGGAATGGCATGATTTACCTAAATGGGGGCCTGCACCATGGAGAAAGAGTATAAAGCCTTGGAACATTGCCCGGCACACCTTTGAAGCCGACAGACGGATGGGAGATACTGTCATTCGATCCAGACAATCCTTCCAACGCAGCGACGAAAATGGCAGACTCTATACATCGGGCCCCCCACTACCCGAAGGCCTTATCATAGCTTCGTTATGCCGCATAAATCGTCATTATAGAAAGCGTCTCCTATGTGATTTCTTAACGCCGTATCACTAAGGGAGGGGTATCGCCTTTTTAAATCATATCTATATAGTTTCAGGGTATGTAACATGCCACAATTACAAAAGAACTTATTCCAACCAGGGCGCTAGCGCCCCCTGCTGGATACAATGTGCCTAGCTCTTTCTCCTGTTACTGGGGTCTTCTTCTTAAAAGCACTGAGTTTAAATTTTCTCAGCCCAATATTAGTGAATGTGAGAGTGTATCTGGTGTCTAGTTCAGGGTGCTCTTCAGGAATTCCTGTGGTAGATGGATTAATATCTCTTTACATGTACTACAAAGTCACTTCAAAAGCATTTTAGTTTAGGTACTGCAAAAAGTCATTTTTTACACATACATTGTTATGTAACAAGACCTTGAAAAAGGCTTCTTTTGGTCCTAATAACACTTACAAAGCATAAGTGAAGTGGTTATTCACCTCACTGCTGTGTGGCTTATTAGGAGCCTTTGTTATACTGGTAAAATTATTTGTGAATGTTAAGGAGTCATCAGTTTTATTATGAAGTATGCAATATCACCTAAGCCACCTCTGAAAATTCCAAAGTGAATATATTTCAGTAGGTCGCACTGCTAGACTTAAATAACCAGTTTATGGATGCTTTATGATTGTCACTAAGACTAAAAGAAGCCTTGGTATTTGAATAATGGATGGATTTTTGAAGTACCTAAACTACTCTTAACTCCCTCTTTCCAATTACACAGTCACAGGACGACCAGCGCTTATGTCAGCACATCGGGTACTCAGCTGGGACTGACACCGCATGGCACACCAGTCCGTTACAGAACAGATTGATGTATACTCACTAATTAGAGCTGACAGTTACCTTTCCATGTTTATTATTGAGATATGGGAGTAAATAACACTCCACAGACCAAACCCATGAGGACACTGGGAAACATACCAACTCTAAGCAGGTGGTAGCACATACTTTTCCAGCGGAACTCTGGCAGATTATGGGACACTGTCAAGCTTACACAGTGGGGGCTAGACAGACAACCTTTATAGAGGTTTATCCACTAGGCCATGCTATAATAAAAACGAGGAAGACACACACCCTGAGAAAAAAAAACCACAACAAAACCTACAGCACTAAAATGACAAAGGGCCAGCCTGTGCTGGGCACACGGAGTCTGCAGGTAGAAAGCCAATTGATGTTTATTTGATGCCCATTATGAGTCTCTCCATCCATCACAAGTGCTTGTCTTGAACAGCACGCGGCTTATAGAGATGCGATTTATTTACAGTGGTTAAAAGTAGCTTGCAATCGAGTGACACGGGGTATATGAACTGGAGTCATTTTAAACCACAGGCTACGCTTCCAGTAAATTAGTTATTGCTGATTTCAACAATTACTGTCCTTTCCATATTTAAATCTTCAAAAATAAAATAAATATTAGCACAAGAAACATTACAGTAAGAAGGGTTTTGCTGAGTACAGGCGATTCCGATTCACCTTCTATTTTAAAAATATTCTCAAGTTAAGATCTGAAGTTCTTCAAGGTGCTATTTACACCTATACTACTTGGTAAATTTGCAATTGGCTTCTCTGTGGAATTAAAAATGCTTCTCTGCATTCGGATCAGTCCCCCTGTAGCATTGCACTAACATTAAGGCCATTTTAGGAGTGAAATCCAGAAGTGCTTCTTTATTCAAAGAGTTATGGGAATCTGGAACAAACTACTAAAACGTGAAGAAGTGTTGACAGCCTTTAAGAAGTATCTGAATAAGATATTGAGTCAGTGTTTTTTCATGTTAGGGTCCCAGGGTGACCCTATGCTCCTCTTTCTACTCTTTATTATGTAGGCCTTAAATTGTCTCAAGTCTCATATACTTACCACACCATCAGGTACTGGAGTTCAACATTTCCCCATCTACATCATTCGTCAATTAGACTGAGCTCCAGAACAGGCAGGACAGAAATGTTACATTTATTTATGTATTATATAAATAATATGCCCAAAATAATAAACAATGTCAAATGAGTGTGACAAAAATACCATTACAACCTAAGTAGGTGCTTACTACCATGTGGCTGTCTGTGCTATGTTCTGATCTGGCTTGGTCTTTGGTCCCATTTGGCCTTCAGCTGAAAGCAGTGATGGTCTGGCCTCCTTGTCCATGGAAGGAAAACGGCAGAGCTGGGGAGACAGAGAGGCAGAGAGACCAAACCGATGCTAATCCTTTGTAACCCTGTCACATGTCCTGGACCAATGGGACGTTGTGATACAGAGTAACTGTCCTGATTCAGCGACCAATCCTAATCAGCTACAACCCAGTGACCAATGGAGTAAGCCATACCTCAAACCAGTTCTTCTTTCAGCACAACCCCATTCCATGTCTAGACTAACCTTGTTTCCCTTTCATCTCAGGTTAGATGGCCAGTTTCAAAGGTGGGTTGGGGCTTGTCCTTGTAAAACTGGTTACAGATAGATTGATGAATGCCTCCAATTTCCCTACCACAAATTACATTCCCCAAAGCAGCACTTAACAAAAAGTTTTTATCAGTGGTACAATTCCTAATCCACAACATTTGCTTCTATAGCACATTTTCATACAAACGTTGTAGCTCAAAGTGCTTTACAAGATGTCAAAGTGTAATTACATGCAAAGAAAAAGCAAATTAAAATTAGATAAGGAAAATGAATGCATAAACAGCATGCAAAAAATGCACACTTACATAAGACAGATATGTAATTAAGAGATTAAGTCTCTAAATGACGGGCCGATGATGAGGTCAGTTGGCCAGGGTGACAGAAAAAAAATAAAAAGAAACTCTAGTTAAGCTCGAGAAAAAAAAACAAAGTCTGTAGGGGTTCCTTACCAAAAGACCACCCAGGCTCCACTGGGCATTCTATCGATCATAAATATTTTAAGTAGTTCTTTTTCTTTTTTTAAAGCTATGTGGATTTAAAGCAGTGGGACTTTTTGCAGGTTGGGATATCTACTTTCATTCAGACATCACAAACCTTTAAGAAATGTACAATTAATTGTTTAAAGAAAGCTGTTTCTTTCTTTAAATCGTTAATTTATTCTTAAATTAATATTTTAAAACAATTATCAGAATATTAATTTACATTACAGATGGCTTAGCTATTAGCTAAACAAACAGGCCTGATGGACAGGTTGGTCTCCTCTTGTTTGTCAGATCGCCTACCTATGTTCTTATGTTTATAAAGGTATAAAGACCTCGGGACTCCCCAACGGGGTGCATCATGTAGGGCAGTTGTTGGATCAAATCCCAGCACTTTTCAATCACAAATTAAAAAAAAAAGAAAAAAGCTTTGAATATGAGTAAGCACGTTAAAAAATGGATGGATCCATCTCACATGCACATTAATTTAGCTCGTCGGTTAATTAGATTTTTAAAGTGTTCCTTTCTTCATACATCCTGTTTGCTCCATTACCCAAAAGTTAATGAATAATCTCAGCAATTCAGTAGTCTCATTGAAGTTATGCAAAAGTAAAAAATCATTCTGCTGGACTAAATATTACATTTTTCCATCTTCTGCATTTATTCGTTCAGTTAAGTGCATCACATAGTGAATTGGCTAACTGAATAAAGAAAGCAATGTACTGCAGGCCCATGAAGAGAAGTTCAGTCAGCCTTTGCAGCTCTCCAAGGTTTGAGGGGATACAAGGGGCTGCTAAAGGAGAGTGGAGCTGAATTGCTGTGATGAGATTGTCAGTTACTATGATATGTTTAGGGCAGAGTGGCTCTGAGGCTAAGGATCTGTGCCGGTATCCCAAAGGTTGCCGGTTCGAATCCCTGTCACTGCCAAAAGAGATCCTACTCTGCTGGGCCCTTGGGCAAGGCCCTTAATCTTCAATTGCTCCGGGGCACTGTACAATGGCTGACCCTGCGCTCTGACCCCAAGGGGTATGCGAAAACTAACAAATTCCTCATACAAGAAATTGTATAAGGCGAAATAAAGAAATAATGTTGCAGACATGTCTTGCTGAAAGGTGCCACTATAAATGCGTAATAAGCATATTTCAGGATAACAATATTTTGAATGTTATGTGTGTTATGCTACTGCATGTCACTGATCTTCTTTAGATTAACTTGATCTGACCATATATTTACTTAACATTTTCAATTTTGATGATTACAGACATTGAGTTTTGTTTCCTAAGTAGAATCAACTTTTACTATAATGCAAGAAAACTTCATGTACTTGTAGAATTAACTATATTTCAGGTGCAGAATCAAAACGTAAGTGTGACATTTAGTTTAAATGTTATACTAGGCCTCCTTATTATTTGCTGTGTAAGAGTCAACACAATGGTTACAATGACACAAACCAACGCTGCAGTACTCAGGATACATAGGTAGAGGAAGTGGCCCATTGAAAAATTATTTGTGAAAACATCCTCCTGCATGCATTTGAGAACAATAACTGAATGCAAAATGCTTGACAAAATAGCCTGAAAGCAAATGTGTACCAATGCTTCTGGAGTACACACTCACTTACCTAATCAATGTCTTGGTCTGAGGCATAAATTATGAAATATGACCCTAAGGCTGCCTTTTATCTAAGATTCTAGTGGAATAAAAACATCTTGTACAATGTCTATCAGACATGAGCAGCCTGCAATATTTCCCGGCAATCAAACTCTACTTGAGTCTGAAGCACTCATAGTTGATGACCTGATTTCTCCACTAGAGCATTTTTTATTGTAATAGATGCACTGAACAGATAATCCATCCATTATCTACTCCTCTTTACAACCCAGGAGCAAAAAGGACAGCGACATGAATACGATGCAGTAATAATTAAAAACAAACAAGGGCCACTTCAACATAGTCAGTGATCTGAGCGCACACTACTGTAGCAATCATCTTTGAGCTGGGCCCAAAGGTAGAGAGAAGGGCTTCATCAGCATGTGCTTCAGGGCTTCTTTGACAACACAACGACTAATTATAGGTTTAGTTTTCAAAAAGAAAGAGCATCAGCAGCAAAAAAAGTGCAAATGGACTTCACTAAGATGACATTTGCTGGACTGGACACAAAGTTTACGATAGATAGATAGATAGATAGATAGATAGATAGATAGATAGATAGATAGATAGATAGATAGATAGATAGATAGATAGATAGATAGATAGATAGATAGATAGATAGAGTGTCACACATGCGCACTTAGGAGACAGCCAACAAGCCCTAAGGTGAGTGGAACACCGCAAGACAAGGGGTTGATAATGAGCACTAACTCCTCTCTCTATATTTCTACAGACCACAACAGGAAAAATAAAACATTCTTCCGGTTCTCCAAAATGGCCACAAGAAATCCCAGAATTCCTTCAGCATCGCCACTTCCAGCTTTCCATGATGACATCACTATCATCTCCCACAAACCCATTGTCATCCTCCACCCCTCGATGATATCGCTTCTGCACCCTGTACGCTGTTATCTTCTGCCACGTGAGTCCATCTCTCCAGCTTCTCTTTATAAACCTGGCTGTATCTGTTGTAATTTGTCAAATGCTTTTGAGTTCGATCACAATTTTCTGTTTAATTCAGACGTCCATCAGACATTATACAGGGCTATTCCCCAACACTTTGTGCTCTCTCCAGAGTGTCTTTATTCAAGATAAACATTTATTACAATATCAATCTATCTATCTAGCACACTATACTGTATATAACTGAGCACATGAACTCCATTTTCTCATAAAGATAAACTGCACTTGCCCTTGACAGTTTGGTTATTTTTATTTTGATATTGGATGTATGTCCTTTTCCTTTTATTGGATGTGAACAGTATTTGGTGGAACACTGATCAGACAGAGCAGCACATTTTACAGTGAAAATATAAGACTGCGGCTGACCTGAGCTGTTTAGCCTAGACAAGTCTGAAATGTGGAGAGCAGTTTGGAACTAAAAGTAAAAATGACAGACTGTGTCTGTTGCTGCAAACAGCTGTTCTTGTTGAGGCATTAAATAAGCAGTGTTCATGAAAAAAAAAATCACATAGGGTGAGAAGCACAGTGGAAGCAAAGCCGTGGAGGAAAGGAGCCTGAAGAGCATTGAGTCAGATCACAGCTTCAGCTTCCTGTGTTGGCCTTTCTCAGGCACTTCACACTAGACACTCTCACATATAAGTGGAAAGAAACATTAAGGGTGGCGGAGATGATTTATCTAAGTGCTATGTGATTTCCAGTGGCATCTATATCAGCAGCATCAGCCTGGCAGGTCAAGACAAAGCTGCTAAAATACTAACACACCTCTGTAGTCCCAGGCGTTTCTGAGCTACTGCATCTCTGCTTTCATTACATTTCTTAATCTGCAGCCGAAATTAAGACGGGCTGGGATCTATGATTTTAAGTCTTTAATTTATATACAGTATATGGTGTTCTTGCAGATTCCTTATGCAAGTGGCACAGTGGATAATAAAAGGAGGTATTTCTGTCTATCGTGCACAATTTTTGCAAAGTGATGGTAGAAGGGTTATTAGGGAGTGGGAACATGAGGAAGGCTAAGTGCATGATTCCTGGCTGGTTCCTGTCATGGACCTTGTGCTTCCAGTATAGGCTTCAGCCTCCAAAGCCCTGAAATGTGTTGACTGAGATGGATAACAGAGGATGGAAAAAGCTTTAGCAGTCTGAGCCAACCTGTTTTGAAGGATAATGTAAAAGTATACATATTGGAATTAGACTGATGATAGTTGTAAGCTGTAGGTCATTGGGAAGAAGTCTCCATCAAAATGTGTGATCGCCAGAGGGTCTGGAAGCAACTTTGATTACCTGAATGCTGCGTTAAATCAGGTTTCTTGTAAACTACCTTGAGATTGTATCTCCACAACAGACACTGCATAAAATAATAAAAAGCTGACTCTCTGGGAGCTAACAACACATGGGTTTCTACTAATTTCAGTAAAAACAGATTTATTTCCCTTCTTAACCACAAATGACACTTCAGATATTATCCTCTTCATTTGAGTTTTCACATTAAAACCAGATTTAGGTGCCCAGGCCAGAAGTGTAATCTTCTGCTGGTGATCTCCTGTTGCTGTCCCACAACGATCTCGGCTGAAATCTTTTTCCATTTTCAGTTCTATTTCAAAATGTATGCTTATTATTAAAATATGCCACAGAACAATGAAAGTGGCTGAATCCCAGGAAGCCGTACCTGAGAACAATTAAGCAGTCGCTTTGCTCTTCATTTGCATATCCCCTCTGTGCGGTGGCAAATCCACATGGTCTATTTTTACAACTGATCAAATTAAGTACATTTGCTTTTCAGATTGTAGACCCTAAACTAAGAAAGAAAAAAATGTTTAGACACAGCTTGCTATCGCTGTGCTATATTTCTTTTTTAATTGGCAAATTTAAGATTAAAATGTAATAAAAGGGACTACAGACAGAGTTCAATGAAAGAAGGTCTTCCCTTGGGGCTCGCAGAGCCCCTGATGTGCAGATCACGTTTCTAAACAGATGAAATAAATATACAAATAGTGAGAGTTAGCTGGCATATGTGGAGTGGGTGGCGAGGTCAACCAAGTTGCTCACATCAGGTGCCTTACCGCACACGGTGAGCTGTGCCATTACTGTGAATCCCGCTCCTTGATGTTGATGGCACCACACAATAATCTGCGCACAATGCCACCCACCTGTGTGAATGAGTAGCCATCCATGAGCCCTCATAATCAGCTCAGAGAGTTTGTATCAATCAAAGGACCCATTCAGGTGCCAGTCCAAACTGCGGATTTCCCAGCATCCTTTTGGCACACTAGACGGTGCACATACTTCATTTAGATATGTTTTGAGAAAGATATGATTAAAAATAACAACAAGGAACTGAAGAAGCTCTTTAAAAAGTTTCTCTTGTCTCAGATCCATTCTTCCTAACACAGCACTTAGACTACATTGACCCTGGGCTCAGTTTGCCTTAAATGAATTGACGGAGATAACTCCAGAATGATGAAGTGGCCTGGCTCCCTGAAGAAGTAATGTTGACAGCTACCATACATGCTCTTTTATTGCACGTTTGTAGGTTCATTTTTTCTTTTAATTTTCTTTCTATAGTGATACTGTTTGTGGCCTTGAGCACAGCTCTGAAAGGAAAAGATCCACCTTTGCCGGGGCACTAGCGCAAACTCTCTTTTCTTCATTTTCTTTTTGCTGTTGCTTCTACCTATTTTCTTTTCTTTTGTCCTTCATTAATCTGTTTTACATCTTCCTTTATTTGGGTGTGTACCCCCTTTCCCCATTTCTTGTGATCAGTAAATTCCAATTGCACAAACTCACCCAAACCTTTGACTCCAACTAACTGATGAGGGACTGTGATGTGATGATGCCACAGCATTATAACATGGGTATTGTTCCAACAACAAATGTCAGAGATACCTTGATCAAAGTTTCTCAAATCTAACCTCTACCTCAAGTGCTCCCAGCACACAGAGGTAACAAGAGAGTATAAATTTGGTTAGATGATAAGTCTACAAGACACCAGGAAAAATGGAGAACACAGGGTATTACATTCATGGCTCTTTCCAGACAGGCCATTCTTCCAAAACTTTGCTCAGCATTGTCATAAGAACATAATAACATAAGAAAGTTAACAAATGAGAAGAAACCACTCAGTCCATCAAGTTTGTTTGGTTACGGTCCCACTACTTCATCTAGACTATTCTTAAAGGTTATCTGCTACAACTACAGTAGTCCTCAGAAGTCCCCAAGGCAGAAGGAACCAGAGGCCGAAAAGAAGCCCAAACTGGATGTCTCTTCTCCTTTTATCTGTTGGAACTCTCCCAGTGCCAGAACAGTGTGGAGATATCTATATATTGTCACACACGTGTGCATGGGAGGCAGCTAAAGGGCTTGAGTGAGGGCAATTCCGAATCTAATCGGGATGTGGCAGAGTGCACAGACTCTTTTTCTCCCTTTCCTGCAGACCATTCATGGGAGATTCCACCTGGCTCTCTTGACGTCACTTCTGGGTCCGAGCCTATGGAAGAAGACCTTGCCGGCTCCAGCCCCTGTGATGTCACGTCCGGGCTCGAGCCCATGGTTGAAGACCCCTATGATCTGTTTTCCCCTTTAAAAGCCTCCACCTTTTCCCTATTTCCTCAATTCTGTTTTGAACTCGGTTTTATTCACAGCAGTGCTATCACATACGTCAATTTGCAGCCAGGAGACCAAATATACGGGTGGCTGCCCCAAACCTTGCTATGGCTATTTGTGGAGTTTGTGACAATATATATCCCCTGTAGCCCAGACTGGATTTGATCTTACAACATGATTGCTGTTCACCAGCACAGCACTTATGTGTCACATGCTTGTGTAGAAGGAGATTTATGTGTCAAGACAACGGATTCTTTCTCTATTCATTTTTTGTCAAATAAACAAATGAAACTAATTTAAAACATATCAATAAAATACAAAAGTATCACATGGGATATAGTAGACTAGAAATATGGGCATATCTGTATTTGAGCTAGAATTTCTTTTTTGCCTTTTTGGCCGTAAGAAGCAATACAAAACCAACCAGGAAAAAAAAAATCTCAGAAAATTAATTTTAAACAATGTAGTGAGCTTCTCATACTGCATGCCTGCTTTTAAACAACTCATATCTAACCCCGGTCACATTTGAGCCTCTCTTGTCACCAAACTGATATGGATCGCTGCATTACAGTAAGAATGGATTTCTTAAACTTCAATTAGTTTCTTTGTTTTCCTAATTCTTTGGTTATTTAATTATTGCATTGCCGCTATCAGTATAGTAGTAATGTGATCAAATATTGATAGCATTAGCACAATGAAAAATGTATGTTCATTAAATTTGCATTTTTATAAACTTATAAATTCTGAGCATCTGTAATGATAATGTACTGCAAGAATTGTTCACATTTTTTGAAATATGATCCATTTTTTTCATAAACCTTTTTCTCCATTATAGGATTTTGGGGAGCTGTAGGCTACCCTGACAGCACTTGGTACAAAGAATGAACTAAATAAACAGGATGGCAGTCAACTGAGGGCATGGTCATAAACTTTTCTCATTTGATTTTTTAAAAACATTTTGAAAAACATCAATACAAAACAAATAAATAAATAAACAAACTCATCCTTTCTGTTTGTAGCTTACCTATCCAGTTGAAATGCATTGGAAAAGTGTATAGTGTATTCCATCATCCACCACAGAACCATGGTCTTGATATTACAAATGGTTTAATTACATTACACAACATGCAACTTGACAGGAATTTTTGGAAAGTAAATTGTTTGTGTCTTAAAATTAAAATGCCATTCGAAACTGCGAACATCTGACATGCTGACATGTTCGCCATTCATTTCTTTTTCCACTGTAGCATAAACTCCTAAAATCACCACACTAAGTCACTGCTAAAAATGAAATACGTAAAACATAAACTATGTATATTCCAAAATTACTACATTTTGCTGAAACCCCACAAGAAAATCACTCACAAGTCACTACAGAGGTATTTCTCACCGAGTCATTAACTATTGAAAAATACCCCACTATAACACACATAGACATTAACATGCATGGCCCCATATTGTAGAAGATCTAAGGAGGCAGAATTGGTGCAGGGATTTTTCCTACTGACCTTTGACCCAAAGATATATTTGGTCTAGAACCCATTGAATACTGAAGATTTTTTTTCTCTCTTCTCCCAGTTGTCCAACTCATAATATAAATCTCTAAAACTTGGGCATCTACCCTTGCTAGCTTTGCCTTTCCACCAAATCTCCTGTAGTTTTCAGGCAATGAATGGTTTGGCATATACTTCACAAAACCTTGCTTTAAACAGGGTTAGACTGTCCACACTACTAACTTTTCATGAAACCAATCTCTGTCCATACTAACACTTTCTCATTGTTTATAAAATATCTCTATCTACACTAAAACAACCAAAAATGCATATGACAAATAAGCTCGTCTACACAGAGTATGTGCACATCAACGGACAATAATACTGCCTGCCACAGGATTTATCACAAAAGCGAGGCAAACAGTAAATTATTTGCCTTTTGCACATACACGCATGCAAAATTCAAAATGATGCATACCTGTAAGAAGCCAACAAGTGCCCTGGAAAGCAAATCATCTGTATCTGCAAAGATGGAGTATGTTTTTATACAGTGAAGAGTGACCAGAGACCAGTCAAGGAATGAGATGTCATATTGACCAGGATCCAATCACGGAAGGACTATGTAACAAGCAGAAACAAATCAGAGTTTGCATTTTCAAAAGTCTGCGTTTTCCTCCACTCACATTACAACAGCAAGTCGGCGTTGTCAGAAGTATATGGCTATGAAGAAAGTTTTCAAAAGTCTCCATTTTTGGGGGTTAAAAATGCTGAGGTATTGTGGATGAAAGGCAAAAATGAAAACGAATGTTAAATGAAAATGTTGTATTGTGGATGCAGCCCCAGGCCTCCATTTAAAAAAGCAATCATATATTCATATTCAAATATTATAACTTGTTTCACTGAAATATCAGCCTGTTCTAGAAGTAAATAACTCCTAATAAGGTAGCTTTATGAATTCTCCTTACGACAGTATATTTAAATACTTGTGCATAATTTAAAATAAATCAAAGATGCTTTTGCCAGAAAATCAAAGTGTAATGTGGTATTTTAAAAAAATAAAAGTGAAATCTTTAATAAGGACTGTAACATTTTTTAAAGCATCTCCCTAGTAGTTAGATATTACTGAACTCGTCTGAGTAGCACACCAACATGCCACTGGAAATTGACAATTGGAAAAATTAATCAAGAAATCTACAACTGTACCTTAAAAGTTCTGCCCCTTGAAGATACTCTAATGAAAGTGGGAGTCATGAGACGTGAATGGCAGGGCAGGCTATGAATGAATGTGGCACAGCATTTGAAGGGATCAATGATTTGAGCACTGCATTCTACTGGCAATCCAAAGGATCCAATATAAAAGTCTAAGACCTCGACAACTGGAAAAAAGCCCAGTGTCTGGTGTAGCAATTGAGATGACATGCATTTCTGAGGTTAAGCAGAAAACTATTTGATACTAAAAATAATTAATTAATGACAAATACAACTGTTATAAAACTTAATAAAACACAACATACTTATTAAAAAGTTGTCTCTTTTCACAAATTGTCCATTCTCCTGTAATTTGAGAATAAAAACATTGTCAATCCATTTTTTAATCTATGTACACTCTTGAAGTGCTTGACAGATTCTTCAGCGTGATGCCATAGGGGAACCATTTTTGGTTCTCCAAAGAGCCATCCACAGGAAGGTTCCAGAAAGATCCTTTAATTATTTAAAACTGTAACAGGCTCCATACAGTGAATAACCATGAATGGGTTATGACTTTAAAAAGTCTCATGCCGCACACATCCTGTAACACAGGCTATGTCCAGGCTTTCTTTATCTGTTAGCGTCCTGCAGACAACCATACATATTAAAACGTCCTCCAAAGCACAAAAAACCCAACTCAGAATGAAATGGTGCTTCATGAAGCAATGGAGCTACGAGGAACCACACAACCCAGTAAAGAAAATGCCATTAAACAATCAATATTTTTAAGGCTGTAGTCCAAATACTGGATCTCAGAAAGTGTTTTTTGGCAGTACGGGGTACAAGAAAGGACCCAAAGCTGGACTGGCAGCTGGGTCATCAGAGTGCACACTTACACACACACCCTCTCTCACTCACACTGTGCCAATTTAGAGTTGGCACACAAACTGGAGTACCTGGTAAAACCCACATCTTCAATGGGAGACTTTAAACTGACAGTGACTGTGGTTGGACTGGATGCCAGTTGCCTGGAGATGAGTGGCAGCAGGGCTAACCAATGTGCCGCCCTCATAATGCATTGTCAAACTCAATAACCAATAATAATTTTAACCTGTACGGCTTTGCAAGCCTTGGAAATGCACAGTAACTCTCGTTTGATTTCTATCTTGCTTATGGAGCAGAACTAGGTTTTCTTTTATTAAATTTAGCACTGCATGACTGAGATGACTTGTTCTCAGTAACCCAGCTACTAGTGCTCCCTTAGAGCAAAGATGCGCTACATTGAAAACCTCATGTGTGAGTGATATCCTGTTCATAGCTGGGAGCAGTTTCAAGTGAATAATCAGGACACTGATGGCCTTTTCATGTTTTAAGTTTATGTAAGAGACAGTTCTACTGTTCGGATTCCCTTTTAAAAAGGATAAGTAAATGGTAAGCTGATGACCTTTTTATGTTGGCAGTGATAAATGAAAGCAAAGTCTGCACATAATTGTATATCTCTTGATTACAGTCTATTCATCCATTTATTTAATGAACCCACTTAATCCATTTTAGGGCTGCCACAAAGCAGAGCCTGTCCCAGGAGCACAGGCGAAAAATATTAAACTTTGGAATTGGTTGTAGGAGTTTATTGAAATTCCTGAGACATTCAAGCAGTACAGTTGAAGGTTTAGTTGGATCACGGTGGCACAATATTAAAGGTGGGTGAGCGGGTGCATGACTGAAACTTCTTGGAAGTGGGCCTTATATCATTCCTGTGCAGACCTCATCTAAGAATGAGCATTACACTCGAGAAGCATTTATTTGGCCGGCCAGCCCTTTCCTGACTTTCCTGCTGAGTTGTATATCACTCAAGTGCATGCTTCCTGATTCTCGACCTGCACCCATTTCTTTTTTTTTAGTGGCCTGAGGGTGGTTTTAAATGTAGAGAACATTTTCATAATATCTCAAGGTTTAGGCACAATAGCATGGCAAGCTTAGCATAATGTGTGGATATGATTAATAACATCTGTTCAGAAACTTAAGTAGAGCTGTATTTTAATGATAATTTTTTTGTGTGACTATAGCTTCACTTTCAGTACATGCATTTTTCCTTTGCAAATGCTGCAGTTTTTCATTTTCTAAAGCATTCTTTTCATGAGATATTTGTCAGATTATTTGGCATTCTCATAAAATCTCCATAAAAGCAAGCTGCAAAGAGGCAGTCATCAAACCAATACTCGAACCCAGACCCCCAGAGGCAAGAGGCAGCAATGCAAATCACTATATCACTGTGCTACATCTCCATTTTGTTGTTATTGAGTAATCATTCTAATATACTAGTACGCATTACATATGGCTATGAATTAAAGTAAATCAACTAAATAATAGATGACAGGAAAGCTATTTACATTTTACTGGTGCACTGAAATATATTGATTAATTATCAAATTACTTTACTAAGTTGTTAAAATTATTGAAGTTTATTGTAACGAAATTAAACAACAGCTTTGATGAGAGTAACAAAAACACACACACACACACACACACACACATATATGTATATTGTAGCCTGCAGGGGGCGCACCAGCTCCACAAACCCAGCACAAGCAGACGCAGACACAAGTCCAGCAGAACACACAGGCTTTATTTTGCTGTGGGAAACTCTTCCCAAGCACAGTACAAAGCACAAGCACACCTGGATTTGGACAGTTTATCCAATTCTTCCTGGCAGATCCTCTTAAGCTTCTTTACATTGGATGGAGACAGTGTGTAAACTTCCATCTTTAGTTCTCCCCCCAGGTGTTTAAGTCTGTGCTTCGGTTGGGCCACTCAAGGATAGTCAGAAACGTGCCTCAAAGCCACCCCAATATTAAATTGGCCGTATGTTTCAGGTCATTGTCATACTGAAAGGTGAACTGTCACCCTGGTATCATGTCATGTGCACTCTGAAGCAGATTTTCATCAAAGACCTGTCTATATTTGGAGGCACTCATTCATCCCTCAATCCTGACCAGTTTTCTGTTAGAAAGCACCTCCATAGCATGATGCTGCCACCATCATGTTTCACTGTAGGGATGGTATTAGGCAGGTGATGAGAAGTGTCTGGATTTTGCCAGACAGAGTGCTTGGAGCTCTGCCAAACAAGTTAAATTTTTATGTTATCAAACAAGAGAACCTTTATCCTAAAGCTTTAAGAGTTTTTTAAATGCCATTTGGCAAACTCTAAGTGAGAGTTAGCCACACTACCATAAACTACTGATTGATGGAGATGAAACACTTTTATTTAGATACTGCAAAAATGCATCTATTACTTTTATGTAACAAGACCTTAAAAAAGGCTTCTTTGGGTCTTCATAACACTTATAAAACTTCAGTAGACAAGTTATTCATCTGAGCAATGTGGCCTACAAAGATAATTTCACTTTGGAATGGTCAGAAATGTCTTAAGTGAAACATATTTCTTTTGGAATGGCATACTTTAATATATGGTATGGCCTCTGAATCCTTCACATTCCTAAGTAATTTCATCAGCATATCAAATGTCACACTGCACAGAGATACTTTACGGATGCATGTTCTGTTAGTGTCATTAGCAGCTAAACAACAGTTTATTTCTTGTATAGCCCAAAATCACACAAGAAATGCAACAATGGGCTTTAGCAGGCCCTGTTTTTTTGACAGAACCCCAGCCTTGACTCCCTAAGAAAAAAGAAAAAACTCCCAAAAAACCCTTGTAGGGAAAGGCAATTTGGAGAGAGATCTCCTTCCAGATATTGTTCTTGCACAGTGTTCCTCACCAAGTGCAGATTCAGAGCACTGCTACAACTCTAAAGGCAAAATGTAAGAATAGATTATACCACTTTGTAAATACAGAACTACCACTTATGAGGATAAAGATTTGTTCAAATACATCAACAAAGTAGAAACTAATTAACAAAACTAATCAACAACAATATCTGTCTATCAGTTAATTGTAGAATCAGAGCCAGATTATAATTAAGGAGTTAGACAAGCCAGACATGGTCAGAGGAAGCCTCTGTTAAGGTCTTGTTATGTAAGAGCTAATGAGTAACAGATGCATTTTTGGAGTACCTAAACTAAAGTGTTACCGAAGAAGAGCTGCTGAGATGGTCATCCACTCCTCAGGTTCTCCCATCTCAGCAGAGAACTTCTGAGGCTCTGTTTGAGTGACCACTGGGTTCTTGACCACCTACCTGACCAAGGACCTACTTACCTGGTTACTCAATAAGTATGGATGTCCAACACTTGCAACAGTCCTGGTGGTTCCAAACTTCTTCTATTTCACTACGTTGGTCATTATTGAGGTCACAATGCTACTAGGAACATTCAAAGCTCGTGTTATATCCTTGTCCTGATCTTTGCCTCACTGTGTCAGAGGTCTACAGAGCATTTCTTGGATTTCATGGATTGGGTTTTGCCCTGACATGCAGTTTGAATTGTGAGATCTTCTTTACACAGGTGTGTGCCTTTCCAGTAATTCAATTTGCCACTGGTTGGCTTCAATCAAGTTCTAGACACATCTCAAGGATAATAAAAGAAAACAGGATGCACCTGACCACAATCTGGAATGCCACAGCAAAGGGTCTGAATACTTACATAAATAAGAGATTTTCAGTTTTTGATTTTTAATAAATTTGCAAACCCTTCTGAAAACATGCTTTCATTTTGTCATTATGGGTTTTAGCGCACACTGATGTGCAAAAATGGCAAATTAATCGAGAAAGAGTGATAGTGAGAGCTGTGAGCCAAGTGAGGTCCCCCTACATTGCTGAACATAGCATCCAAACTGTGAGCGAGTCTGTGGGAGGGGGTGTTTTTACACTGATACTTAATGAGATCCTTGGACTCACTGAACATATGGAGGATGGTTCATTTTGGAGAGCTCCATATAATGGGTGTTTCATTATCGTGTTCTAAAATCAGAAGTACAATCTCGAGCCGTCTTGACTGCTACTCAGTTTGTGAGAATCACTTTTATTCTCCAGAAACTAACGGCATCCTGCCGGGGACTGTGTAAGGGTTAAAAAAAGAGCACACACCTCTGCTGTCTGCAGGAGAGAGAAAATGTATCAAAAAAAATTAAACTAAAAGTTAAAACAAAAGTTTGACTTTGACAATCTGAAGATACTCTAAACCCAAATCCCAATACTTAAGGTGCACTTAAAGGAAATCGCTTTGCTGTAATGACAAGAAATGAGATAGGTGAAGAAGAACAAGTTTAATTTTATCAAAGAAAGAAATGCCAGGTCAATGATGTAGTGAAATTATTACATAGAGCTGCTATGCTATCATAAATTCCAATCTGGAGGAGTTGGGTGCATGGCAAGATAGGGAGGAATAAATGGTGTGTGAAGAATTGTCCAGTGTTCAAAGAAGTCTCATGGACTGTCTCTAATCAAATGATACACAATATAAAGTAACAAACAACTTTAAACACATAACATAGTATTTTTAAACTCGCTTTATTCAATTCAGGGTCTCAGAGAGCCAAAGTCTAGCCTGGCAGCATCAGGCACACCACTCAGAATGAAACCATTTCACTGTAGGGTCCATTTATGCACACATATAGATAAAAACACAAGGCCAATCTGGAGTCACAGGTTAGGTCAGGACCGGTTCGGGAGCATGCACTGGTGCAGCGCATTGCCGCACCCACCACATGACAAAACAGCTCAGGATCCTGGTTGTCAAGCCCCCAGGCAGACATGCAGTCCAGTTCCACCTTCCAGAATTTACCATCTATCTCCTGGTGTTACGTGGGGCATCCCCTTGGCCTGGTCCAGCTGCTTAGGTCCTCAACAATGAGGATCCTGTGAACCAGATCACCCTCTGGGAAACACGCCACATGGCTGTAGTGCTGTAACTGACGCTCCCTCACAATGCAGGTAATGTGCCTCATTCGAGACACCATCAGCAACTGCTCATTTGACACAAAGTCATACCAGTGGTACCCAAGGATTTTCCAGAGAGACACAGTACCAAAGGAGTCCAGTCTTCGTCTCAGGTCACTGAATAGTGTCCAAGTCACCAATCCACCTAAAAATTATGTATGTGGGATAGTAATGAAGAATCTCAGGATTTAGCCAGTGAGGAAATGAGCACCCTTACCGCATCTTTTATCTCTGTTTTGGACTATATAATGCATTGATTCATTCTGAAACAAACGCACAAATTAAACATTGGAGAACATATCTGCAGGAGGTACCTGGTCAAAACAATCTAGGATATAGTGCTCCCCCCAAAACAATTCTTACCAGGCAGGAGGGTTTACAGGTGTCAGAAAGGCCACCCGCTAGAATACAGCTGCTCTCTCTGTAAACATGTAAATAGCTTCAAAATTCCATCAGAATTGCAGCGCTATTAAATTTTAATGTGCTGGCAATTTCACAACAGCACGGAGTAAACTGATATGGCTGCAAGTTCAAAGAGCTATTAGCATCAAAGCTTTGCCAGGTTTAACACAGTTTTGAGTAGAAAATGCTTCTGAATGTTAAGAAGGTGTCCAGCCTGCTGTCCGTAGGCCGACACATTAAAGATTTCTACCAGACGGTTGTGGTCATTCTCACTCTTCTCTTCTCATCAGTCACACTTTATTTTGTGTAACACATATAGGATGCCTAGTTCTGTTTCAGTATAGATGGTCAAGAGGTTAAAGGGTAGACAAGAGTGGCCAAGTAGGCGCAGAACTTGTGCCAAGATAGTCAGCTATATTTTTGATTGTTGTTTTTTCAGCTTGTGTTTATTTACATAATACCTTAGCCCACCAAAACTGCAAAAGGTAGTGTCTGAATGAAAATGACTTAGGAAATGATAAGAACCCTTTGGCTTACTGAGGTGTGCTCTAAATGTATACCTCAAGAGACAAGCTGGACTCGGCATGTTCATTAACTCATATAATGGTTTTCTGTGTCTGTTGTTTCCTAGTCAGTTATGGAGAGAAGAAACCTAGCAGTGGCCCTGCTGCACCCTAAATCAGATGGAACCTGCCAGGCAAGTTCATTTTATTTTTATATAGCACACTTTACAGCAGAACACTGCTTAGAATATCATCATGAAAAAATGTACAAAGTAATTAATAATAAAAATATTTTATACCTCAATACACCCTACCAGTAAGCACTTTACAAAGCAATAAGAGTATAAAACATTGAAAGATGCAATTTAAGACTTTTAGTCAATTTTTATGCTTGTATTCATTAGAACACTAGAACACTCTAGACAAGAACAGGCCATTCAGCACAACAAAGCTCGTGAGTCACATCCACTTAATTCTTCTAAAAAAAAATCAAGTCTAGTTTTGAAAGTCTCTACTGTCTCCAACACTACTTGGTAGCTTATTCCTTATGTCATTTTTTTCTGTTTAAAGAAAATTTTTCAACTGTTTGTGTGAAATTTACCCTTAACAAGTTTCCAACTGTGCCCCTGTGTTCTTGATGAACTCATTTTAAAATAACAGTCTCGATCCACTGTACTAATTCCCTTCATAATTTTAAACACTTCAATCATGTCTCCTCTTAATCTTCTTTTGCTTAAACTGTATAGGCTCTGCTCTTTTAATCTTTCCTCATAACTCATCCCCTGTAGCCCTGGAATCAGCCTAGTTGCTCTTCATCTGGACTTGTTCTAGTGCTACTATGTCTTTTTTGTAGGCTGGAGACCAAACCTGTACACAGAACTTCAGATGAGGCCTCACCAGTGCGTTACATCGTTCAGATGATTTCAGTTGAGGATGCTGTTAAAGGACTGCCTGGGGAGAAATTTACTGTATTTTAGCCCCATCTTCCCAAGCAGATGATAACCTGTCTGAGGTGGACGTGTTATTTTTTCTTTGTAAATATTGCTAGCTAAAAGGGTAGCAGATGTGGGGACTCCTGACTGTGAAAACAGCTCTCCCAAAATGGATGCTACAGCCCCAGTACCCACTTCACCTGGATTTTGTGAATTTCCCCTTGGGATTAATAAAGTATCTATCTATCTATCTATCTATCTATCTATCTATCTATCTATCTATCTATCTATCTATCTATCGTTCTTCCTCTTCCTGAATGATTTCTTTTTTTTCTCTGATAGTTATGAAGTTCAAGTTATTTCAGTTTATTTTTGTATAATACCCTTCACAAGTTGTCAGATGAAATACAACAACAAGCTTAACACATTACTGATTGCATAATGAGTCCACATAAAGATACAGATTTGTTTAAACACAAGTTGTTTGAAGCTAACATAAATGGAGCCCAGCAATATCTGTTGATTAAGTAATTGTAGAGCTATGATATGGAATGTGCCCCTGTGGTAAGGACCGGTGATAAGAAGTGGACAGTGGCAAGTTATTTGTCATCTGCATCTTTTTATCCATCCATCCATCCATTTTCCAACCCGCTGAATCCTAACTACAGGGTCACGGGGGTCTGCTGGAGCCAATCCCAGCCAACACAGGGCACAAGGCAGGAACCAATCCTGGGCAGGGTGCCAACCCACCGCAGGACACACACAAACACACCCACACACCAAACACACACTAGGGCCAATTTAGAATTGCCAATCCACCTAACCTGCATGTCTTTGGACTGTGGGAGGAAACCGGAGCGCCCGGAGGAAACCCACGCAGACACGGGGAGAACATGCAAACTCCACGCAGGGAGGACCCGGGAAGCGAACCCGGGTCCCCAGGTCTCCCAACTGCGAGGCAGCAGCGCTACCCACTGCGCCACCGTGCCACCCGCATCTTTTTATATAGCTATTTAATTGTTTGTGTATTAATTAATTAACTAATTTGTTCATTTTCATATAGAATCACATGAGCATCGGACACAGCTAAAAGTTGGACAGCTTGTACATCATCAGTAAGAGGGAATGCCTCATTATCATTATCTTCATCATCATTATCAAATCCCTTTCTGTATTATTATATACAATTAAAAACTGTACATTCATACAGTCATACATACATTCATACATTCTTTGATCCAGATAGTCATTTTATTCATTTTAGCATGCTTTTTATTAATACATAAAAATACCTGGCTGAGGTTTAAAGCTGATAGGTGCCAAACATCAGGAGCTAATTCTGAGCCAAGTCTTTTAAAGTGCTGTAACTTTGCCATTTGTCTTCCAAGAGATTGTCTTTTTATTGCAAATAGTGTAATACAAAAAGTAAAAGAGAGTGCACATTACCGTTTTAAGAAAGAATGAGGCAATTAAAGTATGATAAGCCAGAAGATGGTGAATAGATACACAGCTACAATAAATAACTAACATTAAAGAAGTGTAATGGTTAGAAGGAAGAGGTGATTCAAAGGTTATTTGACTTGTGCGTGGGCAAAACTAAGGACTAATGCTGATCAGTTGAAAGACAAGTTTAATAAACTCTCACTTGCATTTATGCTAATGGAGTTTTTATCCAAAGCAACTTAGAAATCACAGATCCTGTACAGTTGCCTTTCAGTTTTTACAAATAACAGGTCAGTTTACTCAAGGGGTCAGTAGGGAGGACTGAAACAGCAACCTTTTATGAATCACATATTTTGTAGCCTATGTACTGGTATGCGTATGTGAAGGAAACGCTACCAATTATTTAATCATTTAGTGCTCTAACCAAATTTCTAGTAAACGTTCTTGTCCCAATAAAGACAGGTCTAACCTTACCAAAGGTGAACTACAAATGCTGTACCATTGAGAATATATTTTTATCAAACCTGCAGACAAGGAGAGTGTGGTGGTAGTCTGGCAGAAGCAAATTTATATAGCAGAAGCTTCAAGACAACTCTCTCAAACTCAAATCTATCTTCTTGTTTCTGCATGCAAAAGTCCCACTACACATATTTTAGCTTTCCTTGACAGCATCATGAGACCACTGGTTGACGGTCATTCCATTCAGACTTAGAAGATATTATTCATACTCTCCAGTTGTTTGACAGCTTTAGGTTTCATGGTCCTAACTGCTTCATTTTTACCATGGACATTGCCTCTTTGTACACAGTCATTCCTCATGATGAAGGAGTAATCGCCCTCAGATATGCAGTCAACAGATATTTAGATATCCAATGATCACCCTCATTAAGCTGGCAGAACTTGTTCTTACCCTCAGTGCCTACTCTTTTAATAACAACATTTTTCATCAGATCAGTGGCATTGCAATGATTATTAGAATGGGACCTAACTATGCCAACATCTTTCTCGGCTGGGTAGAAGAGCATTTCTTTTCTTCCTACCTACGCTTTGTACCAGACCTGAACTAAAGATACATTGATGATTGTGTTTTGCCACCTCTTGTTACAGAAGGCAGGAAATCATTAAAGATTAGACTGGTTTTCATTCATCTTTCATGTTTACTGTGGCTGTTTCTACCACAACTCTACCATTAAGATATCAAACTATCTTATCAGCTTTCAATGACTTAAAACCTCTGCCTTTTATAAGCCAAATGACACACCCAGTTACAGTAATTTCTGTACAGCTCCTAATATCCCTGGCATACTAAAAACTCTCTAACTCTTCACTGTTCCTTAGATTCAGTAATAAAGCACTCTGAATGAGGAGTTTCTTCATTGGTGGTGGATACCCTTCTCATGTTATGTATGGAGCCCTCAATCAAGAAAGGAATAGGCCTTGTAACATACACTCTAAAAATAATGAAACATGCATCCAGCTGGTCCTTCCAATCCACCCTAATATTCTATCTCTCCAACAGTTCAATTACAAATATGTCACCAACAATAACATTGTGTATGGTCCCTCTGGTAAATTCAGTACTAAACAACAGGCCGCTTGCCAATCTAAAAAGCTTAGTTACTGCATTTCTTGTGGGAAGTGGCAAACCATCTACAACGGTGAAGCAGGAAGTCAGCGTGCAAACCATTTTAGAGAGCATGTTCAAGCTGTTAAAAGACTGGAGAAAGCCTATTGTAGATCACTTCACATTCGTTGATCATTGCCACACTGATCTCTCTGTGTTCTTTCACAGGACTTCAAAGACACTTTTCAAAGAAAAACAGAAGAAGCTATGCTCATTGTTACGCTAGGATCATATATTTCTCCAGGTTTTAATGATGGCAACTTTTTCTCACCTACTCGCATCTTTTCTTCTTTCACATGCCCTGGTTTTGTTCCCTTCTTCACCTCCTATATATATATATACTGCCTGTTTTTTTCCTTTTTAGTTGCACACCTTGGTGGGTGTGGGCATGGATGAGGCATTAGGTTGTGTTTGGTGTAGACAGTGGGCTGAATGCCTTATTTGGTGAACTGTTGCACATCAGCACACTGCAGATTGTCATTAGTATGTGCTGCTCCTACAGGGGTGTAACAGAGAGCCTGAGAAGATCAAGGTGGAGAAATGAAAAGGCAGAGATGGAGGTTAAAAGAAAGGGATCATGAGAAAAAGAGATACGGCAGGATAGTGACTGAACCGATACTGTTATGGAAAGGAGGCATGAGATTGGAAATGATGCCCTTAGCCAAGCAGCGGTGTTGTGGCGTAGGGACGCTCTTGCTGAGCATTCAAGGAGCAGGAGTGTCCAACATATCTAAGTGGGCTCCCACTCATGGCCAAAGGATGGTGCAGCCGAAAGGAGCAAGGCCTGCAGGAATCTTCAGATGACAAGGGATGGTAGCAGGAACATAAGCCAGATTTAAAGGATAGACTGCCCCTGTCGGTGGACAACTCCTT
This sequence comes from Erpetoichthys calabaricus, assembly GCF_900747795.2. Classification (NCBI taxonomy): domain Eukaryota; kingdom Metazoa; phylum Chordata; class Cladistia; order Polypteriformes; family Polypteridae; genus Erpetoichthys; species Erpetoichthys calabaricus. Next base: position 113,891,470 of record NC_041395.2, on the reverse strand, counting down.
ATGCTAAGGAGACCATAAAGGGTGAGCTGAGAAGGCATTTAGAAGGAAGCAGGACAGATCCTGTGTTTTTAATTCAATTTTAACATAATTCTGGATTAATTATTTATTGTGATTTTAACCTCTACCAAGGCATTGGATTTTATTATTATGTATTTACTCATTTATTATGGAAATTGCACTGCACTTTATTTGATTTTGGAACACTTTTGCTAATAAAAAGCATTAAGCACTTGATACACCAAACCTTGCTCTATTATTTGTCCTCATTGCCCAGTCTATCTTGGTTCATTACTATCAATGTCCCAGGCTCAAGGGAGTGATGCCAGCAGCTGGCAACCCAGACATCGCAAAGGTTATAACAGCCAAAATGTTGTGTCGTTTATCTTCTTTCCTTTATGAGGAAATAACCTTTAAGGTTTTTTTCCCTTTGCAGATGCTAACTGATGTAGCCCTGCACATACTCTGCTGAATACAATGGCAAATATGTAATGTTGTTAATGTCATGTGCAAAATTCTCAGCTTTTCCCATTCCTTCTGCAGTTCTTGCATGCAATCTTAGTACTTTTGCTATCTGTACTCAGTATTTGCCCTTTACAACCAATCAAGGATGAGATGTCAGTATATTACAGTTCACCGATTGGCCTTTTTGAAATACAGTTTGAAGAGAATGCAAGACTTTAACAAATAAAAAAAACTCAAGTTGAGAAGAAGGTTGCTAAGCTTCACAAACAGCTACCACCTGACCCAATATGAATTCCATTGCTGAAGTGTCACATCATCAGTTCAGGATTTAACTAAGCAGCAATAGATTAATAGTGGCAAAATCTAGGCTATAATTCTCTACATTTTTACTGTGAGCAGCCACTTTACCATGCAATTAATAATCAATTTATTAATTATAGAATTCATGTTGGACACCCTGGAGGGTATAAGGGGAACAGAGTGTTCAATAATCTTCACCACCTAGCACAATGTTGTTGGTTTAATTAATTAGGTAGGCCTCCAATTTGTTAAAGCATGTTATTGTAACCAAAATAACTATACTAATCAAATGTAAAACCCTGACCATTAAATGGTGTACATTTACTAAGTGCAGTTCGCTTACGGGGAGATGTCTGGACATGCTTCTTCTCATTAAACAGCACACCATCCTTGACACATAGCACTCACAATCCCTCTTTTACTCCACTTCATTGTGACAGAGGAGACAAAGCCTGTTTTGGCAGTGTTGGGACAAGGCAGGAACCAGCTCTGGACCGGGTGCAATCCTTAACTCCAACATGGCAAATTATTAACGTGGTCAACACATCTTACTAAATAGCAACCAATACAAGGTGAGTCAAAATCATGTTGATATTTGAATGGCGGAAACAATTTATTCACAAAACATACTTGATATGTGCAAGATGATTTACAGGAATGTTTCAACCTATTCGCCATCATGTTCAACACATGTACCATATGTGGCAAATAAATTGTCCACAAAAATTGGATATAAATATATACATAGCAGTACCATAATTTTAAGTCACCCTGCATAAGCAGTCTACTGTATGCTACATACAAGTTGAAGGTACAGAAAACTGGAGCCTGCCACAGTAGGATCAGAGCATAAGGCAGGAATAAACCCTGGATGTGGTGCCAGTTAATCACAGGGCCACTTAGGCACATGCCTACACACTTTCTTACACAGAGTAAATTTAGAATTGAAAATTAACCTGAAACACATCTTTGGAATGTTGAAATTAAAACTGAAGTACTAAGAGAAAAATCCACACTGACGTGGGGAGAACTCCACATGGGCAGTAAGTGGGCAAAAATTGAAACTCCGGATGCTAGATCTGTAAGGCATCAGCACTGATCACTACATGACCATGCCACCCTCAAAGCACTATGTTGTATGTTTAAAGAGCACAAATACAATTGTGGAGTAACAAGAAGCCAGAGTTTTCCTTCTTTCATCCCCAATCCCATAGTCACATAGTTTTTTGAGGCTAGCTGTAGTGTGCCCTTTAATAGACATATAAGAAATGGTTATATCTCCCAGGAATAGAGTAAATCATGCTACCCCTGGCTTCTTCTGCTTGGCTCAATAAACTAAAGAAAGAAAGTGACCAAGGCAGCCTGGCCATTTGTGGAAAGTGTCAAGCAAGCATCTTTGTGCTTTGTGAATAATGCAAGAGCAGCAGTTGTATACTGGGTTGAATTCTACACAGGAAATTACACTAAGAGCAGCACGTTAGGTGAAATGCTTACATCCCACCTGAGACCAATCGCTAAAGGCAATTCATCCCCACTTGGCTGGGCTGCAAGCTTGCATCTGACTTGCACACAGAGGCTGCAGAACGCTGAAGCAGGCATGCAGATAATCCTTTTGAATTTCATGTGTCAGCATCTCGAACCTAGCAGAGGTCCACTGAATAGGAAGATGATGTGTAAGTGCCCTACTGGCTAACCCTGAGGTTATGGTTTCAATCCAGTCTCTGACTTGCTTCTCGACTCTCAGCATGTCACACTACTTGCATGTATATTCATTGAATAACTGGCTATATGTAAACACTCTCCTGCATCTTTCAATATTTTCAACTTACAGTATTTACCTAGTCTTGTAGTTTGTATTTATTTTCGAACATCTTAATTTTGTTACTGGGTCACAGAGGGCCAGAGCCTACCTATCCCTGTAGTATTGGGAGTCTTAATTTGAATTTTCATCCATTGTCTTTGGGATATTGATAAAAACAAACAAGTAAAGTTGATTGGTGGCTCTTTATTAGCTCAGTATGAGTGAGTGTAATGGTATATATACTGTGTGAGGCTGTGCCCTGTAGTGTGCAGGCTCTCTGGTCACAGTTGGTTCCTGCCTTGCAGCCACTGTTTCTAGACTGCACTCCCTTCCCTGTGGCCCTGAACTTGATGACCTGGCTTCAAAATGCTTATTTTCAGGATTGGTACTGCCACATATTGTACCTTACAATTTTGGGAGTCGCATTGCCTTGCAGTAGTGCCATTCTGTGAAGGGAGCTAAGAACAATAAAGCCTAATTAACCATTGTGAAGTGCAGCATACACATTTACAAACAGTGGGCAGTAATAGGAGTAGTTGAAGACCTCCTAATCATCTTTCACTCTGTTCTATTTGAGATTATTATCATCACTGCATTCTAGAGCAAAGCGCAAACTATTTTATTTGTAGAATAAATTTCAAATTAAGATGTTGCAAATGATAACTGTCCTGTTATTGAGAAGCCGCTTAAATAAAAGAGCCTTTATTTAATAGTACATTATGGAAGTAATAGCATTTCGCCACCTCTGATGGCACTCTTATTATTAGCTGTATATATCTGATCTCGGCTGCTAAGTATACATTTATAGAAATCAACAAGTATCGCAACTGGACAGACAGTGTGGCTGGGTGGCACTAAGGCACTGGACCCTAACCAGACAGTTTCCAGTTTAGCCATCACATTTTTCCTCAGTGTGGGCTGAGATGCAAACAACTTTACTTGCCATTGTTCATGTATATATGATACATGATTGAAGTGTTTAAAATTATAAAGAGAATTAGTACAGTGAACCAAGGCTGTTGCTTTAAAATAAGTTAAATAAGTAAAAATAAGCAAGAACACAGGGACACAGTTGGAAACTTGTTAAGGGTAAATTTCATACAAACATTAGGAAATGTTTCTTTACACAGAGAACCATAGACACTTGGAATAGGCTACCAAGTAGCATAGTAGACAGTAGGACTTAGGGTTAGGGTTGCCATTTATAAGTGCACTCTACGTGTAAGACAGTTTCCAGTGTACAGCCCAAGTTCTGTTGCAAAGGCCAGCCCTTTACTGGGAATAATCCATAGAGAATGACTAATAATTAAATATTACAAATATCTGATAATTCCACATCACCACTTATCTGTGGGGTCAAAGATATTGTTTATCAGAAACAGGATGAAAAGATAAGCCATTTTTCACAAACAGAAATGTACTTTTTAACATTCAGGTCAACTTTAATCAATCCATCGATCCATTTTTTAACCTGCTTATCCAGTTCTGAATCCCAGGGAGCTGGTGGCCAATCTATCACAGGTCCCTCTCACACACACATACCTACATTCACTCACACTCAGCTAGTTAATCAGATATGTCCGTCTGCCTTATATGGGACAGCAGCCAAACAGCCTGAAGAAAAAAATAGTACAAACTCAAGGAGAACATGCAAACTCCTCACAGCTTGTTCCCCACTGCAGGATTCAAATCTAGCTCTCTGGATGGAGCAGTGTGGAAGAATAATTTTTGGGTAACATAGCATTCATCTTAAAGAAATAGCATAAAGGGTTAATAAATGTGGGAAACCAAATAAAGGTCAAGTGAACAACAAAATGTACATTGAAATATAAGATTTGGTTTAGGAACAATACTGAGATGGTCAAGTAAATAAAGAATGTACCAGAAGAAAGGTTGATGTAATATACAAAATGTACTGAAGGATGACTAAGAAATAAGCAGATGTCCTATAAACAACGAGAATGGACAGATGTTATATGCACAGAAATTTCAAGGGTGGTGTCTCTTCTCAAAAGGTATAAGAAGAACCAGAATATAATATAATAGACTTTTATTTTATATAAATCACTTGGGTGTAAACCAATGAACCAACCAGAGTAAAATGTATGCATTGATTGACACTGTATGTAAATTTAACAGTTTATAAAATGAACCTTTATCCTTTGTTTCTCTGACCATTCTGATCTTTCTGACCATGCTGTAACAGACTGCTTTTAAAGAATGATCCCTCCAAGGCATTTTACTGAGGAGTAATTAAAAGATACAATAAATAGCTTTTCTCCTGCCTGATTACTGAATTGTCCTGTTAGAGGCCGTTTCTTTCTTTATTAAGATGTTAAATTGTGACCACAGCAGCTCTAACCACTGAGCCGTCATGCCATTCTGACAGATATGACTTTTTTTATACCCTGTCTCAAGCATATGACAATAAATTTGAACTTGAAGTTCAATGGTCTAATATTGGAAAGGAAGTGGCAGGTCCAATCACACCAGCATATTGATAAGTTATGTATGTCTTTCTGTGAATACACACTAGTATCTGAAAGAAGAGACTCCCAAACAGATAGCCGTGGCACCTTGGACCACAAACAAGTCTCATTAAAGCTCTGCACTCCTGCTCTGGAATATTCTCACAATCATCTGCTTGAGCACTCTGATTTGTTATCCTCAAGGTGTTTAAGAAGCTCCTGTTTGGCGAGTTTCTGTAATGGACAACAAGCATGGGCTGACATCCCTACCAGAATGGTTCAGGGGTCCTCGCCTAGCCAGGAGGCCAAGCCAGTAAGTGAACAAGAAGAAAAGCAGGGCTTTCCCTGCTGCAACCCGGAGATAGGCAGAGGGTGTCAACATCACAGCATACTGTATATGCTAGGATCCCAAAGGGGCTCAATCGAAAATCTTTACCCGACTGGGAAAAAAAGTATACTGGAAGGCCAAGGAGAGGCAATCTGTGTGGACTATTTGCTTACTTGAGACAATAGATGGCAGCACCCCTGGGTTACGGTACCCGTACAGTCATCTTCAGTGTACTGTAGTCCAGAGGGACAGCCCTGTTGGGTTCTGTGCCACCAGGGTGCTGCACAGATTTGCGATAACTACTTTGTGTGGGTTCCACCTGACCCGACGGTACTGGTGTTACTCAATTATGTTAAAGTTTTTCATAAATCACTTTGGATAAAGACGTCTGCTAAGAAAATAAATATAAAATGTCATGTAATGAGTCTACTGAAAGGTGGTAATCGTCTGTGCCCTCCAAAACCGGCGTTATTACTGTAGTACCACCTGAAGGGCAACCTTAATTATGCTTTCTATAGGAGCTTGTGGACTGACATCAGAAGTGTTGCTCTGTAAGCCAATTAGTTTGTGTCTCAGGAACTGACACAGTGTGTGACCCTGCATTAGTCATTTCTCCCGCCTTTGCTCCAACTGAAGAAACATGAAAACAGTTCAGGTGTGCATTCGTTATTTCAGTATCACTTTTGATGAACGCTTTGGCCAAACACATACAGTAATTATGCATAAGTATATCGGACACTGGAGATCTAACAGTTTGCAACAACTTACATAGCTATCTCAGTGGTGCTCCTGCCTGAGCTGCCTCATAATCTTTTTTAATCTCCTAAATTCATAGGGTCAATATTTTCACACGTACAGAAAATACTGAAATTCTTACTTGCTCGTACTAATAAACATGCAAAATGTCACAACTTTCCAGTGCCGTAATCAGTGAGTATTACTACCTTACCTCCAAACATTTCACATTTGTATCTATGTCAGTAGTTGTGATCCAACTAATGCATTCTTGCCACCCTCACCATCCTATGATCCATTGTGTTGAATCTGCGGTAGATTCCGTGCTCCTTTTTTTTTTTCTCTACTTACACAGGTGTTATTTCCACTTTCAGATTTTCAAACACATGCAAGTTGATTTCATATTAACCATGGGTGAGTGTATACATGGTTTTAGTTAGAGCAGGCCCTGCAATGGACTCCCACCTACCTCAAGACTACTTCTCTTCTACACAGCGCTCAGGACGGGCTCCAGCCACCAGTTTGATTAAGCAGCTTTGAGAATGTGATGTTATGTTACTTCAATGGTGCTTTTTCAGTCATTTAACAAGTACACTCATTGAATAACTGGCTATATGCAAACACTCTCCTGAATCTTTCAATATTTTCAAATTATTTACCTAGTCTTGTAGTTTGCATTTATTTTCGAACATCTTAATTTTGTTACTGGGTCACATAGGCCTATCGCTGTAGCATTGGGAGTCTTAATTTGAATTTTCATCCATTGTTTTTATCCTCAATATCCCAAAGACAAACAAGTTAAGTTGATTGGTGGCTCTTTATTAGCTCAGTATGAGTGAGTGTAATAGTATATATACTGTGTGAGGCTGTGCCCTGCAGTGTGCAGGCTCTCTGGTCACAGTTGGTTCCTGCCTTGCAGCCACTGTTTCTAGACTGCATTCCCTTCCCTTTGACCCTGAACTTGATGACCTGGCTTCAAAATGCTTATTTTCAGGATTGGTCCTGCCACATATTGTACCTTGCAATCTTGGAAGTTGCATTGCTTTGTAGTAGTGCCTTTCTGTGAAGGGAGCTAAGAACAATAAAGCCTAATTAACCATTGTGAAGTGCAGCATACACATTTACAAACAGTGGGCAGCAATAGGAGTAGTTGAAGACCCCCTAATCATCTTCCACTCAATTCTATTTGAGTTTATTATCATCACTGCATTCTGGAGTAAAACAACTATTTTATGTGTAGCACAAATTTCAAATCAAGATGTTGCAAAGGAGGACTGTCCTGTTATTGAGAAGCCGCTTAAATAAAAGAGCCTTTATGTAATAGTGCATTATGGAAGTAATAGCATTTCGCCACCTCTAATGGCACTCTTATTATTAGCTGCGTATCTCTGATCTCGGCTGCTCAGTATACATTTATAGAAATCAACAAGTATCGCAACTGGACAGACAGTGTGGCTGGGTGGAACTACAGCACTGGACCCTAACCAGACAGTTTCCAGTTCAGCCCTCACATATTTCCTCAGCATGGGTTGAGATGCAAACAACTTTACTTGCCATTGTTCATATATACAGTATATGATAAATGATTGAAGTGTTTAAAATTATGAAAGAATTAACACAGTGAACCAAGACTGTTACTTTAAAATAAGTTCAGCAAGAACACGGGGACACTGCTGGAAACTTAAGGGTAAATTTTGCACAAACATTAATCAGTTTTTCTTTGCTCAGAGAACCTTAGACACTTGGAATAGGCTACCAAGTAGTGTGGTAGACAGTAGGACTTTAGGGGCTTTCAAAACTGGACTTGATGTTTTTTTAGAAGAATCAAGTGGATAGGACTGGCAAGCTTGTTGGCCTGAAAGACCTGTTCTTATCTAGATTGTTGTAATGTTCAAATATATATATCTACAGTATACAGTATATAAAACACATGTGGCACCACTGGAGACAGGAAATATAATACAGGGTGGACCAAAAGAAAGTATACAGTATTTATTCATCATTTCTTTTTATTACACAGGAACTGAGTAGATATATAGTACTGAACGGGTCATGTTTAGTCTCTTAGGTGCTCAAAATGTCATCAATGTTGCAACATTCCTGGAACCTGTCCCTGACACTGTGACACCCAGTAACACACAAATTCTGCTTAGCATCAATGTCCATAAATGCTTGTGAGACAAACTCCTTCAATTCGTCCAGTATGCAGGGATTCCTCTCCAAAACCTTTTCCTTTATTACGTCCCAAAAAGACACGTCCATAGGTAAGTATGAATAAATACTGCACATCTACTTTTGGCCTACCCTGTATAATATTCTGAAAGCTGCTCAATTCAATTCAGGTTCTTGTGGAAGCAAAGACTATTGAGGCAGCACTGATCACAGGATTGGATTGGACGCAGTTCTCGACCGGGAGGCAGCCCATCACAAGACCCACTTATGCACTCCCCCAGAGGGCCAAAAGGTAATCACCGATAATTGTAACCTGGAATTTTGGTGGGAATACTGGAACAACTGGAGGAAAACACGTTCAGGCACTGTGAGAAAACCCAAACTCTACACAGACAGTGGTAGCCATGGATTTTAAACCCAGAATGCTGTGTGACAAACTGCATAAAAGAGCTATAAAAATAACAGTGCTTTATTTAAAATTGTGGTTGCTGCTCTAGTTGTATAATAGTTAAGTCCTATTAGGAAAGTGCATGCCCTTGGTAGGCACTACGGCATAGTGCCTAGAGCACTAAAATGTAGACCGTACAACTGCAGGTTTGATTCCCTCCTCTGTCTCACTGTGTGACCCTGAATATGCTGCCTAGAATAAGAGTCTCTGCTGAATTATCAATAATAATAATAATAATAAATATCTAGGACTCTCAGTAAATAGCTATAGCACTGCCTCATACTTGATAATAATGCCTTGGGGAGTCACTAGATTGTATACAGCATGCCTCTCTCCTAATGTCTCTGCTGCCATTTCTCTTATTATTTTATCAAGCTATGAAATCTGCTCAATCTACTTATGGAAATAAGCAGACAACCCATAAATTCATCACATTTCCTCGGAGACGGTGGCAAATGTTGGTGTTATATTTCACTATGATGAAAGAGTTTTCCTGCACATGCCATGTAATTACATCACTTTCTCATTTCACATTTAGTACAGGCCTCTTAAAAAGTTTGATTCATTTACCAGGCAGCAGCAGCAAACGTTCCTCTTACTGAGTATGAAGTATTGGATTTCCTTTAATTTTAAAAAATATTTAAAGGAGCAGCAATATTAAAGTAAACATGGTTTCATCCTGTCTTTTAATAATAGGATTTTTTCAAGAATGGCATATTTTTAAAGAAGAATGTCAGGAAGCGCCATAGAAAGAAAAAAAGTCTGAAGTAGTGTATGCCACCTTAAGGTGTTTCTAAGCAATGTAATGATTTACACTGAGGTAGAAGTACATAATAAACAAGAATATTTGTGTCAAATCTTTAAAATGCATTTATTCAAAAGCAAACACACAATGCCATGAACCCCTAGTGCACTTCACCACACTGTGTCTGCATGGGTTTTCCTCTGACATCCTCAAAGACTTGGAGGGTAGGCCAGTTGGGCCCTGTGTAAGTGTACGTGTGTGAGTGGGCTCTGTGAGGGACTGACACCCCTTCCAGTGCTTCCACCTTTAGCCCTCATAATCCTGAACTGCATTAAGTAGGTTCAAGAGCATTTTATAATGTTATGCTTATATTTTTTGAAAAAATTAAGTTTAGTGCAGAAGTGTACTTTTGTTTTATGCTAGCAGCTGAAACTCAATCAGCTTTTTTCATATTAAAAAATGCTTCACAGTACACATTTATTTGATGTTGAAATGCCTGGACCCAAATCAATCTTGCAAGTTTCTCGTTACACTGTAAATTATTATGTAGATTAAAAAACCAAGCTTGCCCCCAAGCTCATTTTGGTGCCTCCTCTTTATTGATAATGACTTTTTGTCCATCAGAATCCTTTAACAGGTGACTGTAATGCACAATACATCCCAGGGAATACAGTAGAGGACCCTTCCACAATAAAGAATAGACAGTTGGATGACATTGGTATTGAAAGAAATCAAATTTTACCAGTGATGATTGCTGAGGTCCTCCAATATGCCAACAAGTCTCTCAAATAACGCCTAAGGCAGACATGGATGTGCCTGAGTTCACGTCTATGCTTTCACAGCATTCCTCACTTGTAGACTTTTTTCCAATCTTTTGATAGTTTTTGATCGTTTACAGCGTTCACTCTTGCTTTCCCTTCAGCACAAACACTTACTGCTCCACTTACCTTTTCATTTCCTTTCTGGCCACAGGCACTTTATGCTGTTTACTGTAGAAGCATTACTGTTTCTACCTTGTCTACCTGACAGCCTCCACCCGGGTGCCTGACATACAGTAAATGAAAACTTCAGCAACAGTATGGACAAGGCTGCTCACAGCTGTTAAAGTTCACTTGGGTTAGGCAACTTCATGAATTCTGGTCAAGAAAGTTTACACAGCGTGGGGAAAAAGAGAATAGACACCCTTCCCATGTTATGGTTTAACATAATTAAGCACATTCAACATTCATTTAATCCTCCAAAAATCCTAATTGTAGCAAAGTAAGTTATCTGGCAAATCCCACCCAAAATTATATATTATCATATGTACATAAAAAAATAAATAAACAGCATTTCAGAATTTTCTGTGTAAATATAAGTGCACCCTTACTTCTGCTTTGTCAAATAAATGGCAATCTATCTATCTATCTATATATCTATCGATCGTGCCTCTGTCTGTCTATCTATCTATCTATCCATCCATCCGTTTTCCAACCCGCTGAATCCGAACACAGGGTCACGGGGGTCTGCCAGAACCAATCCCAGCTAACACAGGGCACAAGGCAGGAACCAATCCCAGGCAGGATGCCAACCCACCGCAGGACACACACACAAACACACCCACACACCAAGCACACACTAGGGCCAATTTAGAATTGCCAATCCACCTAACCTGCATGTCTTTGGACTGTGGGAGGAAACCGGAGCGCCGGGAGGAAACCCACGCAGACACGTGCAAGAAGAACATGCAAACGGAGAGAACATGCAAACTCCTATTAGATAGATCTATCTATCTAATAATGTCTAATCTATTATATACTGTCTTATCTCTCTTGCTTGCTGATAGCATTCTGGGGCAATCTGGTTTAAGGTGGGTCTCTTTTGGGCTGGTTAGCAAATGCCTTGACCTGCTTTATGGTTATTTTTGGATGCCTTAAACCATTGTTGGCATATTTCTGATTCCATCATACAACAGTGGTACCATTCTACTATTTTAAAAAGAAACACAATTTCCTGAGAAATAATCTGAAGCTGTCAGAAGTAATTGCCATCCACCATTCTTTGCTCCATATTCCATAGAGTTGACATTGCTTTTGATTTTGGTCTTAAAATAAAACTTGAAATGAAAATGGCATGGACATCATTTTTGGGACCCCTTAAAAGACATAATTGGATTGTAATGATATCTCAAGGAGACTAATTACTCTAATTAATATCATAGGTGTTTTTAATCTTCTAATTAGTCACTCCACCTACTGTATTTGAACGGAGAAAAGTGCTCAGTCTGCTGTGCTTTGTCATTGTGCACATTACACTGAACATGGACAAGAGAAGGAAAAGCAGAGAGTGGTTGAAAAAGGAAAGGAAGAAGATAATAGCCAAGCACAGTCAAGGTAAAGGCTACAGGACCATCTCTTCATATTCATTTGGCCACAGCAGCTAATATTACCAAGAAGTTTCAGGTGCAGAGTACAGTAGGAGTTTTCCATGTCTTAATTAGCATGCAACATGGTGCCATGATTAACAAGTATAACTACCTTACCTGAAATATAGGTGTTCATGTTCTAAACATTCAACTTGTAAGAGCCATTTCTTATTTAGTAAGGTTGCATTAAATTGATAGAAGTATTTTCTTCGTTATGTTAAAATGTTTGCCTATATATTAGAGCATTGCCACTGGGAGGTCCTATTATAACCGCCACAAGTTAAACTGAAATGGAATTTTCTAATTACTTCCTGTCCCTCTGACTACTGATTAGTCCCAGTCTGTGATCTGCTTTGCAGTTAGTAAGCCATGGAGGGAAAACATTTTTTAAACCATAATGCATTCTGTATCGTATTGACCATATTGAATGTGCCATACATTTAGAACGTACTGAATATATTAATTATAGCTTTCAAAAAGTTTGCCATAGAGAAGTAACACAAACTGTAAGTATAGAAAGTAACTGCTTAACAAGAAAAAGTAAAATTTATAGAAAAAACATTTTTTTTTTCCTTTTTTGCCTTTAATCCTGTGTGTGTAATAATTTTTTTCACTATTTTTGTGTGAACTGTTCTGCTTTTCACTAAACCTTTTTTATAACGAAATTCATTGGACTGAGAAATTTCTTTTGTCACTCACTTGACTCATGCTGGATCCTGCTTTGCCAACCCAGTAGCTGCTTGATTTTGAGAAACTGAAAAGACACAGCTAGCCAACTTTTGAAGGGGTTTTCAGAAACAAGTACATCTCTATATATATGAAATTCAACGTCTGTATGTCTGTCTGCTTTTCACAAGAGAATTACTTAACGGATTTACATTGGGGTTTTTTCTATAATTTGCTTGAAAATTCCGGTTGATTTTGCGACTTCTCTCATCGCGCTAAGTATCACAGTTCACTTGCAGTACTGATTTATTTGCGCGAATCCATGAGACAGGCTGTGGGACGAGGTGAAGGGGAGGCATGAACTCCGGAGTAAGGAGCTGGACAAGATCCTCCTCACACACGCGCCAGCCTCTGTTCGAGTCGTTCTACCTCTTGCTATGTGTTGGAGTGTACCTTCCCTCTGCTTAGCTAGCGATACGTGTTTGTTCAGCAGACATTATCATCTAGAGATTGTTAAAGAGTAATGTGCAATGTTTTTCAGAGAGAGATCACACCTACGTGTGTTTTAGAGGGTACCTGTTCATTGGCAGAGATATCACGACCACATGCTCTTCTCCCAACGCGGCAAAAGCTCTCCAGTCAGAGCTGAACACAATCAGATACAGTGCCAACATTTGACGTTAAAGCGTACCTACCTTCCGCTTGGCCAGAGATACCTTGCCAACTTTTTACATTTTTTGGCAAAGAGATCACAGCTACATTCTGTATATCAAGAGGCCCTCTCGACATCTGATTGTTAATGTTTGTCCTTTTTCAATACTACGCGAGTGAAGCCGCAGAGGACAGCTAGTTTGACATATTTAAAAGGTAGTGATTTATTGATTTTGTGTGTATACTGTACATACAACACTACATTCCTTTTAGAAATCTTTTTTTTTATTATTACTTTTAAACACATTATGAAAAGCAGCCTTAAAAATGTTTAACCACTCTGCAGCAGCTCCACATTTTACCATTTCATTTTCTTTATACTCATATCTGAAATGAGGCTCTAAACATATTTGGCCAACACTTAATCTCAGATCGTACCTATTTCCAGTTGTTAGCTCTGATCCCCCTTGTGACTCTAATCATTTTTCAAAGCTCTTTGAGGACAGCGGCCACACTTATCACCCAGGAGCCCATGACTTGATCCTGTTTGGAAGTGCCTTGAAATATGCCCAGCATGGCACAATAAGAAGGAGAATATGGAAAAGAAAGTTGGCTTTGAAAATATTTCTTCAAAGCAAAGCTCAGAAAGCAAACAGCAACAGCAGGAATTCCATTCTCTATCTTAACTAATAATGAAGTATTCATGTGCTATTTCATATTAGATTTCCTTATAAACAACAAGGGTGCAACATATTTAAAATTTAAGATGCTGTACATCATTAATAATAATTAAGATAACTCTTTATTGTGTTTTCTCAACTGGTTTGGGGAGATATACAAGTTAGAATTTTAGTGTACTCTGTGCACATGACAATAAACTTGACTTGCTTTAATTCTGCTTACAAGGCGAAGGCTAACATTTAGAAGAGAGAAATAATCATCCAGTTCATTACCTGAGCACACTTTTTCCATCGCATGGAGGTTAACAATAGCATAAGGAGCAAGGCAGGAACCAACTAATATACAGTAACACAAGGTCCACGAGTTAATGCCAGATTAAATTATAGTCACCGGTCAACCTAAGCTGCATGTCTTTGGGATAAGGTAAGAAAACATTGAAGCCTATACAGAAACTGGGAGACAAGCGCCACACAGTTGGAGATCGTGTCCAGGAACTGAACCCAAACCTTTGGGCCCACTGTAGCACATACGTAAGTAAAAGACAAAAAGAAAAGTCAGTGATGGGCCTACAGAACACATTGCAACATACAGGCCCATCACAAGATTAAACAAGATGTATACTGTTAGCGGAAAATAATTTCTTTACCTACACACACATTTTTACTAGCCATTAATGCCATATTCTGGTTTTTAAACTTTTTTTCATATACATTCCAATGTTATCAAATGAAATAAATAATTCTGAGATACTTGTATACACTAGATCCTGCTTACCTGGACAAGGCATAAACAGAATCTAAAGATGTAGTGAACATGGACAGATAGAATAAAATGTTTTATTTACACCACGTAAAGCATTTAACGTCTTTTCACGGGCAAATTGAAGAAAAGGTTAGAGGGTGCATAAAAAATCTTTTCAATTCTTTTTCTTTCCCTAATTATATTTGATGAGGTGACTTCCTTTCAAAAAAAAAAAAAATCTATCATGCACCTGCTCATCATCTGCTCGACAATGCGTCAACTAAAAAATCTGAGCACGAAAAATGAGGCTATCTACTAAAAAAGGAATAATTAGTTGAACTGTATATACACTTGAAATAAGGTCTTCCATTTAATGCACTGCCTAGTGATGATAATTACTGTGACAGATCCAATATAATGATCGATGATGCAGAATATGAAGTAAGCACATGCAGCATATCCTACACGATACGCACATACATCTATGCTCTATCCATTTTCATTGAGGGCCTTCATGCATCACAGTCTGTCCAGTCTGCAAATTTCATTAGTCTTCTTTCTGCAGGCAGAATTGGAACACATGCCAGTTTCACACAGAGGGCATCCCTCGGCTCGAGCCAAATGCAGGCACCCAAGAGCTAAAAGTAGGCAACAGCTTGCCAGCTAATTGAAAGTCAATAAATCAATCGGTTTCATTTTAAGTGGATCCTTTCACAGAGAACAACATTGCAAAGCTTGTAACAATGCACAGTATGTCACAGAGCCAGCCATGATGCATGATACAATGTACAGCTCTTTAGAATTTAGAAGAAAGCGTGCTGCTTGTACTCGATCAACTTAACAGTGTGACCTTGTGGCTGAAGATCTAAACCTAAAGAGCTTATTTGCCAATGTGCCTACCCTGTAGCCCATAATATGGGGACTCCCTCACCTTGGTGGGCTGTCAGTTTACTTTTATTATGCAGAACTTCTCAACAGTCAGGAACAGTGTGTTGTACATATTTACAAATAGACATGTGCTACAATATACCACAGAGTAAACTTCAATATAGACATCACCAAACAATTAATGAGAGCATAGTGTTACCTCACAGATCCGGTGTCTTGGCTTCAAATTTCACACCCAAGCACTGCTCATGTGAATTTTGCATGTTCTCCCTCTTTCTGCATGGGTTCTTCTACTATTCTTTCAACGTTATGAAGGCAAAATTAACCTGCAAATGTAAACTAGACGCAGTGCTTATCTGTGTCTTTTGTTTGTCCAGGTTGTGTACCTGCCTTACGCATGCTCCCCACTACCCTAAATTGGACCCGGAAGATCTGAGAATGTTATGTTTTATACAGTGACAGCAGACAGGAGGTCCTAAGGGATCCATGAATGTGCCAATACAAGCAAAGAACCTAAGCAAGAAGGGTATTAATTATAAAAAAATAAAACGTGAGAAGAGTAAACCAAAGAAAGAACACAAAGCATCAAATACAAAAGTGAAAGCAAAACCTTGCTTTCAAGATCTTGTAGTGCTTTATATGTTTAATGCTTCTAATGTCAGTAAACTGAATGAAGGTAAACAAAGTTAAAACAAGGCTGCGGGACAACAATCCCACCTTTTCACACCTTATTAAGAAAGAACAGATAGTGGCAAATTTTAAAAATAAGTGCATTTGGCCAATGAGCCCCCATGATCATTTAATAAAATGTTATGGTGTGTGAATTTATGGGTGTTTGTCACTAATATGGGTAAATTCTGATATGTTTATGTGGTGGATATAATGGGGGCTGGCACAGTGCTTAACTCTACTGTTGCCTTCCAGTTCATGGAGTTAGATTCGGTTTCCATGGCTTATGTAAAACTTTACTCATTCTCCCTAAGTCCATGTTGGTTTTCTAACACATCCCAAAGATGATCAAGTCGCCCATGTTTCCCATGACATCTGACTCTCATATACAGGCATGAGAACCTCCTTTTGTGAAGTCTTCCCTCCCAAGTTGATCCTGCAACCACAATTTCAGGTCTCTTAAGAACTTAACAAATCAATTTTAGGTCTCTGTGGCATTCTGGACTTTGCCGAATTTTCTACTTGTACCATTTCTGACACCAATTAAATTAAAATAATTGAATAATATAATAACTGAATGAATTCATTTAAGCATACAAATGTGTGCTTCTGGATATTACCCAGCACTTGTAAGTTCTGATGCAATTTGAAAGGCACAACTGAGAAATAAAACTTGATTAAGGCTAATAAATTAAAATCGGTCTAAGTCTGTCCACTACAAATCCGCTACTGTTTGGAATAGGCTGGTAAGGCTCACTATTGAATGTGCCTCCATTGCTCCTTCCATTTTACAACCCACTTATCCAGTTTAAGGAGTTGATGCCCATTCATGAAGCCCTGGGTACAAGGCAGGAACAAACTGTGGCTGCCAGTCCACTACAGGACACACTTAATCACTCTTATAGGGCCAATTTTGAGTTACCTATCATGTGCATTTCTGGGGTGTTGGAGGAAAATCTAAGAACATGGAGTAAATTCTGCAAAATCCACAAAGATAGTGCCCTGGCCTAGGATTAGGAGCCAGAACTCTGGGCCTATGTGGCAGTAAAGTTGCCCTCCAAAATGTCAGATGAATTGATTTGATTAGGTGGTTGTGCATATCATTGTTTGAACAAAACATAAGGACTGTGTCATCTAAGTCAGTCAAAAAGCTCCCTGGCATTCACTGAACACTAAGATTTAGTAACCATTTGAGAAAAGCCCCGTTAGAAATAACATTTCATTTTAAGTCAAGTCGATTGCTGACAGACTATAAAAGTTGAAATTCTCATCTGGGAAAAATTTATTAATCATTGTTTGTTGAGAGCATAAAATTTAAAGGTTCCCAGGGGAGTGGCTGCTTAACAATTGGCCCTCAATCTTGTATGACAAAGTGGGGACCTAATGAAAACAAAGCACAACACTGAAATAAGTGACAGACAGGGGTACTAGAAAGATGACAGAGCTCAAAAGCTAAGATGACATTAGTGGTTCCAACTTCTAGACTCAGGCTAACGTCCCAATGTTCAGGGTCTACGCTTGTGACTCAGGAGGTCTGTAAATCTATTTTCTACTTAGCTGTGGGCTGAATCATTCACAACTGATTGTCATTACAGAAGGAAAAGAGGTGGCTGTCTTGCCGTACTACAGTTTAAAATAAAAACATTAAAGTCTTCTAAATATTTTCTTATTGGTCAGTGAAATTTAGGGACTCTTGAAATAATTCAGGAGCATCAATAGAGAGAACACATTCTTCCAGGGTGGTCTATAGCAGAAAAAATAAAACACCAGGGAGATGGGAAAGCTGAACCCTATTGGCATTGTGGCCAAGTGTCAGGATAGTTTGGTCATTCTGAGTTTCTTTTGAGATCACTTTATTCAACGTAGTGTTCTCAACAGTCTGTGATAAAAAACATGGCTTGCCAATCTGCTGTCTGACAGGATTCGAAAGTTCAAATGAGTGCAAAATCTGCAGGAAGCCATACAGGACCCAGTTACCATCTACGAGACAGCAGCCACAGAAAAATGTCCAGAGTGACAAGATTCAGTTCTACACATGACAATTGTAACAATCATAAATTACCTCCAATAACACTATATTTAGTCTAGCCACCCAAAGCAGGAGTGTAGTTGTCCTAGCACATCTGCTTTACAGGCATTTAGTTGCTTTGAAAAAAGGTGTAAGAAGTTGTCAATAGAATTTTAGAAGAATTTACAACCAACATTAGGATTAACATACGGCGAATGAGTAATAATGAAGCTATCTCTGCACAGGAATTCGATCAGGGGGATGCACCGTCCACCCACAGCTGCTAATCCTTCTAGAAATGGCAGGCGTAGGACCTTCAGACTACAGAACTGCCTTCTTTCCCACGATGATAAAGTTAGTGCAACTGGATAAGCTGCTGCTTACTAGCTTGTGGCGGGGAGAGATTTCATGCCAGTGATAGAAGACAAACAAGCCAAACACTTGAAGTGGGCCACACAGCTCCAGGGGTCTCATTTATACAAGATTTGAGCATGAAAATATACTGTACATATGCCAAAAAATGTATAAAACCAGGTGTTTCACACATTTGCATGCAATTTACCCTTTATAAATCATAATCATCTTGGAAACGTACGTATGTACGTGAACAGGTCTTGAATATGGACCAACTAATTAGCCTCGCTCATATATAATGAGCAGATTTACCTGTAATTTGGCAGAATGGCGACAAGAGAAAAGAGTCAAACAGCAAAAACTTTGAGGCTCAGATAGAAGTTCTCATCTCTGAAGCAGAGGCATGCAAAGAACCTTTATATAATGACCTAAGCTTGGGTGTCACCAACAAAAAATGGTCTGATCTCAGGTAAAGAAGTGGATTGCTTGTCACTGGCAGAGTGCAAGTGCAACGGGAGGAGAAAAAAGCACTTCTGTGCTCTCTGATTTTAATCTGTGAATGGCATCTGTCATTGGAGATGTCTAACTATGGGACATTATACCGGAGCAGCATTGACATTAGTCAGTCTGATCTTTGTCCTAAATATGACTTGTGCACTAATGGAATGTGACTGCTTGTTTGAATGCAGTCAATTGCACCAATGAGTTAGGAGAGCCAGACACTTCAACAAATTGCCTTTTTATGTTGGCCTGTATGCTCACACAAAATTTGGAAACTGAAGGTAGTGCCATGTCAGTTAATTTACTGTAAGGCTTCAAGCACAGTGGGCATGATAAAGCTGAAGCTTGGCTGAGATATTCCTGATATACCAGTTCCGCCTGGTAGGTATCTGTTGCCAGAAAGCTAACCATTGTTAAAATATGGATATGAACAAGTAACTGTATTTCCAATGCTGGATCCAATTTAGTACATACTGCAGTTCCAAGAGAATGGCTCTTGAAAGTCTAAATTAACTCATAACCCAGTCATCATCGTCATCATGTCCTGCCAGTCACTAAAAACCTTGTTCCATTCATATAAGACTATTTGCATTCTCTTTAAGTAGCACCTAATAAGTCATGTTGTGTTAAACAGTTAGGCGTTAATTAGGCGGTAGGGCCTGAGATTTGTAGCTTTTTGTACGCAGAGAGTGAATCACACTAGTGTTTTAAGTCAATGTAATTAGTTTCTAATCTTAAGAAATAACAACAGAAGTGTTGTTATAAGTAAGTGCTTCGATGCAAATACGTAGCATTGGCCCTCTTAAAAAGCAACTACAATAGAGTCTGTACATCATATTCATCACTTTTGAGGTTTAATAGGTTTGTCCCATCATTGCACATTATAATAACAGTTCAGTGACACAAATGCATTTCCTTACTTTATCAAGGTTGTCATCCTTTCCCACTTTCTCTGAAATGTGTATGGATGAGTCAGAGTTGCCATAAATATGTTCCAAGTTCCTCCATCAAGTTTTCTTTTATAAATGCCAGCTATTATATGGAAAGTTGTGTATGCACATTTTGGGCCTCTTTTTTTTTATAATTCTATAAATCTAACCCCAGGTGAGCATTTTCCTGCTGATGGAGCAGCACATACAAAGACAAATAGACTCAAGTTAGCACTTTTTCAGCTGGTTTGGGAAAAAAAAGAGGGATTGAGAGGGAGAAATCAATAAAAAAAAGCATGGAGGTGCTCGAAGGAAATGCTGTGGTATGTGGTACCACACATACCATTTCATCTACTGTCACCTCAAAAATTATTCTCAACTTTGTTAGAATGAACAAATAAAACATTGTAAGATAAATCAAAGGAAAACCAAGCTTCAGTACTTCATCAACCATTCATTTTCTTTATTTAGCTGGTGTGGAGCCAAAGCCCACCCAAAAGCCATCTATTAGGTTGCCGATCCACTACACACACACACACTCATTCACTCAGCCTCAGAACTCAACAACACACGTAACACCCATATCTGTGAGAAGGGAGGCAGCATTTCACTTTATTCTGTGATTGGTCAGGTTCAGTTGACACTTAAGCCTAATTTGGCAGCACCAGACACTAGGCAAGAACTAAACCTGGATGGGACAATAAAGAACTTTCACAATGTGCCAAAATTTATGTCACTAACTAGCCACACACAGTTTTGGGATGTGGATGTATACCAGAGTATGTAACCCTATGAGTTAACAAAGCATGGCAAAGTGGGTGGTTTTACCACTTCATGGATTTGAATCCTATGCCTGGATGTCATCTGTGTTGAGTTTCCTTCAGGTATGTTGGTTCTCACTCCCACAACCACACAAATGTGCAAGTTTGGTTAACTGAAAACTCCAAGTGTGCTCTGTGCGTGTTTAAATGTGCCAGTGGGCATGAGTATTCACTGTGACTGGCACCCTGTCAAAGCTAATTTCTGCCATGCCGCCAGCATAAGCTTTCCCATGAACCACAACTGGATTAAGCAGATTTCAGCATGTTCCAAACTAATGAAGCATTAGCAATTATCAAATACCTCTATTTCTGACACTTTGTGAGGTCTCAAATTATAGTGGATTACAATTTTTCAAATAAAATAGTACAGGGTCAGATGAAACACAGTATAGAAAGCACCTTACGCTATTGCTTACTTATTTTTTTAATCATTTTACTTTTTGAAATTACTTCTTCAGTTTAAACCAAGGGTGCCCAATTGGGTTCAAACCTGAAACCCAATATGGTCAGAACAAAATGGGGCTCTTCCAATCAATTAACATTTTTTTTATTTTTTTTTCAGTGTTTTGCTGGAAATTCACTTTTAAAGCTGTTTTTGAGTCAAATTTTCTAGTTCATCGTAGTACTAAGCTTAACAGAGACCCCTAAAGTAACAGAAACATAATAGCCTCATAACAAAAAAAAGGATACACCTCCATGATTTATAGCTGGAATGAAAGGCTTTCTTTACAACATCAAACTCACTGCTCTGTTGCACATGGGTGAATAACTCTAAGTTCATCTCATCTGAGTGTAACCACTGGTCTCAATGCAAGTGCTAATGTAATAACCTCCAGGCTATTACATTTACTAGTTTCTTTCCGCAAAGGCATTATTCTTGTAACTCTTTCAAATAACCTTTCAACATGAAAGTGGCATCTAATTCCAGATTTGGAAGCTCTTGACTTCGAGTCACAACCAATGACGGCAATTTTCTAACTGTGGCCTTTGGGATTGCTCAAGCCACCCTCCTCACTGAGTGGGAGGAACAGGAAGGCACGTTTACTAATGTTCCAATGGTTTTATCTCCTTAATACTAGTAAGTGCTATATTTAGTTTTTCACCTTTTTTATACCCATAGGTTGATTTATGTAGGTCAACCACCATTTGTCTCTTTTCATTTGTGAGTCCATTGCTTTTCCCAATGGTGAAGTATGACAAATGGATTCTGCATACATCATACCTTCTTTTTTTATCTTACTAAAACAGGAAGCCAAGAAAGGCAATAACACAGCTTTTGTGAGTTTAGGAATGATTTTGGTTAATTGAATTGACAATTATCTTTATGGGTGCCAGTAATCTTGTGGCTTACACTTTTGATATTGCTAAAAAATTAAACAAATATGACAGACATTATACGAGATAGATAGATAGATAGATAGATAGATAGATAGATAGATAGATAGATAGATAGATAGATAGATAGATAGATAGATAGATAGATAGATAGATAGATAGATAGATAGATAGATAGATAGATAGATAGATGGATGCACTATATGATTGGTAGATATAGATAGTGTTTTTCAAAACTGTATTGTACTGTTTTCATGTGATTAGCCTGTGTTTTCTTATTATGTTTTGTTTCTTAAATAAAATAAAATGTATTAAATACATAAAAAAAGAATGAGGGTTTTGCTAAAGGATGTACGTGGTGCTGATTTTCTTTCTGACTGATTCATACAAGGACGATGATGACAGAGAGTGAGAGAGAGAGAGACAGAGACCTCAAGGGACATGCAAGATTTTGACACAATTCCTGAGACCAGAAAGCAAAGGTCTAGTCTTGTAAGAGCAAGTCAGTGCTCAGCCATGTAATGGTCTCGGGGGGTAAGCTAGTGGCTTATACACTTCATAGACTTACTCCTCACCCCATAACTGAGCCCCAGGTGGGCTTTAAAGGACACCACTTTGTGAAAGATTATATGAGATGAGTAAAGACACAGGATCAGACCACAGGGTGTTTGATGTGGATAAAGGGAGAATGGAAGATGAGC
Organism: Erpetoichthys calabaricus; assembly: GCF_900747795.2. Classification (NCBI taxonomy): domain Eukaryota; kingdom Metazoa; phylum Chordata; class Cladistia; order Polypteriformes; family Polypteridae; genus Erpetoichthys; species Erpetoichthys calabaricus. The sequence goes on along the minus strand of NC_041395.2, from coordinate 113,868,662 downwards.
ATTCCGAGAGTGATTTTGGTGTTCTTCACCACTGGATATTTGGTTGCTTTAGTACTGTGTTTCAGAAGAAGGTCAAGAGAAATGGCCACCTTGTCAAATGGTCAGTGATTACGGGTCTGTGGTGCAGAGTTTTGAAAATAAAAACAGTGCAGCAGGTCACATTTGATGGATGTATGTGTGCACGCAGCAGCAAAGCCAAATGGCCCTAGTATATTGATGGAAAAATTGGCTAATTGTACCTTCATGTGCAGACTTCATCAGTTTAGCTGGTGTCCTCATTAGCACTCTGAGGGTTGTCATCAAGGCACCTGCACCCATAAAGTATAAACCCTGGTGAGAATGGAGAGGGAGAGGGAAAAAAAACAAAACAAGAGGAGAGGAGAGGAGGGGAGGCAGTGCAGAAGGAAAGTGGCAAAGTGGTTAGGGGAAATCCAGTGACAGAGAGGTGTAATTGGTGTTCCAGAGGTAGTAGTGATCAGATGCTTCTAGGAATCCTGCAGAGGTGTCAGGGAAATGGTGTCGGGCTCAGTACATCACTAGGCTGGAGAACTGTTTAGATGGTGCCATTCTACTTCTGTATAAAACATACTGGCAAGGCAGTTGCACGGCTTCCTCACAACTTCAGTGTCCGAAGTTCAGGTATCTGTTATGTGGATTCTGCATGTCTTTCCCTCATGCCTGAATTGTCTAGTTTATGGTAATTCCTGGCCAGCTGTAAATGTATATTCTGTGGTGACACAGCATCCCGTCCAGGGTGGTTCCTACATTGTTGCTGATGCAGATTTTTTTACTTTAATGGATTATGCTGGTTTGGAAGAGGATGTGTAGATTTATGAGGACCTTAATTGTGAAAATACAAGTTAATCTGGTAATATAGAACGCATTTAGCTAACGCCAGCTGGCATCAAAGGATAGGAATGCTAAACTCATTTACACAGTTGCTGGAGTACTTTAGAAAATGTGCTTAAAAGGATTCTGAGTAATAAAGAATTTGCACAAAATTAATGCTACTCTTTGAACTCCAGTCTGCAATTTAGCATGCCTTAGCATGAGTAGGTGTCTCTTTGAACTCTTTAAAACATGAAACACAACACACAAAGTATTCTAACTTACTGAAGTCCTCTCTGGCCAGAAAAGATCAGTCAGAGCAAAAATGATTTGGTGTACTAATATGGCCATGTGCAATGCAGGAGTTGATTACCTCCAGACTTTGTGACTTAAAGCTCTGTGATATCCACAACATTTATAACAAAAATGGAACATTTTGAAACAAAGTCATGTCATCTAAAGCACATGGCAGATGTGCAGCTGGCTATTTCTTAACATAAAATGTCGTAACAGTCTGCAGACTACTGTGTACTTTAAAAAAATGAGGCTGCTTCTTGAAGAACTAGCTACCCCTTGCTGACAAAAAAGGTATCCTTTAATTGTAAGACAGCTTACACACACAATCCAACTCAACTATATGTATTAATTACACAAGCTATATACCACATGTTCATCTCATAAAAGCACATGGGTGCAAGCTCCAATAATCTGCATCTTAAAACATTCATGCAGCCTCAACGAGACAAAAAATGCACACCACCTTTCCATTTTTCAGTTTCGTTTTTTGAAAATGTCTAATTTGTTGGGCTTGGAACCAATTTACGCACAAATAGTAATAGTAATTACTTGCAGTCTGTATGGGCAGCCCTGACAATTCCCTCCATTCATCCTTTACCTAATCCACTTTTTATTCAGTTTCAAAACATCTGAAGTTCTATTGGTTGGCCATCACTTAGCACCCCACTTACTTATCCAACCACTAAGGCCAGTGTGTGCTATAAGGGTTGAATTTTGGGTGTTGATGGTTGAAAGAAGCATACGTGCAAGATGACCATAATGTTACGCACCAATACAATGAGCAAAGTCACCACTACTTTAACTTCCTTTGATTTTTTTGCTTCTAATCCATCAAGGGTGCTCTGTCGCTTGTTTTCCGTAGAGACGTAAGTGAATTTGACAAAACTAACACAATAAGTGAAGAAATGGCTGTCACCTGTTTATTATTTTTTTCTAATTTTTTAATTCATGTCATGTTTTAGCCAGGATTGCATCCTTGGCATAAATGTAGTGCCATATGTTATGGTCTTTTTGTTAGTCCTTAAATATCATTCCTGTATATATTATGTTTTTGTTATGATTTGAAGATTGTCTTGCCTATTAATTTGTTATGTATGTATCCTCATTTTTAATCTGTTATGTTGATGTTTGGTTATGCACATTGCCCCCTTAAGACTGAAAATCAGGGGACAGGACAACCATGACGTTCAACTGGAAGGCAGCTCTGTGACTGCTTATTCAAAATGGAAAATTGGGCCTTCCAGATCTTCATTAAGAGTTGCGGAGCTCAGATCAAATTTAGTGAGTACTGTTGGATATTCTGTTCCTTGCTGATATTTTTTCGCACTGTTTTTGTGATTAAGGATTTGGATTTAAGATTTGGATTTGGTTGTTAGTGATTGTCTTTTTGACAAATCATTTTTGCTCTAATATTTCCAGTGTCCAAATTTCTGTTGAATATAAATTCTTTACTAGGTATTGTTATGTTTTCCTCTCCCTTGAAGGAAATTTTTGCTATATTTTGTTCATTAATGGTATTTTTTTTTTGCACTTTAAAAGCCATTTCCCTATTTTGGTCATGTGCAGAAGCCTGTCTGTGGAGTTTGGGGTCTGGCTGCTTGAAGTGATGCCTGGTGTGGTTCTCCAAAGCAGGGGAGTATTTGTCTGTTTTTTTAGGGTATTCCAAAGCATGTCCCCTTTTCACTTTTGTGTGTGGCTACTTCATAACAATTAGGTTGGTATGTGGTTTTCCTTCCACCTTTCCAAACACATTCTGGTGAGGTGGATGGGCAGATCAAAGCTAGCCTTGTGTGAGTGGGTGGGTACTGCCATGGACTGGCACCCTGCCCAGGCTGTTTCCTGCCTTGTGCCCATTGCTTTCAGGAGAGCTTCCAGCCCCAGCCACCCCTACTTAGATTAAGTGGGATAAAAAATGTTATGTTATTTTTATTAGGCAGTACCAGTAGTCCATTTCTAAATTATGGAGAGATGAAGGTAGTCATAGTAAACCTCTTTGATATATCCAGATGAGAGCTAATATGGCTGAGCACAGCTGGTTGAATGACATTTTACACCCTTAAAGAATGAAAAGATCATTTTGAGAATCTAATCTGGCTAGAGAGACATGGGCTGCTTGACCTTAACATGCTTCCAAAATTTCTGGCACCCTTGAGTCAAGAAGAATACAACAAATACCTCTTCTAGTGAGCTATATTTTAGCTTGACAATATGGGATTAAACACTTTATTAGGTTTGAAAATAGATAAAAAAACATATTGTATCTAGCTGTTTATTGTTATACAGTAAGGGGTACTTCTGTGTGAACAATAAATCAGAGCAAAAAGCCTCACAGATAAGCTCTTAATCAAAAAGAATGGTTTATTATGCAACAGTATAACAGTGTTTATGAGTCACCTTTACACCACATCCTAAGAGAACTTCTGGAACAATCCCAAGAACCATTAGTTCCATTAGTAACTCCTGTGGTCTATCCCAAGTGCTCCACCTTTGTCATGTCCAAGTCCTGTATTGTTAGGTAACAACATGGAGGGCTACTCCTGAAGTAGACCACCCATCCAGGACACTGCAGGAAGCCACAAACCATTTAGCTTTCTTATAGCTTCTTACCCACTTTATCTCTAATTTGGGCCTTTTTAAATATAAATGCCAGAGAAAGACAGCCCCCTGCCAATCAATATTACAATAACAATGAGTGCTTCATCTTATAATGGATCATCCTGTCATCCTGTATGTGTGTGATTTTCTCTCAGTGTGTGTATATTATAATATATATATATATATATATATATATATATATATAATCTTGTATGCACACACTGAGCAGCCATAACATTAAAACCACCAGCCTAACATTGTGTAGGTTCCCCTCGTGTGACCAAAACAGCTCTGACCCATTGAGGCATGGACTCCAGAAGACCTCTGAAGGTGTCCTGTGGTATCTGGTATCAAGACATTAGCGGCAAATCCTTGAAGTCCTCTAAGTTAAAGTTGCGAGTTGAAGCCTCCATGGATCAGACATGTTTTTTTCCAGCACAACCCACAGATGCTCGATCATATTGAGATCTGGGGAATTTGGAGGCCAAGTGAACACCTTGTACTCTTTGTTATGTTCCTCAAACCATTCTCAAGCAACTTAGTATGGGCAGGGCGAATTATCTTGCTGAAAGAAGGCACTGCCATCAGGGAATATCATTGCCATGAAGGGGTGTACTTGGTCTACAACAATCTTTAGGTAGGTTTCAAAGTAACATCGACATGAATGCCAGGACCCAATGTTTCCCCTGAAGAATATTGACTAGAGCATTACTGTACACTGCCTCATTTGGCTTGGCCACAGACAATTGTTCTCTCCTTATCCTTCCTGTCTGATTCTTCTCTAGTTTTTCATTTTACTAGTGTCCTTGTCACTACTAGTAGTAAGAGGCAGTACCTGCAGCAGATTCTGGTTGCACAGGTAGTCCAGCTCCTCCAGGATGGCACATTACTACATGCCATCATAAGATGGTTTGCTGTGTCTCCCAACACAATTTCAAGAGCTTATAGGGGATACCAGGAGATGGGCTTTTACATAAGGAGAGCTGGACAGGGCCATAGAAAGGCATCACCCCAGCAGTAGGACTGTTACTGGATCCTTTGTGTGAGGAAGAACAGGAGGAGCACTGTCAGAGCCTAACAGAATGACCTCCAGTTGGGTGCTGGTGTACATGTTTCTGACCAAACTGTCAGAAAAAGACTCATGAGGGAGGCATGAGGGCCCAGCGTCCTCTAGTGGGATCTGTGCTCACAGCACAGCACCGTGCAGCTCAATTAGCATTCACCAGAGAATACCACAATTGGCAGCTCCGTAACTGGTCTCTTCACAGATGAGCACATGTGAAAGACGCTGTGGTGAACATTACACAGCCTGAAACATCATCCAGCATAACTGGTTTGGTGAAGGGTCAGTGATGATCTGGGGAGGCATATTCCTAGAGGGTAGACTCCTAGATAACAGTACTCTGCCTGCTGTTAGGTACCGGGATAAAATCTTTAGAGCCATTGTCAGACTTTACACTGGTGCAATGGGCCCTGGGTTCCTCTTGGTGACCAGAGTGTATAGGCAGTTCCCGGATGACGAAGGCATTGATGCCACTGATGCGCACGTTCCCCAGACCTGAATCCAATTGAGAACTTGAGATTTTGGTTTCTATTGACTGTTGTTACATCATTTTGTTCTCAATAAATTACACAGTATGACTCCGTAAAGATTTTCCACTTGAATATTTTGTTATTTAAGTGTTGCCTCAACTTTTTTGAGTACAGTATACACGTATGTATATATATATACAGTTAGGTCCATAAATATTTGGACAGAGACAACTTTTTTCTAATTTTGGTTCTGTACAATTACTTTTGAGCCCCTGAAATGAAGGGATTGTGTTAAAGAAATGCTTTAGTTGCCTCACATTTTTATGCAATCGTTTTGTTCACCCCACTGAATTAAAGCTGAAAGTCTGCAATTCAACTGTATCTGAGTTGTTTCATTTAAAATTCATTGTGGTAATGTACAGAACCAAAATTATAAGAAAGTTGTCTCTGTCCAAATATTTATGGACCTAACTGTATATTAGCACACAGTTCATCATAAATGAACTGGCATATTGGGAATGTTGGTTATCCATCCATGCATTTTCAGAATTATCTTTTTTATCAAGAACATGACTGTGGAATTGTGGGGGCCTGGAGATGATTTTGACAGAATCTTGCACATAATCAAGGACTACTACATGCTTGTCTCAGAGTATCTACAGAAAATCACAAGAGCACAGGAAACACATTGAAAGTACACACAGAGAGCGCCTAAACTGGAAATCAAACTCCAGACCTCAAAGATAGAAGCACTTACTTATGAACTGCTTTGTATTATAAATGACTGCCTCCAACTACTTCAGGCTTTGCAGTGTGTGTCCAACAACTGTATATTACATCTATAAAACTGTAAAGTAGTCTGAGCTTGTCAGCTTGATGAGTGGTATTTAGCAATAAAGTGTAATAAATTGGACTGAAGAAAATCCTTAACAGCATGTGATATTAGACTTAGCTGTTTAAAAAAACATCTGATACAAAGCCAGCATCAGTCTGCAAGTTTTGGGATTATTTTTGAGATCAAGCACATTTCCTTTGTGGATTTTTGCACAAATATAACAAATCAGCAGTAAACCCTTTGTTTTATTTATCTAAACTTTACAGGAGAAAAACAAATAATAATAATAAAAAAAAATCAATTATTTTGAAGAAGGTAAATTTATTGTAAACTGGATCCTCATTTTAATAATAATAATAATTCTTTGCATTTATATAGCGCTTTTCTCACTACTCAAAGCACTTAGCAATTGCAGGTTAAGGGCCTTGCTCAAGGGCCCAACAGAGCAGAGTCCCTTTTGCCATCTTACGGGATTCGAACCGGCAACCTTCCGATTGCCAGTGCAGATCCCTAGCCTCAGAGCCACCACGCCGCCTTTTTTGTTATTGGAACATTTTTATTCACTTGTACACACACACTCATGGCAGCTAATGGAGTTAATCCTTATTTTCAGCCTAACCCAAAAATTCAACTTAACTGGCAGAATAATTTCTCCTTCTTCTTATGCTTATGGCTGCAGTTAAAAGCTACAAAAGTTAAAGCGTTGCATATGCCATGTGAAAGAGCTCCCCCTTTGTAGAATAATTATGTTAACAGGCGATGATTTTTGTCAGTCCCTTAGGCATTTTTGCACTGGCATTCCAACACACATTGGGCTGAGATACTTTGCAAATGTTACCAACTGAGTGATTCTTCATTAGCCCCAGAAGACATGGCTAAAAGAAATATTTGAGAATCTGGGACAGTGGAGGAAAAAACAGCGTGTGAAGTCTAAATTGTCATTACTAGGTGCTTATGACGGCTCCTTGAAGTGAAGTAGTTAGTCAGTTTAAGGGAAACACCAGAATAAAAGTGTTTTTTAGAACTGTTTAAAGGCAACTGCATTCAACTGGTGGAGGCACAGCTTAACGTTGAAGAGAGTGGGTTAAATTAAAAAATAAATAAATAAAAAAACCTCGCCTGTGTGAGAATGATGCTAGCATTCAGCAAATGAACTAACCTTTTGCGTCTTAAACAAGACCCTGGCGTTCTCCTCACTAAATTATGCAAACATCAAATTTGTGCTACATTGCACATATTAACCCATCGAAGATGGCAGAGTGAAGGAGAGAGACACTCCAGCTTAATTATAGACCTAAAGTGCTGCACTACGACCCCCATCCCCCACCACTCAAGAAAGCATAGCATCCTATTATTTATTGATGAAGCGCATTAAAATGGAAACTGTTCCTTCTTTCAGTTTTATCAAGGTAAAGCAAGTCATTATTCTCCTGAATGTTAGTACTTACAGCCCTACTGCTAATTTATTTATTTTTGCTTTTGTTTCATTTTTTTTTTTTTTTTTTTTGCAGGTAGACGAGTTGGTTAGCACTGTTGCTTCACTGATTTTGTATCCTAAGTATCCTGAAGTTTGAATCCTATGCCCAGCTCTTGTCCAATTGGAGACTACACGTCTACATGGATCTCCCATATCCTCAAAAATGAGCTGTTTAACTGATGTTGGTCCCCGGCGTAAGGTGAGTGTGGGACCTACAGTGGACTAGTGTGCTGCCCAGGAATTCCTGATAATGCACTGGGGCAAGCTGCCTGTGTTAAATGGTATGTCCTTCAACAGCATATCCCAGTACTGGATTGTAGGAAGCTGGAGTTCATTTTGGGACGATCATAGAACGTTTAGGACTACCAGCTAAGTTAATATGTCATTCTTCTCGATGCACAGGAGGAACATTCATGGAGAGTAACTTGCCTGCAACTGCAAGGTGATAGTGCAAACTACTATACAGCCCTAAATTATACATCTCTGTATCACAATAATTTATTGGAATTTTGCTTTAGCTGTGTGTATTCATCATGCAGTGAATACTTCATCCAAACAAATGGCTCACAAAATTATTGCAGCTTTTGGAACTCTCTCCTCTGTGTAACCTGCAATGCCACATGTACATAGACAGTCCTAATGCTAAGTGTTTAAAACATGAAGATGGCAAAAGGTTACTGATATTCATGCCCTTTCCTGTGGCAGAGGGGTAATGAAGTGATTGGCGATGTTGTTTCTCAGTTCCGGGTATCTCAGGTTTGAACCCCAGCTAAAGCACTTTTTCCATGTTTTGCCTATTCTCACCCAAGACACCAGTACCCATGGCTTTTTCTTCAGTTTCCTCTCACATCCCAAAGATCTGAATTTTAGGTCAATTGACAACTCTAAATCTTCTATATATGGGTGAGTGTTAGTGAGAATGGGACACGCAATTGAATGGCAACCTGTCCAGGACTGGTTTCTGCTTTGTGCACAATCCTGCTGGGATATCATCCATTGCCTGTGTCCATGAATTGGGTTAAACAGGTTGGAATTACACTAGATTAAAACAGAATACAGAACCGGATTAAGCAGGTTTGAAAATGAATGGATGAGCTTTGCTGTCCACAGACCTGGAGAGGAATTTCACTAAATCGAGGATGTTTATGAAAGTTGTGAATGGAAAGCACCATTGCATTGATGTTAAAATATATATGGCATTAACCTGAAGTGCTTTACATTACATATTAAAATATAAAAAGAAGAAACAAACTGAGAGACAGAGGGAGACACAGACAAACTTGGCAACAGGAAGAGAGAAACAAGGCAGCCTCTATCACTGAATCCATAGACTTCTGGAGGTAAATATTGTGATATCCAGTACTAAAGCAAATTGAATTAATTTATCAAGTTTTTGTGAATTTGCAAAGGGGGCATAGACAACCAAGGCATCTCTGGTGTATGCCTGTTTACTTTCGGGCGTTATTCATATTTATATTCTGACGTATGGATGGAAAGATTCTGTCGTCAGATTGGTGGACCAGCACAGACTCCACTACAGAAAGCCCAGAATGGGGGTAGGTGGCCAGTTGGCCGAGGTCTCCAGGTCTGTGACTTTGTCATGTTCTCTTTTACAGTTTTTATCTCAACTGTTATCAACCAAGCATAGTTCGTCAATTAATTAATGGTCAGATATTGTTGGGTTCGATTTATGTTTAATCAGTTTTTAACCTTGTTTTCTGTGTGTTTTAACAAATCTGCATTTATATGTGTACTAGTTCAGTACTACGTAATTATTATAAGCTATGCTTGTATTTTAACTGAGAATTGTTCAGAGCATTCTGTGCTTGCACTCAGTGAAGAGCACTATAGAAATAATAGTTATATTGTATTGTATTAAAGAAATGGGTGCAAAAATCAACCTCACCTTCTGCTCCATGTATGATGCAATGCATGTCTTGGATTCAGCATGAAAACCAGGAAACAATCTTATAATTTGCCGTGATTCACTTACGGTGACAGCTCCAGAGGCCGAGGAATGGCGAGATTTTAGAAGCTGCAGTCTTTTAACACGACGTGCCTTCTGTGTAAAACTCTATGTAAGTTGTCTATAGGCGATAACGTGATCACCTCCTCGCCCCAAAGGGCAAATGCAGTCCCATCACTCTCACCCTCTTTCAATGATTTAACTTAATAATGCAAAGCCTTGGACTTAGTGTAACAAGTTAGGAAACATGATTGAATTACAAAACTCGCATGGCTTTGATATGTATCCCTTTTTTACTCAAAAAAGATATTCTATGCATTAATTATTGCTATATTTTTTACTTATTTATCAGGACCACCTCTATAAGACCAAAACCACCCAGAAAAAAAGATTTCCAGGGGACCACTGATGATTAAAAAAAGACCTGGAAATTCTTTTGGATTTACAATAGTGCTGGACAGCTTGGTGTGCTTATTATGTGGTAGCCAAACAACATTTTGGCACTCATAGCCATGACCACTTGGGGATATAGAAATTAGTGATATTCAAGTGCTGTATTTCAATGCATAATGTAAAGATATGTGAGGTTTCTATTTTAAACAAACAGCAAATTTTATAGTAACATTTGTATCTATTACTTATTTACTATTATGTAATACAAAAGTAAAAAAAAATACTTCTTTTGTTCTTAATAACACAAAGCATTAATTAAGTGCTTGTTCATCTTTGCAATATGGCCTACTAAAATAACTTCAGTCTGTAATAGTTCAAAGTGACTTGACTGATACCTGTTTCTCTTGATATCGCATATTTGAATATAAGACCAATTGAAACTTTTATATTCACAATTAATTTCATTGGCATGTCAATATGCCACACTGCACAAAGGCTACCTAACGCTTTGTAAATGATTATAGGGCCAAAAGAAGCCTTTGTTAAAGTCTTGTTATATAACAGCATATGAGCAATAGAAGCATTTTTGCAGAGCCTAAAATAAAGTGTTACCAATTTTCATTTATTGCAACATCCACAAGTATCCCCAGAGATACTTCCTAGATATGGTTCATTACAGCTTTAATTTAATTAGTAATGAGAGTAAGCTAATTGAAGAAAAAGGTATCTTGTAAGGGGAAGTGGTAGGGATGAATACAATAGCAAATACAACACAATATGAAGAATCCTTTCAAAAAGAAAAGCCAAGGCAAGTTAAGAGGATCCAGACCATTTTACCCGCCTACACAAAGCTCCTGAAAACTTTTATAGAGATGGACAGAACAATCCATACTAGGAGCTTTTTTGATGATACTCATTCTCATTGAAAAGACCTAGAGTTGAAGTGGTAGTAGACCAATGGAAAGAGTGAAGGAGGACATGCTAGTCTAATGAGTTCTCATGTCTGACAGAAGCAGTAATGACATCAGGTCCCTCAAACCGCATAACATTAAATGGTTAGCTCTAGGCACCAAGGGAAGGCATTACTACACTAGATTTATAGGTCAAGAGCTCTTTTGTCCTCCTCCTACTTAATTACGTGTTGCTGTTTTTAGGTCAATGAGCTAATGCATCTTCACATTTTTTGTCTCTTTAATATCTAGCACTTTACACAAAGTCCCCCGTAACCCCAATCATCCATCGCTGACTGATTATGTGTAAATTCCAAATGACATGATCTTCTACAATGAATAGCATGTATTCTGTTCCCAATCCACCTAATAGAAGATGTGCCTAATTGTGAGATGCTTTTGAGTCCGGTCATGATGCAAAAGTAGTGCAATCAGCCTATAAAACTTGTACTCAAGTGGTTATCCCTTTCCCATGATGAAGGAGCCTCATGCTATACTTTACATGAGCATAGTGCAGCCACAAGTACTCGGGATCTTCTGAGGGTGTTGCAGCGGCTCCTGAATTAATAACAAACTGCAGTGAACAGTGAAGCTAACTATAGGCCAATCTTCTTCTTTTTCATTGTCTTTTGGCTACTCCTGTTAGGGGTCGCCACTGCAGATCATCTGTTTCCATATTTTCCTATTCTCTGCATCTTGCTCTGTCACACCTATCACCTGCATGTCCTCCTCTCTCACCACATCCAAAAATTCAGCATCCCCTTTTGAAAACTACCACTCACGTCAAGGGCCTATAAAAGTTTGAAACTGATCACATTAAATCAAGACAGCTTCCTCATGGACCAAGCCAGAGCAGGGCGCACACACCCTGGTGGCAAGCAGTATAAAAGTGGGAGGCAAGAATACTCACACAACAAGGGGAAGTGCTGTCTCAACTGCTGCTCTGCTTCATTTGATCAATCATGTGTGGAGTTGCAACACTTACATTAGAAAATAGCAGCCACACAGCACAAAAGGCATGCACATAACTCATTACATACACTTCTTGTTTGAGCCCTTAAATGATTTCATGTGAAATATTGAGAGAGAAGCTGGGCAAAGTGTAGACTCTGTAACCAGCAGCGGCTTTCATTGCTGACCCAGCAACTGTAAGCATCACTGAGCAATCACAGGTTTTAAAACAACACCGAAGGTAGCAGTCCATCACAAAACACCGCTTTTTTTGCATTTTTCCAGGCAGTTGGCTAGGATTGTTATTACAATGTGTTTTAGACACCAAAAGAAAGAGCCTGAGGGTGGTGGTTGGGAGGAGGGTGGGGGGATTCTGTACTGAGCAACACACGACCTTCCTCTCCTGTTCCTTACACCTGGAGCAACATAGGCATGATCAATGAGCAGCTTATCAGATGTTTGTCCTTAATTCCTCCTCGTGTCGTCTTCTAAGTGACCTCCTGGCGCAGCACAACAATTCCTGCTGCCTGATGTCACAGATAAGTTCTTCCTGCAACATATCTGATGTTCTCCAGGACAAGCACACACTTTCTACCCACTGCCTCTCCCTCCCTCTCTCGCTACCTTGATATTTAAGGTTTTTTGTTTTTCATTCAAAATTATTTTAACTCTTTCCAATGAAGCTAATGGGTTCCTAGTGCGTGAAATTGGACTCCACCTGCTGGGGTGACCTTGGCATGGAGCACTACAGAGCAGATTTACGCACTGCCTGTTATTTAACACAAGAATCCAAGATCATCCATCACAACTATCAGAAACGGCTTATAATTAGAACACTGGGCAATGCGCATGGGCCTGAAAACGTTTCTTCAAGCGTAGCAAACTTGCAGCCCTAATAAAAAAAGAGGTGAAAAAAAATTGTGTAACTGGCCATTTTTTTTTAATCTTTTTCTAAAACATGGCTTGGTATACTCTCACCATTTTATAGGAGTATGCTAATAAGCTGCAAGAAACTGTGCATACCGACTGAAAGGCCAAAATATTTAAGCAGGGTGGGAATTCCACAAGGTCTTGAACAATCGAATAAAATGACATTCTTAAAGGCAGTGTGGGGGATGCCAGAGCCTATCCAGGCAACACTGGGTGGAAGGCAGTGAACCAGCGCTGGGAAGACACCAGGCCATCGCAGGTCTTTCACATGCTCACCCTTATATCAAACTCAACCCTGCCTTTGGCCAGTTTAGAGCCAACAGTTAACCTAAAGTTCATATCTGGATAGTGTAGGAAGAAAATTCACACGACCATGCGGAGAGTGTGCTAACATGAGAAAGACAATGACAGAGAGGTTCAAACCTAGAATTATGGACCCTTGAGATCCTTTTGATACAATACATAAACTACATATTTAAAATGCAACATGAAAGGCTTTGTGGCAGGGAGCATGATCATCTCACCTTATGGATGTTCTCCTCTACTAGAGCTAGTGCCCAGCACAAGACAGGTGATGCTTTGCTCCTGTTGCTGTCTCCCACAGCCATTAACTCATATACATCAGATAGCCACTATGAAAGGGTGCTTAGTCACTGCACCTTGATACTATTCATTTAAATCCACACGTGATTCCATTTACTTATCCCATATAGTTCAGGACAGGCTCATGGGGAACAGAAATCTATGTGACAGTACTGGATACACTAACAAGAAAAAAAAAGGTCACCCAAGCAGTGCAGCATTTTACTAACAGCTACGCTTGACTGCATAAAACAATGATTAGAATAAGGCATTGTAAAATTGGTGTTTAGGTTAAACTAGGAAAAAAAAGAAAATAAAACTAAACAAACTAACAGTCACTTTTCAACCCTGTTTTGTTCCTACTGCCTTTAAAACATTTTGCTAACTGTTTACTGTTTGCATCTTTGTTGTTATGTGTGAGTGTGTGCGTGCGCACTTGTTTCTTGTTTCGTTTCCAGTAATGAATTCAGTAATAATGATGTTTGGATAATCACAATATGCCTGGAAGTGAAAATGTTTTGCTGTAATAAGCATCCAATTAATATACATGCAGATACAGCATTCACAACTTAACACTCCATGTATTCATCTGCCAAAAGAATCAAAAAAAGATAAGAGTGACATGGCGTGTGGAGATAGGCGTGTGTGTTAGAACTGGGGAGAAGATTGGGGGTGACAAGAAGAAGTGGGGAGGGGGGGAATGGAGTGAATACAGACATTGAGAGAGTTAGTAGGCATTGGGTTTGAATAAGAGGCATAGTGAGAAAAAAAGGGGCCAAATCTGGGGCTGAGAGGGGAGTATTACAACTCCAGCATATTTTGTAGTGAATTTAATTTACTTTTTTCTCTTTTCTTCTGCCATCTTTAAGTGTTAACTCTGTCAAGACACTTTCAGCTGTCACTTTGTTTCCAGTGGGTGGTGCAGTGGTAGTGCTGTTGCCTTGCAGTAAGGGACCAGGGGTTCACGTCCTGAGTCATTCATGTGTGGAGTCTGCATGTTCTCCCTGTTGTCTGTGTGAGTGTCCTCTGGGTGCTCCGGTTTCCAGACCTGCAGGTTAGGTGGATTGGCAACAATAAATAGGCGCTAGTGTGTGTTTGGTGTGCGAGTGTATGTGTGTGTTCACCCTGCGATGGACTGGCACACTGGTCAGGGTTTGTTCCTGCCTTGTGTCCTATGCTAGCTGGTTAGGCTTCAGCACCCCCATGACCATGTTCAGGACTAAGCGGGTTAGATAATGACTGACTTTCATAACAGCAATTGATCTGTCAAAAATATTTTTTCTCATTTATTCACTAGACTTCCATTTCAAGTTAAACTTTCCATTCTAGTCTGTTCAGTGAACACCATATAATGTGTTCTCCAGAAGGGTACATCAGGTAGGAATGGATCTGCTGCCATTCTTAGGTCAATGAGTTAATGCATCTTCGCACTTTTTGTCTCTGAAAGGTCCCCGAAAAGCCCTAAGAATTACAGAAAGGTATGATCTGGTAGTGGTGATTCATGTGGCTTTGCCTGCATGAGAGAAAGGGCATTGTTAAAGGGCAGCACGTCCTGTAAGTGGACAGAAAGGCAGTTGGCTGGATCACCAGGTCAGGATTCAGGTACATAGTAAGTGCCAGAAGAACTGGCCGAGATGGAAGCACCTCCTCTCCAAAAGAAGATATCTGGTAGTCATGGCTCTGGAGAAAGGACTATGTTGTTCCATTTGAAGTTGGAGTTGAGGAGGACAGTTGGACAGGAGGATCCCACATTGAAGGTGGAGTTGAGGAGGTCAATGTCATCCAGCTACCCACCTACATGAGACAGCCACAAGTCTAAGGGAGCTTGATGAATGAGGGATTATGTGGGCTCAGTAGCCATCACAGAACAGAAGATCGTGGTAGCCCCTCCACCAACTGTAGATGCATTAATTCAAATGTATATAGACACATGTCTCTGTAAGCACAAACATTAACAAAATGCTTTCAGAAGAGCCAATGGGTGAAGGGCTAACATAGCTAGCATTCTATATGACCCAATCAGAGCAAGCCTAGCACCTGACCCAAGTACAATACTTCCTCACTTGAAGTTTGCAAAGCAGGCTCTTCATGTATGCCAACAGCTTTTGTAAGCGCTCATCATTTTAGATTGACCAGGTATCCTGTAAAGTTGAAAAGCATTGAAAGAGATGCCATGAAGTGGATGGGAAAAATGCTATTATTTAATTGTAAATTTGAGTAACTAGACAATTTGGAAAAATGCATTTTGGAAGCAAAAGTTTGCCAAGAATACAATATATATATATTTATGTTTTAATGTAATTGATCTGCGGTGGGTTGGCACCCTGCCCAGGATTGGTTCCTGCCTTGTGCCCTGTGTTGGCTGGGATTGGCTCCAGCAGACCCCTGTGACCCTGTGTTCGGATTCAGCGGGTTGGAAAATGGATGGATGGATGTAATTGATTTGTGTTTATATACAGTATATTTATCCATATACTGTATGTGTTTATACAAAAATGCTAAGCGCTGGAAATAATGACTATCTGACTGAATAAACAGAAATCAGTAACAGTATATAAACTTACAGCTTTTGCAAAATTTTGCCTCCCTGGTACCATTCTTGGTTTTAAAAGACAACCATGAGACGGCCACTTCCTGCTGCATCCTGGTACTTATTTTATCCAGTCAGTTAAAAAAAAGTGATGTACGTTTTCTGTTGGCCACAAACATAAAATAAGATTTTTTTAATGGAAAGATATTTGAAAATTGAGGCTGATATTCTGTGTACACCAAAGTGAAAATGTCCAAACAATTGCTCATTTTAGAAGTGTGTGTTTTGATATCATGGATCATTTAAGGAACTGACAGGCAGTGTGGTGTAGTTGTTAATGCTTTAGACTCCAAATCCTGAGGCTGTGTGTTCAAATCCCACTACTGACACTATGTGCCCACCCGAAAGCCACTTCACCTGCCTGTGTGCCAACTGGAACAAATAAAAGAAATGCAACCAATTGTATCTCAGATGTTGTAAGTCACCTTGGATAAAGGCATCAGCCAAATAATAAGATGTAACGGTGTATTTTACTTTTGAAAAATATTGCATTATCACAAAAAGATATTAACATGACTAAAGAAGATCCACAAACATCTATTGATGGCAACACACAAATAATAAACATTTTTTAGCTCATCCTTCCTTAAGTTCCAGTTCCAGGATGAAAACAGTTAGGTGGACCTAAAAATGAAAATAATTTTATGTATGAAGTTAAAGAAAGTCTGCCTCTAAACAACTGTTTTGATAGCATTTCCACTTGAAATGGCCACAAGAGACCCTGTAGTAATGACAGAATAAATATTAGCCTCATAGGTTTACAAAACCGTCCCATAGTATTTCTAAAAAATTAACAATGTTTGTCTAGAAAGCCTGTTCCCTCAAGTTGCATTTTGGACCTTGGTGCAGCACTCCTGATACTAACTTATTGAGGTGGCACTCCATTTCTGTCACAGTCAAAGTGAGGAGCAGGCCATGTCATCACACAGGCATGCTGGTGGTGCCTGAAGGAGCAGGGAGGAAATTCACTCTAACACACCAAAGCTTCTGTGCCCTTCTCTACAAACTGTTATCCACACTGGGGCCAAAAAAGTTACGCTTAGATTACAAGTGGAAAGCCATTAACAACATCAGTGCAGTGTATATTTATAATGGAGTAAACTGTGTCAATTAATTTTCTTATAGGGACTTTGCTTCGTTTCCCTGCTTCATAAAGCACAGAAAGCATCTCAAGAACAAACAACCAAGTGTTTAGCAGCAGCACAGAAAAATCTGATAATTTACCAGAAAACATATTCAAAAGTCAAGTAAAAAAACAATAAAAAAACACTTGTTAGAGCAAAAAGTTGACTCCTGGCTAAGCAAGAAACCATCAAAGTGCAGTCAATCATCCAGCTGGCAGTGAAAACCTGAAAGCGAGAGTCTCATAGCCCGCCAGCGGACCTCCCCAGGATGAGCGTCATATTTTGTTAACCTCACCAGGAGCACAAACAAGTGATGATCAAGCTGGCAATTTGATCTGCTCTCTGCCTGTCGAGGGCTGGTTTGTATCTTATACATCCTACAGTACGTGTCCTGCTGACAGGACAGATAGCTTCACCTGCCAAAAATGTATATTTAACTTCGAGTTGGTGGGAAAAATAGGCCCTTTGGAGGTCTTTGTTAAAATGAGTCGGTGTGTTTAAACAATTCAGCCATTTCTAAATCAGCTTCATTCTCTCTCCAGGCTCCACTGTAGAAGCACTGATTCAGCCACAACATGAGAGGATGGTGGGATTGGGGTAAAAGAAGTTAGGTCCTTGGCACCCATGACACTAAAAGGACACAGAACAACACTCAGCAGTGAGCAGCAGATCCGTTGAGACTGAGAACAAGAAAGCGCTTATAACTGGTGATTCCATGGTGAAGAATGTAAGTATTCCAAATTATATCAGCCCAACAGTTAAAAGTAAAATGCTTATTCTACTCGGACTATTATTCTACATTAATGGAAGACAACAACAAAAATCCTTGTGTACGGTTTAGAATAGTTGCTAACAAATGGGGATTCTGAACTGTAATACAAAACACCTATGGACATCATCAGTACAGACTGTATAAACGTCTTTAATGATAAAAATGAACAATAAGTTCAGCATCATCTTGCAAAATAAATATTGCACTGCTAAACCTTGTCTATATTAATGTTAACTAATGTTAATGTTAATAACAGAACAGTTATAACTTTCAATTCTAAAATTAAACCTACTGCCTATCCCTTTGACCCCATCCTAACAAAACTAGTGAAACAGTCAATGGCTGCTCCGACAGCACTCATTGTTAGCATTATTAATAGATCAGTATTGGCTGGCACAGTTCCAAACACATTAAAAGTTTGCATTGCCAGATCATTACTGAAAAAATATTAAAGCTAATCCTAGATATGTTTAACATTTATTGACCTATTTCAAACCTACCTTTTCTTTTCGAAAGTAAGAAAAAATAGTCGTCCAACAGCTTCAGTCTCACCTCAGAAATCTTGCTTCTTTTATACTCCTGTCCATGTCAATATATGCATTTTTCTTTATGCATTTGTTAGCAAATTGATGTTCAATCTATACCCTCCTATTAGGCCAGAGTATCTCAAAACACCAAGTGAATTACCACCGTTATTCAGATTACACACAGCCTTACTTATCTATAGCAGGCAGTCAGCTTGGTGTAGTGGTTAAGTCTTTGGACTTCAAACCCTGAGGTTGTGGGTTCAAGTCCCGCTACTGAGCAAGTCACTTGACCTGCCTGTGTTCCAATTGGAAACCAAAAGAAATGTAGCCAATTGTAACATAAATGTTGTAAGTCACCCTGGATAAAAGGCATCAGCCAAATAAGTAAATGTAATGTAATGCACCTGATACTCTGGGCTCTCTGATCCAGTGTCTTACATGCATATCGGAGCAGTAATTTCCTCCAAATAAGAAATAACCTTGATCCCTTTGCATTAAAAGTCAAGGCGGAAGCAAAGAATTTAAGTGTAATGGTGGACTCTGATCTAAACTTTAAATCGCACATTAACCATATTACTAGGATTGCACTTTTTCATCGAAAGCAACATTGCAAAAGTTAGACCTCTTATAACAAAGCAAATTAATTATTACGGTAATGCACTCCTAACTAGAATACCTAAGAAAGACATCAGTTGGTTGCAGTCTGATCAGAACGCAGCCACAAAAATCTTAACCAGAAAAAAGACGTCTGAGCACATCTCGCCAGTTTTTGTGCTGTTACATTAATTATCTGTGTCCTTTAGAATTGACTTTAAAGTACTGTTAATGGTGTATAAAGCCTTAAATAATCTTGCTTCTTCCTATATTTTTGAGTGCCCATTCCACTACATTCGAAGTCATAATTTTAGATCTTCTAATACCATACAATGCCATTTTATAAGCCTGCTAAATCCAGAACAAGGACATGGAGAGCTGAATCTTCTAATACTATAAAAGAAGCGGTGAGGCTGATATGCACCAAATATCTGGAATACTTTACCAATAGAGATACGCCAAACTAAAACTGAGGATCATTTTCAAAAACTCCTTAAAACCTGCTTTTTTAGTTTTGCTTTTTCAGTGTTACTCTTACTTAACTAGATATGCATGTGCAATCATCATAAATCTCTACTTTTCTCTGTTTTCATTTCTTCATGCCTTGTGCCACCACCACCTTGACCACCTGATCAAAGCACTGCGTAGCCATGTGTAATGTCTGAACAAAAGCAGATAACCCAAATTTCCATGAGACCCACTGAATCGAATCCTCTAAGGCAGAGGTTCTCAGTGTTGGTCCTGGGGGCCCACTGTGGCTGAAGGTTTTTGTTCCAACCAGCTTCTATTTTTAATTGGACTCCTGGGCTAATTAAGTGAACTGTTATTTGTCAAATTCTGTGTTTTGGGAAAAATGTAGAAATTAGAAAACTAAGTTTGGTATATTAAAATGTACCAAGCAGTTATATTGGAATAATGTATTTTGTTTTCTTTTTAACAATATTTTCATCTTGATTTTCATTCTGTTTTTTGCAGAGTGTTCTAATTGTTTAATTAATTCATTATTTTCTAATTAGTAGGTCTAACGCTGAAGTAGTTGCAGCCTTGTTGTTTGCCTGGCTGTCTGCTCCGCTAGTTGTCATTATTAGGATACAATGAAGGGAGCAAACTGCACAGAGAAAGGGCAAAATAGAATGAAATTAACAAAAGGTTGTTAAGCATTTAAATCTATAGCAAAAGCAGAAATATTCCTAAACGTCTTGTAAATGTAAAACATGCTGCGGTGCTTTCTTAATGAAGAATAAGTGAAGAGAAAAAAAAAATGTCTGCTAATTAATTGAGCTCAGTGTTATCAGATGTTGTCACTGATTAGGAATCTGGTTGGAACAAAAACCTGAAGCCACAGTGGGCTCCCATGACCGACATTGAGAACTCCTGCTCTAAGGTAAAGCTTAAAAAGAGAAACAATAAGGATATCTATCCATCCATCCATCCATTGTCCAACCCGCTGAATCCGAACACAGGGTCACGGGGTCTGCTGGAGCCAATCCCAGCCAACACAGGGCACAAGGCAGGGAACCAATCCCGGGCAGGGTGCCAACCCACCACAGGACACACACAAACACACCCACACACCAAGCACACACTAGGGCCAATTTAGAATCGCCAATCCACCTAACCTGCATGTCTTTGGACTGTGGGAGGAAACCGGAGCGCCCGGAGGAAACCCACGCAGACACGGGGAGAACATGCAAACTCCACGCAGGGAGGACCCGGGAAGCGAACCTAGGTCCCCAGATCACCCAACTGCGAGGCAGCAGCACTACCCACTGCGCCACCGTGCCGCCATAAGGATATCTAGCATACTTAAAATGCTTAATAGCATTAATGTTAGGAAGAAGGCTAAGCACGGGCTGGGCAGTCTTTTGGCCGTGGAGTCCCTGCAGATTTTGTTTTAATTCTCCAGCTTATCAGGAGTTTTTGTATTTATTTATTTATTTTATTTACTCTCTGGCCATCTGACCTTATCCTCGGACTCATCTTTAGAGACTTGAAAGCCAATCCTATATTTAAGGATTCTACTTCTCTATTAAATGTATTTGTCTTATGTTATTGTGCCTTATTTTTTCTTGTATGTCATGTATTCATTATTATTCTTATCTAATTTTAATTTGCTTTTCTTTTTTTTCTGACATTTACAAAGCACTTTGAAAAGCTGCAGTGCATCCAGTGTATGAAAATGTGCTATAGAAATAAATGTTGCTGTTGTTGTTGGTCAAATAACAGAATTAGAAATAAATGTTACTGGAACTGCTAGGGTCACAATGGTTTTCCTTGAGTAAATCTAATCCTCAGCTTACTTAAGCCTTTAGTAAATACCTGAACTGAACTGCACAACTCTGAGCTTTGTTTATGGTGGCATGAGATTATTATCTCCAGGACTATGACAAAGGCACTGACTAGCATCCCTACCTATAACTCAGGCACAGCACAGATCCATTTGGTGTACATTCATTCTTGAGATGGGACTATACAGAGCCTGGGAACAGGAAAGGAAAGGTCAAAGAAATCAAGGTGGGGACCTCATTGTCAAAATTTTGCTATAGTGCCTGAAGAGTCTCAAATTAAAAAGCTGCCAACTCATCAGCAGTTCAGCCGTAATACAGTCGTACTAATGGGTGGATCATAGCCCTATGCACGTACACACTGGCACACGTATACATAAAGACACACAAGCACATGCAGACCTGGAAATACTCAGACACTCAGTAACTCCTCTCTTCAGTATGTGAAGTTCAGCTCCTTCACAAATAACTGGTGACTAGCCACTCATCTACACTACAGAACAACCTGTGTCCTCCTGCTCTTCTGTAAACAACACTAGAACCTGTTGCCATGCCGAGTCATCATTTGAACCCATGACAGCACAGAATAGACAAAAGGAAAGGGCAGATTAGGTGTTGGAAAGCTTCGTGAGTCAGGCCAGACATGATGCTTGTGTCTAACTTTGCATTAAATTAATGAGGATAATATTTTTTTCTGATTTTCGCAAGGATATTAGAGAGTCTAATGGCTTTAATAGGCTGCTTATTCTGAAAACCCTGTGAATCAAAGGAAGGATGAAGGATATTAATAGCAAAGACTCATTGAGCATGCTAAAGAAGTTTCAAAACAGGATTTGTATTTATTCAAACAGCTCTGCTCTTCAGGTAGTAAAGTAAACACATTAGTACCCCTAAAAAACAACTTTTCAGTTAAGCCCATAAAGCAAATGTGTTGAGATGTGTTTTCTTCTTTAAAGATGTGTCCTCTGAGCCAAGCTTATCTGTTCAGCTTTCCAATGGTACCTTTGAAATTCTCACAAGTGAAACACCTACAGGACTTGACATTTGCTGACCCTGCCATATTACGTTTCTAAGCTAATTGTTTTTGTATGCTGCTTCATGATAATTGGTCGCTGTGGAAGCCATGCTAGCAAACAACTGATTACAAAGATTATTGCCTGCCAAGACAATTTATTGTATAGTGCCTTTCTACAATGACAGCAAAGCACTGTACAAGTATAGATTTGCTATATATTTAAGCCGATATATATTTTTTTACTTTTGGAGCACAGACAGACTATGTGACTTATTTAAGTCACACAGTGAATCAAGGGTGAGAATTTAACTGGGAACCTTGAAATTGAACTTACGCCATATTGTCTATGCATTGTGAGGGAGAAGTGCTAATCAGTGTGCCACTCCAATATATTGTAATAAAATATAAAATGATGGTAGGCTACTTTCTTGCACCCAATACTGCACACTCTTAATGAAAATATAGTATTTTTAATACCATTTTATAATGTCATGCAGCTAAAAGCAGAGCCCAAATAGGCTGGTGATGGCTCAGTAGGTTTTATAGACAGAAAAATTCCAATTCAAGTGATGTAACACTGGCATCAATTGTTAGTTGTAGACAGTCTGTGGCTAACCTTAGTTGAAACTTTTTAAAGATATTTTTTTTCAAGGGAGTAGCTGATTAAATTCTGTGTTTAAACCTCAAATTAAACTTGCAGGCTATATCCGACCATAATGGATGGTAGATCAGCGTGGTGCTTTGATAAAGCATAGTGCCAGATGGATATAGAATCATTATAATGTGCAGACAATGCAGCCACGAGGTTGTGTTTAGGGTAGTGGAAATCCTGTGTGCATGTTTTTAAATTCTACTTATAAAGTGTCAACGAGCCTTGCTTAAGGAGCTTGTTTCCTGTTGTATTCCTTTCTATACAGTATACAGTAATCCCTCGCTATATCACGCTTCGCCTTTCGCGGCTTCACTCCATCGCGGATTTTATATGTAAGCATATTTAAATATATATCGCGGATTTTTCGCTGCTTCGCGGGTTTCTGAGGACAATGGGTCTTTTAATTTCTGGTACATGCTTCCTCAGTTGGTTTGCCCAGTTGATTTCATACAAGGGACGCTATTGGCAGATGGCTGAGAAGCTACCCAGCTTACTTTTCTCTGTCTCTTGCGCTGACTTTCTCTGATCCTGACTTAGGGGGATTGAGCAGGGGGGCTGTTCGCACACCTAGACGATACGGACGCTCGTCTAAAAATGCTGAAAGATTATGTTCACGTTGCTATCTTTTGTGCAGCTGCTTCCTGAAACGACATGCTGCACAGTGCTTCGCATACTTAAAAGCACGAAGGGCACGTATTGATTTTTTTATCTGTCTCTCTCTCTCTGCTCCTGAGTGAGGGGGTGTGAGCTGCCGCCTTCAACAGCTTTGTGCCGCGGTGCTTCGCATACTTAAAAGCTAAACAGCCCTATTGATTTGTTTGCTCCTTTGAAGAGGAAGATATGTTTGCATTCTTTTAATTGTGAGACTGAACTGTCATCTCTGTCTTGTCATGGAGCACAGTTTAAACTTTTGAAAAAGAGACAAATGTTTGTTTGCAGTGTTTGAATAACGTTCCTGTCTCTCTACAACCTCCTGTGTTTCTGCGCAAATCTGTGACCCAAGCATGACAATATAAAAATAACCATATAAACATATGGGTTTCTACTTCGCGGATTTTCTTATTTCGCGGGTGGCTCTGGAACGCAACCCCCGCGATGGAGGAGGGATTACTGTACTGTAGGTTAAACTACTTTCATGTTTTACTTTCATGCACACAAACATCATGTCAGCTACAGTTTCAAAGAGCTGGAGAAGTGAGCTGCTGTGACTGAGGTTCATGCATGCCGCTGTGCAGCGCTGAAGTTGCCTACTATAGGCAGCATATCAAACACAGGTTGGTGCACTCAACTCTGACAGGTTATTTTTAATGTTTGTCCATTAAGAGCTACTATTGACCAATGAAACATGAAAACAAAAATTATACAACTTGAAGTATCCTCTCTCAAGAGAAACTTAAAACAGTAAACTACCCTATACTTTGAAGTAGTAAAGATTGTTTCTCTGGCTTAAGATGGCCAGGTTTGAAAATTCAGTAAATACTTTTCAATAGGAGGTTCTGAAACTTCAAAAATGTGTAGGGTGTGGTGTTTGAGATACCTCAACAAAAATGAAACTTCCCTGATATACTTCCTTGTGCAAAATTTCAACAAAATTCATCCACTGGGAGTTGAGTAGTTTTTTTACAGAGGCAGACAGAGAGACAAGACAACCACAGTAGGTGCTTTACACATTCACCTAATAATTGATGGATAACATAACAGAAGTTAATATATCCATTAGTTCATTAACCAACTGACTTAATTCAGTTTGAGGACTTTGGCATGTCCTAAAATTCTGAACTGAACTAAGAAGACTTAGTGAACGATGCAGTGTGGCGAAATAGTGAAAAGTCATTTTTGGACCCTGGCTTGATTGCCTTTTGTGTGGAGTTTGCATGACTTATTTGTGGGTTCTGGAATTCCTACAGGAATCCAAGGACATGCATTGAAGCTGACTGGTGATAGTAAATCAGCCTACAAAGAAACTGTGAATTTGAGGGGAATTGTGTTGTCTCCTGCTCCCCATAATCCCTTTCAGCCCTGCATTGGGGAAAACTGGTTGGTTGCATAGTAAATAATAACTAGCACAGTAAAATGACCAAAGATACAATGGTAAATCCATTTGTTTCGATCATGTCATGCATTTAAGAACCTGTATTCATCAGATATGATAATTATTATGTCTCCCTCTTTCTTTGTGCTTCTATTTGCCTTTCTTTTTTGGACATTCTACCCCCTATGTCCTCCTTTCTTAAGCTTCTTGTTGCCTTTGTTCAGACACCGAAGCCCCCTAGTGGATGTTGGATGACATCATGCCAGGGCACAGACGATCCACGTTTTGTCTTTTTATATAGACAGATACACGCATGGCTGTATAGTAGCTGCTTTTAGTGTGGCCTTTCTGCTCTATCTGGTCACAAGGTGCCAAAACCTGGGCGGCAATGATATATTTTTATCCCAGCAAATAAAGGACTAACATTTACGGCAGCATTTAGCTCCTCCCATGAAGCAGTCCAAGTCTGCTCAGAAACAAATAAAATCAGAGCTAGAGTAAATTTCAGAAGCCACTAGCTGAGAACTAGCTCCAGGCCATTTTGTTATTGTGTATTAAAAGCACATTTTATCAGCATGAACGTTAACACATAACAGTTGTCAGAGCTGTGACTATGCAAGACAAACATGGTGTAAAATAAACACTTCCCTTCTCTCTTCTAATGCAGGTTGACTGAACCTTGTTTAAAAGTCAAAGGGTTCAACTTGAGGGCTTGTATCTACTTGACGGTTTCTGTGTTTGCTACGTAGCGTGCTTAGCCAAAGACATGCAGACAATGTAATTCAGCAAGAAGTTCATATTGCAGTCTTACTGGAAGCCACACAAGCCTACAGGCATATACAGTATGCTCTGTGCCATGTTTGGGAAGGACAATTTGAAGCTTTCCATGCTAATTCCCTTGAGTCACAAGTTTCTCCTCACTTTTTCCTAAGTCTTTCATTTCCAGCCAACACTAAAGAGCGGAAGTGAACCTCTGCATGCTAAGAGCTTCGTGTACAAAGAAGCTACTGTTTTACAAACACACACGAGAGCCTCCCAGTAAACAGGATCAGGACGCTGCATGACTCTCACGTATTTGGGGGACAGACAGGTTGCTGGAAATCTGTGTTAAGTTCCCATTTACAGAGTTTTATTAAGTTATACTTGGTAATGGCCGGCATGCAATTTATAGCCTTCCTCAGAGTTTCAGAAGTGTATACAAAAATCGATCAATTTCTGTGGGATACTTCCTTGTTTATTATTCTATTTTATTTATGAAGTTATTTCAGCAGATGACACCCCATTTGATAGTCATTAGTATGAGGAAAAAAAAATGCAAAAATTAAATTGAAACGATTGGCACTGAGATTATAATCAAAGATGCAGAGGTGAAAATTGAAATCACAGAAAGAAGTGATGTGGAGCCCTGCCAAAGATTACTGCTGTCTGCTATTGAATTTTTTTGGTCACTGATTCTTCGTGTGTGGTACCAATCTCATAAAAAAAGGGCTTGGGTTTATGAATTGCTAGCAGCAGCACTCGATATTGCTTTGGTACATTAATTTTAAGTTCTGGTCTTATTGTCTGCTAGTCTGACTTCAGTGTGTTTTGGTGATTCACTTGCTCTGAGGCTCCAGGTGGCACTGTCCTTAAAAATCACTGTATTGAAGAAAAAAAAATTGTACCCCTAATTTCAAAATTATGGGCACCAAAATAGTATGTAGTCTCTTCCTGACAAAGTGGGATATGTGTGCTAAATTTTGTTGAGACTGGACCAAGGGTGTGGAATTGTATAAAGAACAAACACACATGCTTTGTATATTAGACTAGCTGTGCTGAAATCTAAGTAATCAACATAGACCTCAATGTTTGCAGTGCACCATCTATCAGAATGTATTTTGTAATGCATGAAGTGATAAAATGCATTGCATTTGGCATTTCAATAGATGACACATAAGAAACATTTGTAGTAATTAAACACCTTACTACAGATTTTGTGATATGCCAACTGTTGGAATGACAAACACAATGCATATGTCTCTGTTATATGTTGTTTGATATGGGATTCATAAAACCAATGTTAATGCTGGTGGTGTGTACTCTGATTGGTATGACGAATGCAATGCATATGTCTCTGTTATATGCTATTTGGTATGGGATTCATAAAACCAGAGTTAATGTTTGTGGTGTGCCATTTGTTGGAATGACAAATGCAATGCATATATCTGTTATATGTTATTCGGTGTGGTAATAATAAAAGCAGTGTTAATGTTTGTGATACGTCATCTGTTGGAATGACAAATGCAGTGCACATGTCTCTGTTATATGCTATTTGATAGTGGGTTCATAAAAACAGTGATAATGTTTGTGATGTGCCATGTGTTGGAATAACAAAGACAAAGGAACCTGATTGACCCACAGAAACACAGCCAGTTGTTCTTTAATTAAGGTGGATAAAGAAAATATAAAATACTTTCCTTCTTTTCAAGGTGTCTCAGATCTCAGACTGGCTAACACATCATTCATTTATTTTATCAACTTGACTTTTTTCAGGTCAAGACCTTATCAAGTAATCATGACAGGACAGGATACAGGACTACTGCAGGGCAGCGCACTGTGTCCATGCCCTCTATACCCATTTGCAATTGAACCCTTAGCTACAAAGAGCAAATCTACTTACAACTGGCTGTTATTTACAGAGGTGACAGCTTTCATTAAGTAACTTCAAAGTGGCCTTTTCTTACTGGAAGGTTCCAAGCATCAGCTGACCTGCTGAAAATATCTGTGCCACACATGCCATTTAAAAACTCTCCTCTGTAAAAATAGAGTGGAGTTGCTATACACAGGGACAGAATTCCAGTCACCAGAAGTGGACAGCTATTAGATCATCCTGAGCCCTGATACAAAGTGTTGCTCATGGGATGAATTTTCATAACGGCTGCCTTTTATTTATTTTCTTTTCCTCTCTCCCTGTACAAATAGAAAGAATAGATTATAGGCTAGTGATGGGCAACTGGGGAGCAACTTACTACAGGAAAAGAGGCTCATTTTATTAAAAAAGCAAGACATAACAAACCAGTCCCAAACAGTAATACTTTGCCACCCTATATTAGACAGACAGTCCAAAACTCCACCATTATTTCATCCCATGTCATGTTGCTAGTTGAAAACTCTCCCACCATGCTGCCCTATGTTAACTACCAGTCCCCTCCTTTTATTCATGTGTGGCTCAGGGCTTTTATTTTATTTTTGATCTCCTCACACATTCTAAAGCTATACATTTATATACAGTTATATATATATATATATATATATATATATATATATATATATATATAAAATCCAACATCTGTATGTCTGCCTGTCTGTCCGCTTTTCACAAGAGAACTACTTAACAGATTTAGATCAGATTTTTTTCTATATGTTGGAGCACACCTACCTTCTACTTGGCCAGAATTACATTTTATTTAATTTTTTTTTATTAATTTTTAGACTTTGTCCTATTTCACTATTACATGGGCGGAGCTGCAGGGGGACAGCTAGTAGTAGATAGAACAGTCCAATAAGAAAACATGAGGACATGGCTGCAGTGTGTCCAGTAATTCATTGGTGCCTGTCCAGGGCTGACTCAAGCCTCAATACCCAATTCAATTTTAAAGTGCTTTTCTCACAGAGGGGGACCACTTCAACCACGACCAATGTGCAACATCTGCCTGGATGATGTGACGACAGCTTTTCATGCGCCAGTATGCTCACTACACTTTAGCTATTAGGTGGTGACATAGATAGTTAATTGCACACAGAGGATCGTTAAAGGGGGCGGCATGGTGGCGCAGTGGGTAGCGCTGCTGCCTCGCAGTTAGGAGACCCGGGTTTGCTTCCCGAGTCCTCCCTGCGTGGAGTTTGCATGTTCTCCCCGTGTCTGCGTGGGTTTCCTCCGGGTACTCCGGTTTCCTCCCAGAGTCCAAAGACATGCTGGTTAGGTGCATTGGCCATTCTAAATTGTCCCTAGTGTGTGCTTGGCGTGTGTGTGTGCGCACCATGTGGTGGGCTGGCGCCCTGTCCGGGGTTTGTTTCCTGCCTTTCGCCCTGTGTTGGCTGGGATTGGCTCCAGCAGACCCCCGTGACCCCGTAGTTAGGATATAGCAGGTTGGATAATGGATGGATGGATGGATCGTTAAAGGGACAGAAAGATCAGGCTGTAATGGGCAATTTGCTCAAATCATCTGGGTACACCCCACTCTTTTTCAAAGATGTCGAGGGACCTTTTGTGGCCATAGAGAATCAGGACTTTGCTTTTACGTCTCATTCAAATAACAGCACCAATTTTTACAGTCCAGTGTCCCTGTCAATGCATTGGGATCCACAGACCACAGGGTAAGTACCCGCCTTGCCAGCATCTTTTCCAGCAGCAACCCATGCTTTTCCTACATGGTCTCCCATTCAAGAACTGGTCGGGCCCAAACATTCTTATCTTCCTGTAGATTACCTGTGATGAGGTGTAGGTGGTATGGCTGCTCACTATATGGTTCATATGGCAAACTGCAGTTTCAAGGTAAAGGTTGTATGCTAATGGATGTATTCCTGCCCACCTTATAACTTCTTTTTAATGCTGGTTATGCACGGCCTGGCCAATATGTTAGTCATGCTGGCTGCAATTCTCTACATATTTCCTGACTATTTGATATCACTCCTAATCCTCTTTAATCCTTGTGTTAAACGTGTGAGCCTCAGTGTAAAAAAGAAAAAAGGTTCACTGTTGTCAAATAAATTGAATTTACTGTTAGTTTTCATCCTGGGTGACTTTTTTTTTTGACCAACATGGGAATGCAATTAAATTATGAACTGAGAAAGAAAACTGGGTAAGTAAGGCGGCGTACATGCTGATATCACCTCTGCTGAGTAGCTAATGAAGTCAGACACCTCCCTCAAGCCTTCCCCTTAATGAGCTTGACAAAATTAATGGAAGCCGCTTCATCTGAAAAACAATAATGGACTCATTTTGAGAGTTATTACTGTGTGGGCTATTACAATATCGAGCAGGCAGTGGTGCACTAGTGCTAGATAATTCAAGTATGGGAGGAAAAGTGCAGCAATCCGTTCATCATGACTGAGAAACCATAAACATCAAATCAGCTGTGAAGGCCGGGCACTATGGGGCAGCACTAAGGTGCTAGGAAAGGCAAAACCCACCAACTTCTCAAGTTTTCTGACTCTTTAATAGTAGACAAGCGTGCAATGAAATGCTTTGGCTCCAGCTAAAACTATAAAGCCTTGAGACATACCAAGTGGCAGGCAGCTGATTTTCAGGGGTAATTTTGAGGGCAGTGATATCTCAAAAGGCATTTTATGGAGAGGAAAAAATGAAAACTCCTTGAGGAGGACACTTCTAATTCAGCAGAGGAGGGGAGATGATGCACAGATGATGCATCTGTGGAACTGCACAGACGAAGGAAACATGATAATAGGGAGGAAGTGGGGATCACTGACAGAATCACAATATTTTTATTTTTTGAACACAAAGCCCTTGTCGTTTACATTGCCTTCGATGTCAACAATCAATAGTTGTCCCATCGCTTAGGTCAGAGCAAACCGCAGAAGTGTGTTAAAGAAAGGAATTCATGGACTTAAGCATTACATAAGGCTCACTGAGAAAACCCAATGCCTCCCAGTTATCTTGCTACATACAGTAAATATACATTGTAGATACCCCAGATGGTTGGATGTCCCACCCGGGCCGGAGCTGAAATCGTTACACTGGTGAACGATAGAGGGAGCTGCTGAGGGAGGGCCTCCCTGGCTTTCTTATGATCTGGAAGTGCTTCTAACTATCTATGTCATACCCCCAGAAGTGCTCCCGGGTCCACAATAAATAGAGACCGCGCTTCTTTGTCCAGGTGAGTCAGAGCTGCGAGGAAGGAAAGCAACACTCGACTAGAGGAGGGAAGTGTGGTAGGAAAAGAGAGAGTGCGAGAGTGATCGAGGAAGAAAAGGAAATGACCTGTTTATTGTGTACAAGGTATTCTTGTAATAAACAACCCTTTACTTGAACCTGGGACTGAATTGTGTCTTTGTGTTATGAGGTTTGGTTCTCAATGGCACCCCCTAGCATTCACAACATGCATTAAACGGTATGTACATAGGCACACATGCCAACATGCAGATGCATGCAAGTAGTACAAAACAGACCAGTAAAGCTGGCAAATTTTATTCCTTTATTGTAACTGTCTGCTTTGTACTGATTTGCTCAGAACAGAAAGCAAAACTGCATGTATTGTTAAAGACAACTTTTAGGCCCTGTGGTGGACACAACGTGCCTATTATGCTCCACAGGTGGTACACAGCAAACAGCAGACACCAAGCAGTAAATTCTGCAAGCTGACCTTTACAAGCCACCTCCTCATTCTTATCATTTGCTGGGACCCCCGCCTGGTGAAAGCAGCTCATTAAGTGGAATCACCCCAACCCTGTAATTATGGTAATGCAATCCCCCCACGTTCCAGTCACTTTTCATTTGCTACTCTCACAGCAGTTTATTATATTTACAGTATCAGGAACGTGTCTAAAATTGAAAATCTACCTACTGCTTCATTGGTGTCTTTCTGCATCCTATAAAAGTAGAATGAATGAAAAAAACAGATGTGCAAGGTTGAGCTCTGAGCCCTTTCCACATCCAATCTCCAACGGTTGGCACCATAGGAGGTGACGCCGAGGTAGAAATACTCCTCGGGGGATGTCATGAGCCTGGCACTTGTGTAAAGAGCTTGGCATTAGCTTACAAATCTGTCCCAGAGAAACATTAATGACAATTATTTTGCCGTTGAAGGTTAAGCCGGCAGAGGTGACGCTATGGAGAATGGTCTAGAATTACATTACACGCTCACTCACTCTGTTACCTTGTTTACAATCAATATGAAAGCATAGATGTCTTTAGACGAATAAGGGAGGGAAGCAAGTTAAGGACTGTATTCAATTAGGTAGGAAAAGAAACTGCAATCAGGCTCTCAATCATCCACTCCTCTTCTTCCACACTTGTCCCAAACTGCTTCTCTCTCTTTCTGTCCTTCCCGAGATTCATCACTTTTTTTCTTCTGTGCTCCTGCTTCAGTTTGTCTTTCCATCCTCCTTCGTTTCTATAACTGTGAATCTCCTGAGCTACTGCTCCTTTCCTGTTGCTTCTGTCCTTCCAGTTCCCCTCCTCTTCAACCTTCTAATGGACCTGAGCAGCTTTGCCTCTATCCTAACTCCATTCCATCTCTATTGGTGCTTCTATTCCACTCCGTCTCTGGTTATGCTTCCTCTGCTATCCTGTTCCATTCTTATTTTAGTCTTCCTACTCTTCCTCCTTTTTAACCTTCTGTTGGTATTGAGCAGCTTCCATTCGCATGCTCCACTACTACTTTTCTAATGTTTTTGCTTTCACTATTTAGTTCTTCTCCACCTCCTCTGTCCCACTTCTTCACCATTCTACCCCTGTGCCGCCTCCTACTCATCTCCTGTTTCTTTCGTAATTTGCTTTTCCAGTACTTATGAACCACTCGATCTCTACTCCTAATTTTTGCTCCATTACCTTTTTTTGCTGCCATTCTGCTTCGATTAATTTCCCCTCCTTCTCTTCACCCTGTTTCTAGTCTTAAGCTCTTTCCTCCATACTCCTATTCCTCCTCAAATCCTCCTCCACATTCTTTTCAGGTTGTCTTGTATAACTCCTTCTATACTCCTGCTTCATGTCCTGTTCTTCTCCTTCTATAATCATGATTCCAGGAGCAAAATCAGGAGCAGCAAATACAGAAGAAGTGACAAAGAAGAGGAGTAGGAGAGGAAGAAGATTGGAATCATGATTATAGAAGGAGAAGAACAGAACATGAAGCAGGAGTATAAAACAACAGCAGTCCTTGCTTTCCACTTAAGAGTATTTTGTTTTTCAGTGAGAATGTACTCAATGAAAGGCACTATATAAAATGAATAGACTGATTAATGCATAATCAGGATATCACTAAATTGGGAGTAGAGAAGGCAGATAAGTAAATCTAGAAGAATACCGCTAGACAGCCACCTTCAGATACCTTGCACATTTAAGACCGTGCCCACCTTGCTGATGGGCAGGCCATGGCACCTCAATGATATTACAACAAAGCCCGAGAGGCTGAGAGACTATCTCTGCTGGCAATTTGCTGGCTAAAGATCATACATTTTTGGTTTTCCCTTTTGGGCAACAATGGGACCAGCATAAATAATGTGATTTTTACAGCAGCATTTCACCCAGGGAAAGCAAACACCTTTTTCCATAATTCAACAGCCCACCACCATTAGTCTCTCTTAGAACTGCTGACAAGTCATGTAACCGTTTAAACCAGTAAGTGATAAGGACACATTTAGCACCCATCATAACAAGAAACTGGGGGATTCTGGTCTTCTAGTAGCATAGAGCTCGACTTTTTCCATCCACCCAGTTTAGTGTATCTGGAGGGCATCATTACTGAGATATTGCAGTAAACATTTCAAAGGAGCTAGGTTAAGCACGCAGCCATGACAAAACGAATGAAATGAATGTGGAGGAAAAAACAGCAGCAGTAGAGGTCACACAAAAAGGTGTTGTAGCACAGTCTTCTTTGCTACTTGCCATCTTTTCTTTCAAATTCCTTCATAACCATTTACTTCCAGTCACAGAGCTCTATGAATCCACAGCATTCACCATTTAATCAGGAGCTATTATTGCAGGATGCGAGGCAAGGAAACCCTCGCACATTTCAATCAGAGCCATTATAGCAGGCTCTATAATAACATGAAGAGAGAGCGAAGCTTGAAAAACAGTTCAAAGACATACGTGATTCTGAACACCTGGGTTAAAAAGACAAAATTACAAAGAACATTTAAAAAAAAAAAACACAACAAAAAATACAAACAGTCACTTTGGGAATATTATGCTTAGAATTCATGGATCACAACCAACATGGTAAACACTCCCCGCCCTCACTGCCAAGAAAGTGCTGACTGGCAGCAGAGGCAAAAGCGGAAACCTTTCCAGCAGTACTCCACTGGGGGGCTCCAGTTATCATCAACACTTCAACAGCCTCTCTCCAGCACGTCTAAACCGAATCGGCATTTAGAGGTCAGTGGTGACCTGCAGCACCCACTCAAGCACTAAATCAAGCAAACACAGTGGGTAGCCAAGGCTATTGTGGGCAGCTATTAAAGAGCCTGTAGGCAGGCCTGAATTAATTTAGGAGCAAGTGGTACAAAAATGCAAAATGTTGCTGTCCCTGCCTGGCTTAGGCTTAGTCTTCTTATTAAGTTCTACACAACTGGAGGAAGTTATCCAAATGGTACAGAGTCAATGACCAAGTGATGGAAGAGTGGTAGCCACTCGGGAAACTCATTTGAAAATTCGCTTAGAGGCACCTTGATTGTTTTATTCTTATGCTTTATGTATGTGCTTAGGTGCAGAGCCCCCAAATTAGCAAAAAAAGACAAATGAATGAGAGACTTAAGATAAGATAAATCCCAAAGTTTGAATTCCATGTTCTCAGACTACTTCCGTTATCATTCCCAAGTCCAAAGACCCTCACTGGCCACAAATTACTGTGATCAGAGAGCACCGAGTTCTGTTTTCTGCAGACCAGTAAGTGAACTTCAGCACTAACTACTGGATTACCAGTCAGTGCATCGGTTCCTATGGTAAGCACAAAAGTCAATAAATAAATTGTTTAGCATAGGGCCACTGGATTCCAGTTAGTACACTGGTTCCTATTATAGTTAAGAACTAACCATTAAAAGAATGGCTAGCACTGTCTACTGGACCTCCAGCCTGCACACTGCTATGTACAATAGGTAACCACTAACAGCTACATGAATGTCCATCACTGGCTACAGCACACTGGGTTTGTTACTGAACACAGGAAACAACAAAATGAACAAACAGCTTAATAGATAGACTACCAGTCTGCATACAGGTTCTGTGATAAGCAAGAGCAGACCAATACAAGAATAGTCGGAACTGGTCACTGGACTACATGTCAGCACATTAGGTTTTGTGAATAGAAGGAGGTAGCAGATAATTAAATGGTCACCACTGGCTTCTGGACTTAAGGACACAACACTCTTTTCTGTAATAGCTAAGAACAGGATTATAAATGAATGATTAATGCTGGATGACCATACAGTTCCAATGACCGGTCTCCAAATTATTCTTGAGACACTGTCTGTCTACAGGCTTCTGTGGCTGGTCAGTAATTGCCACTAGATGACCACCGGTTTCCATAATTAGCTCACTGCACACTTTGATTTCCAGCTGTAACTTTGACTTCATTCCTCTTTAAGTCATAAGCAGTCCAAGCAGAATACGAACAGAATTGACAGGAGCAGCACAGCTTTCTCTTCCATCTGAGCACCACTGAGCAGCCGGCTTGAGATTGCACATCTTGTATGCCAGGTATGAATGAGCGCTTCTGTTGTCTCTCATCGAATCTCACATTGGAAAAGTCTGTCTAAACCATTGCATTTCCTTCAACGGTAGCACATATGGGGATGCCTGTTTCTTATTTATCTTGTGGCTTTGAGTAAGTCTTCACTTTTAAATAAACAGCCGTAAATCCAATTTGGAGCTGTGGAGCCCTGCCTTATCGCTCCCGCATGCTTATGGTCTGCAGCTGACCGAGAGCTTGGCACAGATAAAGAGTTTCTCTTTTATCTGTTAAACAGCCCCTGCTAACAGCTTTCTTTATCATGAAAAAAAGTCATATATTGGTGCAGCAATTCTGGCAAGGAATAGAGGAAACAACAGGATAGATAAAAGCTTCTCAGAGCTTGTGTAATTTTAAATATTAACCAGTGGCTGTAAGAATAATGTTATAAGAGTTAAGCAATGAAAATAATGCTCTGCAAGTTACTGAATGACGCATTACAAAACTGTACTGTGGGGACTTAGGAAATGATGCAAAGCAACCTTTCTGGCAGCAGGTGGCGCTATGGCTTGAATAATGGACTCTGCCTTAACACCTCCAGGAGGCTGTTAGGCAGCAGGACACTTGGAGACTTGGAGACAGGAGAAAGTGGCAACCCCTCAAGGGACAGCTTTTTACAATTGCACTCAAAATTATTCAACCCCAATTGCAAATTAGGTTTATTGGCAAAATGTGCAAACCTTTGGCTCTTTGTAATAAACACATCAAACAAGAACAATTTAAATAGTTCAACACAACTACTATTACAAGTGGTTTCTCCACATTCAACACAAAATGCCACTTTTAATGGCTACTGCAGTCTCAAAATTATTCAACCCCCCTCAAAAGAATCCCCCATAAGAGTTCACATTTGCAAATCATGTGTTGTCTCATGCACAACATATGCAACTAATCAAGGGCTTGAGATAGAACACATTAAATACCTGGACTGGCTAGGGGTACATTCACAGTGATGCTTGATTGCATGTTACAAATATGGGTTAGTAAGGAGAATTGTCCAAAAAGTTAAGAGAAGAAATCGTTACCTTGCACAAACAAGGAAAACGATACAAAAAGATATCAAAAACACTGAATGTTTCTAGAGGTACCATTGGAAGTATAGTTTGCAAGTTCAGAGTTAAAGGAACAATGGCTACACTACCTGGACGTGGCAGAAAGAGGAAAGTATCAATAGCTGCCACCAAATTTCTGAGGTGGCAGATTGGCAAAAAAACTTGAATGACTGCAAAAGACCAGCAGCAAGACTTGGTAGCAGCTGGCACTGATGTTTCAGTTTCCACAGAAGACGGTTAGGTCTCCATGCCTAACCTCCAAAACATACGCTACTACTGACCAAAAAGTAAAAGAAAAGTCGACTCCAGTATGCTCAAAACCATATAAATAAGACGTGGAGTTTTGGGGATTCTGTTCTGTGAAGCAATTAAACAAAACTGGAACTTTTTGGGCCTATGGATCAGCAGCATATCTGGAGTGGGAAGAATGAAGCACCCTGCCTACAGTGATGCATGGTGGTGGCTTGGGGATACTCTGGGTATTCTGGCACTGGAAACCTGCAGCGTGTGGAAGGCAAGATGGACACAATCAAGTGTCAAGAAAAAAAAGGAGAAAATGTTGTGCTGTCTGAGATGAAGCTAAAGTTTGGGTGTCACTGGACCTTCCAACAGGACAGTGATCTCAAGTATACCTTAAAGTCCACCAAGGCTTGGTTTCAGAAAAAGTTCTGCAAGATTCTAGAGTGGCCATCACAGTCGCCTGACATGAACCCCATTGAAAACCTCAGGTAGGATTTGAAGAAGGCAG
The DNA here is from genome assembly GCF_900747795.2 of Erpetoichthys calabaricus. Lineage (NCBI taxonomy): Eukaryota > Metazoa > Chordata > Cladistia > Polypteriformes > Polypteridae > Erpetoichthys > Erpetoichthys calabaricus. Next base: position 113,831,492 of record NC_041395.2, on the reverse strand, counting down.
TTGCAGCACACAAACCCAAGAATATTAGTGAGCTGGAAGCCATTGTCCATAAGGAATGAGCTAGGATTCCTCAATAACGCCGTCAGAAGTTGGTGTCTGGCCATTCATCACGTTTGCAGCAGGTCTCAATAGCAAAAGGGTGCTCTACTAAGTACTAAAGATGCTTGTCATGAAGGGATTGAAAAATTTTGAGAGTGCAGTAGCCATCAAAATTGCTATTTTGTGTTGAATGTGGAGAAACCACTTCTAATATTAGTTGTGTTGAGCTATTTAAATTATTCTTGTTCGATTTCTTTATTGCAAACAGTGGAAAGTTTGTAAATTTTGCCAATAAACCTAATTTGCAATAAGGATTAAATAATTTTGAGTGCACCAGAAGGCCACTTAAGTACAGTAACTATGCTGGTTCAAGAAAAAGCATCATTATGAGCATCTGTTATAATTAACCTAATAACTTTTGATTTAGCAAGTCTTATAACTAACTGATAAATGAAAACTTCAGAACCCCAGAGGAATACTGCTTACATGTGTTCTTCTGTAACCCTGTGCTCCTTCTTCTGCCTTCTTCTTTATTAATATATTCCTGAAAAAATGACCTCAAGGGGCTGCAGTTTTTCCCAAAAAACATAATGAAGAATAGTGGACTCTAATATTCATTTTGCCTCACTTGAAAACAAAGTTCTGTACCTGTTCTTCTCTAGCCAGTAAATCATCTTACTGGACATATCTGCCCTAAAGGAAATTGTTAAACATCAGACATGAAGATGGCATGACAATTAGCTCTGCAAACTCTTGGTGCTGGTTGTTCCTTACATCATGGCAAAGCAAACAGAGACATCACAATGAGAAAGTGGCCTAAAACCAAATACAGTATGTAATGATACTTTGGCCATCCTTCAGTCTCGGATGGTGAAGACTCTGCATCAATAATGAAACAGCTTTGCCATTTTAGTACTGTCACACTTGTCAACACTTAAAGGCAGTCATCAGTGAATGGCTATTAACTTCTGATCCAGTGTGACAAATATGAGCTGTACTTCCTGCAAGTTGCTGTGTTGTTCTGAATTTGAATCCACAAGGTTATGATACCCAAGCTAGTGAAACAGAACATGAGTGACTAATATTGATGAGTGGTGTTGTAATGATAGTGGTGTTTTGCAGAAAATTGCAGAAAAAGTCAATTTTTTTTTCATAAAATTAATTTCACTTCCTGTGAAAGTTGTCCAAGAAGTCAGTAATTATTTAAATAGAAATCTCTACTGGAAAAAAAATACAAGACTCATTTCCTGTCACATGTAGACACTTTGTTGAATCATCAAACATGTCTTTTGTTTGTACTGGTAAAAGGACACTTACTTTGACAATTTTTGTGACTACAATCCTAAAGATACATCAGAAACAGAAATGAACCACAGCAAAAGGAACATCTGAACCCCCATCTACAGGAATCAAGAAACAAGAAAGGCTAGTTGCTATGTAATGGTGGGGGTGAGGGGAGATAGATTAAGCGTCTTTCCACCTAGAGAGTATTCTTGTAGAGAAACCCAGTAGTGTCCGTAGTGGTGCAATTTGGTGGATCTTTGTGTGGTAAATTTAGTGCATGTCACATTTTTGTATTGCTTTTTATTAGAAGCAAATAACATTCCATACAATCAAGTCAAACTTAACAAAGCAAAATTCAACCCCCACCCAAGATAAAGACAAGAGAGCCAACAACCAAAGCTACTCTTTAAAAGCCTCAAGAAAGGAAGAGCATCCTTTTACCTGAAATGGAAACTTATTCTAAAATGTTATTGATTAGATCCTCCCATATTTTAAAAATGTTCTGAACAGATCCTCTAAGTGAGAATTAGATTTTTTCCATTTTCAAACAGTATAGAACATCAGTTACCCATCCAGGTGTGCTGGGTTTCATCTAGCTGAGCAAGAAGAAGTTTACGTGCTAGTAGTGTTGCATAAGCAATTACAATCAATTCGTTCTTCTGCATTTTAAGCCCATCTGGGAGTACACCAAACACAGCTGTTAATGGATTAGGACTGATTGTGACACCAAGTCTGTCTGATAGGCATTCAAAGATTTTTGTCCAGAATGTTGTTAATTTGCTACATGCCCAAAACATGTGGCCTAGTGATGCTGGAGTTAGATTACAACATTCACAGGTTGAATCTTGCCCTGGATACGTTTTGGACAATTTTAAACGAGATAAATGCACTCGATAAAAGATTTTAAGTTGAAAGATTGAATGCTTTGCGCATACGGAGCTAGAATTTCTGTACATGGTTGCCTTCCACTCTTTTTCTGAAATAATATATGACAGATCATTTTCCTAATATATCCTGGGATCTCAGTAAGGAAGGAACTTTAAAATATTTTTATAAATTCTGGATATGCTATCTGAGTCTTCAAGACTGATCAATATTTCCTCTGTAGTAGAACTAGGTAGAAGGTGAAGAAAATTGGGCACGTTCAGTTTAGGAAAGTTTCTAGCTTGAAAGTAGTGGAATAATTTTGTTCAAGAAAATTTGAAGCGTAATAGTTCGTAGGATGTGAAGACATTATCTATGCACAAGTCTCGTGTTTTAATCCCAGACATTTTCCAAACATTAAATACAGTATATGTCTAAGAGGCTGGAAAAAAGTGGATGTAATGCAGAGGAGCAACAAATAAGAGCTTCTTTGTCTTAAACTGTTTTGTACATTGGTTCTACATTCTGATTGTATGAATGGCAATTGGATTATTAGAGGAATTACGATAATTTATATTTACTGGGGCACAGAGCAGGGAATATAAAGAGTACTATAAGATTTTATTTCTGCTGTAGACCAGGCTTGTGTATATTCATCAATGTGTGTCAATGTTCAGGTCTGTAAAGCTTATATATTTGCCTGCCAGCAATAATATTGAAAATTAAGTAGCGTCATGCCCCCTTCTGCTTTAGGTCGTTGTAGAGTTGCCCTTTAGATGTGTGGATGTATCATATTCCACATAAATGAGGTTATGTGATTGAATCTAATTTCTTAAAAATTATTTGTTAATGTATATAGGGATGCTCTGAAATAGGAAAAGAAGCTTGGGAAGGATGGTCATCCTAACAATTCTAAATCTCCTTGCTAATGTAAGGTGGATGGTAGACCATCAGTTCACATATTGTTCAATTTTATCCATTCAGAGAGCAAAATGTTGTTGTTTTGTTTGCTTTATATTTACTTGTGATATGTACCCCAAGATATTTAAACTGATCTGCTAAGATAAATGGGAGGGCATCCAGTCCAATATTGTGTACTAGAGAATTCAGTGGAAAGAACACACTTTTATTCAAATTCATTTTGAGTCCAGATATCTTTTGAAAATCTGTTAATGTTTTTAGGACTGCTAGTACAGAATTTTGTGAGTCAGATATATACAGTACCATATCATCTGCATATAGTGATATTTACTGTTCAAGTCTTTCTCTGAAAATCCCCTTTACATCTGATGCACTTCAAAAGTTTACAGCTAATGGCTCAATGGCAATTGCAAAGAGCAAAGATAATAAGGGACATCCTTGTCGAATACCATGTTCTAATTTGAAGTAATCTGAAATAATGTTGTTCACACAAACTGAGGCTTCTGGACTAATATAAAGTAGTTTGATCCATGCACATATGTTTGGGTTTAACACAAATTTGTGCAATGTGGTGAATAGGTCAGCCCATTCGACCATATCAAATGTTTTTTCTGCATCTAAAGATAATAGGATCGCTGGGGTGTTAGATATAATAGATGAATATATTATATTAAACAAACATTGAAGGTTAGAAGTTAAGTATCTGCCTTTAATAAATCTGGTTTGGTCTTATGATATTATAGAAGGAAGCTTTTTCTCAATCCCTCTGGCTAGAACTTTGGAAAGTATCTAAGTCATTATTCAGAAGTGAGATTGGTCTGTATGATGCACATTGCAGTAAGTCCTTATTTTTCTCAGGAAAGACGGTAATTAATGCTTGGAGAAAAATTTAAGGTAGAATGTTGACGTCTTTCCCTTCTATAAATGTTGCTAATAATAGTGGAGCTAACGTATTTGAATTTTTTTTTTTTATAAAATTCCACTAGGTAGCCATCAGAGTCAGCTGCTTTCCCACTTTGAAGTGAGTTTATAGCATCTAGTAATTCTGAAAGTTTCAGAGGTTTATCCATTTCCACAGAACTAAGAGTAACTAGCTATGGTATCTGTAATGAATCAAAAAACTCATTAGATTGTGTCTCATCTTCTTGAAACGGAGCAGAATATAAAGAGTATAGTACTCTTTAAATGTGTAACATATTTTTATGGTGACTATCTGTATCTCTGTTTGTGTTGGTAATTGCTGTTATTGCAGTGCATGTCACATTTTTAAAAGATGCACTGTACCTATGTGGTGACATGAAAGAAATGCATACAGAGAAATGATTGTTCCAGTGTGTGGGCAATTACCTGTCTTAAGCAGCATGGAAAAAAGCACAAGTAAACAGAAAAGTGTGAGCGAGTCTTTAGGGAGCAATATTCCCTGTTTTCTACCCCCATGCCCAAAAGCTGTGAAAACTCCCCAATACTCTCTTTAATGAGTTTTATTTTTTTGCAATTGAAAAATCACCAGCAAGACAAATTTTAGTGTCAGTTTTTTGATACTGTACATGAACCAAAACGTGCCTGTTTCACTTATCACTAGAGATCAAACTAACAGAGCTGAAGCCATGATTGTTATGTATTTTGGCTGCCCTTCATTTTTTGAAGATTAGGGTTAAAATCACCAGACAGCTGTCACAAATGTCCTTAAAGGTAGTCTATGGGGAAAAGCAACCCACCTTTCATATCAATGTGACAGGTTTGGGCTGGACTCATGGCAGCTGATGCCCACTTATAGACACATGCTCACAATCTTATGACCCTGATCATCTATAAAGTGCAACAATGTATGACTTACCTTGCGGATTTAAACTAGGAACTTTACTATGGATCACCGGCGCCATGGGTGGGCTGTATATATGCCACTCTACCAGATATAATCAAAGAGGCCAAGAAACATCACACATTAGTCACTATAAGAATTCATATTACGTATTTCAGTATTATATGTTGCATAGTCTTCCTGGGATAGGCTCTTGCCCCCTGAAATAGAGTAAGTTGGCGTGATGATGTATTGGTGGATGAATGATTATAACATGGCGTCCATAAAATCCAGTTAATGCTGTTAAGTGAAGATGGCTGGGTGGGCAAATAAAATGTTCAAACTGGAGCAAGGAAACTTCTTAATGGTGTATACTCTCTAGCCTATCTTTTTAGAGACAGTATCAGTGTGACTCCATACCTGAAGCTTCGAGGCATGGCTTAAGAATAATGCTGGGAGTAGGGTTTCAGACTTACCCCTTGGATGTGGATAGGAAGGTAAGTTGGGTAGTTGTCCAGCTGGGTCTTTTTATACCCCGAAAGGTTGTAGCAGCAGTATCATCCATTTGTAGGCCCATACACCATACACCACCACAGTTTTTGGCCAGCTATACAGTACTAGGATGCCAGTTTCAGTTTGTGTATGTGAAGATACAAACCAAATGTCAAACAACAATGGCAGACGGCATAACAAGTAGCTAAGATTTTTGGGAGTGTGCAGTTTGCAATAAATAAAAAATACAATAGCGTAACTTTGTTAGCTAGGTTCACTGCAAATACTTCATTATATTCAATATAATTCTAGTTACAATTACTGTATCTTGTAGAGAATAATCAAATAAAAAAGATTGTTTGGTCTAGAATATGTTAAGATTATATTTCCACTCTCAGGATGCATTCTTTGTTTTATTCAATAAAAAATATTGACATTAAAAAAGCACATCTTGAAACTGATGACCCATGACTATTGTAACAAGATGAGATTTTAAACTTCAAAAATGCTAGATGGTGAAAAACTAAAATCCGCACGTCTTAACAGTTCTTTCCTAAAGCTGCTGTGAGGTATGGTGGTGTGGTATTACAATGAATAAATCTGTGCTGAAGTGCCTCCTGGTCACAGAGTATAACAGCAGAGTGTCTACATGGAGACTAACCATCTCAGTGGGTCATTTATTAGTGTTTAATACATTATACAAAGATGAGCTACAACATGAAGATAAGGTGTCCCAAGGGGGTGATTTGGTAGCTACCATGGACATATTTTGTATGGTAGGTAGTGGCCATATGCTGGACTGTCAAGTAACATGTTGCTATTTCTGTCTCTGGCACTAACTTCATGTGTCTCATAAAGGAATATTAAACCCAAAAAATTATGTTTTTTATTTATTTATTGTTTCTTACCCCATGCACTCACCGATAGTGACCAGTGCTGTATAACACCAAATGATGTGAAAAACATCCATGGAAAAAAGAAAAGAAATATATCACGTTACTCGTACCACATAATCCACATCTGTTATTCAGTTATATGCTCAAACATGCAAAATGTGTGCTCTTGTGTTAAAATATCATTAAATAATTACTACTAGAGTACTCAATATATACAGGAAGCTAAAGCCTCATGGGAATGAAATTTTTGAATTGAAGATGTGCCTCTCCCCCTCTTTCATGGGTCAAGAATTCAATCTTGAAATGAAAAATTTGAGGCTTTAGTTTACTATTTCAACGGTGCACTACTATTCCAGAAGTAGCTATTTAACAGCATTTTAGCAAAAAAACATGCTTTTTGCATGTTTTCAGCATATGACTGGAAATCAGACATGTCGATCATGTGACTCAAATAACATGAGATTTCTTTCTTTTTGGGGCATTTTTCACATCATTTTCAGTTATACAGCACTCTTCACTATTAGAGCATTAAAACAATCTGGATTAGAACAGTTTATGTAGCACAACAAAGCTCGCCAGTCCTATCCACCTACTTCTTCCAAAATAACATCATGTCTATCTATGAAGGTTCCTAATATGTCCTACTGTCTACCACACTACTTGGTCACTTATGCCATGTGTCTATGGTTCTCTATGTGAAGAAAAACCTTCTAATATGTGTGTGAAATTTACTCTTAACAAGTTTCCAACTGTATCCCCTTGCTCTTGTTAAACCCAATTTAAAGTAACAGTGTCAATCCACTGTACTAACTCCCTTCATAATTTTAAACACTTCAATCAGGTCTCCTCTTAATCTTCTTTTGCTTAAACTGTATAGGCTCAGCTCTTTTAATCTTTCTCCATAATTCATCCCCTGTAGCCCAGGAATCAGACTAGTTGCTCTTCTCTGGACCTTTTCTAGTGCTGCTATGTCCTTTTTGTAGCCTGGAGACCAAAACTGCACACAATACTCAAGATGAGGCCTCACCAGTGCATTATAAAGCCTAAGCATAACCTCCTTGGACTTGTACTCCACACATCATGCTTTATAACCTAACATTCTCCTTGCCTTCTTAATGGCTTCTGAACACTGTCTGGCAGTTTATAGTGACAAGTCCACTACAACTCCTAAATCCCTTTAACATGGTGTACTTTGAATTTTCAAAAACATCCCATTGTCTATTCAATCCTAACATTTTCACTTCCTACGTGTATTACTTCTAGTTTCTATTACATCAAAAAAAAAATTCTTTCCTTTCTACATGAGATGACATAATTTTTTTTTCTTGGCCACCACTGCAAAATTTCTGAGGTAGGTAATATATAAAAATATATCATTTTTGGATGTAGTATTAATTTAACTGGCTAGCTCTAACTGTAGAAATATGGAATCAACTAAACATAAATATGGATCAAATATTCACATGAACACACTACACACCAACAGCCTTCCCAACTTGTTATGTTTTAGGAATGATGCCACACTGTCCCAGCTTTTAGTACACACAGACTCTCGATTAACCCATAACTCTGATAACTGCAATGTGCTACTCTGTTTGAGAGTACACTGTGAAAGGCACTGTATTAGATTAATATTTCTAAGACGTCTATTTTTTCAATGTATACACTTGCCATTATCAGTCTTTAGTACATCTGAATAATTAAGAAAACAACAGGCCTTTCAGCCCAGAAAGCTCAGCAATCCTACTCACCTTAATTCACCAAAATGACATGAAGTGGAGTTTTGAAGATGCATACTATCTAACCATGCCACTTGGTAATTTAATTCTTGTGTTTGTGGTCAGCTAGTAACAGCACACCTCAGGTGGACACTGCACAAGCCAAAAGCAGCTGGTGCATACTGTAACTGGCACTGAGGTGTCAAACCCTGCATGGCACACAGGGCCGCGCGGAGACCCTCCCGCGATCGCGACTCGGTGGAGCAGTGAAATGCCAGCGTTTCATCACTGTTACTCGAGTAAATGTCACTTGGAACAGTAAGCTGCTGCAAGCGGCTGACTGATTAAATAAAGGGTCTCCCTGGCGTCAGAACAGGCAACATGGCATTATAAAAGCGTGCAGGAATGAAGCGAGGCTGGATAAAGAGACGCATCCTCTCTTCCGTGGACTTGGGCAGCGTGCCTCTAGACAGATCGCTTATGATGTGGAGTAGGCGCTCTTTATATCACTTAATCCTAATCCTAACGCGGGGGCAAATGATTCGGTGCCATGGCACGTATTTTAATGTTTCTTATGACTGAATACACTGATTGAAACGATGCTTACCAAACCACTATTTGACATCAAGCCTTACATTATCATCGCTTGGATTTTTTGTCCCACGTAAATAAGAGTCGATATAGTAAGTCAGCTGAAAACAACGACTTTACAGCATCCGACTCTCTAATCACTGCAAACGGATTCACAAAGAGACCCCGCAGCGCAGACTTTCCGCAACTATGTGCTGCTGTCTGCTTTTCAGTAGAGGAGCGTGTGTTTGGGGGGTGCGCCGTATAAATTGATTAGAAATGGGAAAGTTTCGAAGCCCTTGCAGGGATACTTGGTTTATTTTAAAGCGCTGCCTTGTTTGTTTGCGTTCTTAAGTCGGCAAGAAATGTTTGTGTGCATTAATGTGTCTATAAAATGTGCTCGGAGATCTTGGAGGCGACTTCCTACGCCAAAAATCAGAGCTCCTTTTTCCCCAGACTGGCCTGAAGCTGATGAGCACACAGCTTGTTGTTTCCAGCCTCTGGTTATGTAGAAATAAATAAATAAATAAATACGAATTTGCTTTGAAGTGAATTTCACAGAAAATAAGTTTTAAACTGAGTAACTGCATATTGAAATCGTTAACGGGTTAAGAGTTCGATACAAAATCAGAAAACCAGGGAACAGAGAAATTAAGAGTGCGTCGCGTGATGGCCATTCAATCAGCACTATCGATTGAATCAACTCGCAGCGTGCCGAAAAGGCGCCTTTGACCGACAGAGCACTGGACGACCTCGCCTGATCCCTCCCAAAAGCAGCACCAGACTCACACCACAACCGAGAATAAGTCAGTCATTTTAACAGGATAGTGTCCAGAGTTAGCAACGCTAACATTTAAGTATATATGGAAAGCCACCGAACAATGCATACGATTCGTTCAATTTGTCTTGATCAAATATTTATGGAGTAATGTCTAACGGGGTGAGAAGATCACACACACACAACCCCGGAATGCGTTGATTTGCAATGCTTGCAGGAATACCGAAACGAAACGATAATCATAATGATGATGATGGTTGTAGCGGTAGTTTTTTGTGCTTAGCTCTTCATGCTGTCTTATAAGCTCCAGATAACGGAGTTCTGAATTTTATTCAGTGCCTTCACACTCAGTGTTTTCATGGAGTTTCTCTGCTCAGTTTTTCTCTTATGACGCAGACACGTGTTGAGTTAGCTGGACACAAAATTGGCCGCCTTGTACCTTATGCTACCGAAACAGTCTCCGGATCTCCGAGACTTTGTAAAGTTATATATTGATTAATAATAACATTTTCAGAGACGCTTAAACGAGTAAACCCGGAATGCTGGACTCACAAGTGTTTCACCAGCGTGTACGCAAAATGAAAAAGTGCATAAATGAAAGAAATCCAACGAAATTATAGAGGATCTTACAAACACTATGAACTGTATTGCAATTGCATGACATGTGAAATGACAGGTAACTATGAATAGGGGGCTGAACAGTCCTGAAAACCACTCTGTGATCCCCAATTCGAACTGATGCCTCACTGCTTTGATGGTGGTAGGACACGACTCGGACGAAGCACTCAAAACTGTGAAACCAAACAACACTAAAGTTTTAATCCAACGTGATTGCATTTCAGGGGAGATTTCTGTCTCAAACATGCGCTATTTAAGTATCACCTTTAACAGCATCCAGAATTACAATATCAAGGTGAAACTCAACAACAGAACAAATGAAAACACAATACACTTTTTTGTCTTTTCTACCATTGATGCCTATTGCCAAACATCAGAGATGCAGATAAGAGGCGCATATGTTATCCGTTAAACAAACTTCACGACAGAAAAAACAAGAATGTTCCCAGTTGTTTTCTCACAGACATTCATTCATTTTTGAATCACATATTTAGTGTAGGATCACAAGTGGTTGCAACCGCAGAAGCAAGGGAGAAAACTGTGCAAGGCACAACAATTTGGCATAAACCAGATATTTCACACGGGCAATCTGTGACCAATTTACACAAAAGTAGGGACTGAATCCAGTGTATTGAGCATGGCGGGTGCAGAATTGAACAGGATGCTCCTTTCACAAGAACGAAAGAAAGAAAGAAAGAAAGAAAGAAAGAAAGAAAGAAAGAAAGAAAGAAAGAAAGAAAGAAAGAAAGAAAGAAAGAAAGAAAAAGAAAATTTAAAAAATACAGACTATTAATCAAAAAATTAGGAAATATTTTCCAAGATAAACAATACCATGCAGGCAAAAAAAAAAAAGAAACCAAACTCTAAATACAGATGTGATTTCAGGTTTAAATCAGCCCACTTCACTTAATTGTGCAAACTGTTTCATTATCACACTACCCACTTATAAAAGTATTCCAATTTACTGCCATTTTATAAACATTGCATTCCAGGTAAATTCTGGCAGTCACCAGGGAAACAAAAACCTTATTTAAATCACAATTTTAACTTAATGTCGCTTTTTCACGACGCTTATAAATAAGTCAATTTTGCTTGAACAAATGAAGCAAAATAGCCTTATACAGAAGGTTTATTCTTTTTGGTCGCATGCACTCCACAAAAACGTACCATTATTAAAAGACAAATTGCAAACATTAAGAAAAGATTATGGGTATCTAAAAAGTTCGAAAGCGATAATAAAAAGGTAGCAGTGTCTCTACTTCCCAAAGCGAAACGGGCATTTGCAGTGACTGAGGAATCACTGATAGGTATTGACAGAAACGATGCCCTGGATGCGCCATTGCAGATCGCCAGTTATTTTACTGAATCGTAAAGAAACTCAGAAATGCGGGGGTCTGACCCCAAAGTTGGTACATCTGCGGAGTATCACAGATCGGGAACAGTTGAGTCCACTGACTTCTCATCCCAAAAGTTCGACAAAGAAAGATCTCCGCCATTACCTCTCCAGAGTAGAAACGGCGAGTGGAAACGTAGTGACGGCGGGAAGTGGTGACTTGAGGGCCCTGAGATGATGAAATTGCCCGGAGGGTAAAGTAAAGCCCTTGGGTACCTACCAATTAGCAGTGTGGAACACAACCTTATTTATTTGTCTATTCACGTAGTTATCTATTTATTTGTAAGATACGTGCTACATCATAACATAACAGCTGCAATAAAAAGACTGGAAATGAAATATAATTAAGGTTCAATTAAAAAAAATAAATAAATAACATCTGCTTATTTGGCGTGCGGTTCTCAAACATCAGACAATGAGATTTTTTTTTTTGCGTGCTGCATAGTAAGTCTTGCTGGTTTTTCGTCGATATAATATTGGTTATGATACATAAGCTGTCTCTGTGAACATTAAAAACACATTACTGACAAATATTAAGATAATAAAAATGCAGGTCACCTTTACTTACAGACAAAGCACGTGGTGCGCTGCCATGTAACAAACAGCGCTGCGCGTTTTAATCAGAGCGTCGCAGCCTGCACTGGCATCCTTTACTAAAGTGCAGGGCACAATTCGAAATGAAACACTCGAATGAGTCACATCATACAAAAATTAAATAAAACGTGCCAACGAACGCAGCAGCAGCACCTCTACAGTCTTTCTTCCACCAGTCGAACAGAAATGGTCTTAACTGCTTTGTCGTTCAGCTGACATCAAGTGCTTTACAGGGAAGCTCTTCTTTTTTTATAAACATAAATAATGATATTTAATGTAGAAACCTATGCACTGTAGACATGAATCACTGATTACATGATTCAGAATAAATCAATTATTTCTAAGCAATCTTGTTCATGGTGTAATATGAAACAAAAATTAATAGATGGCCTTGGCTGCTTGAAGCATAACGTGCCTACAGCTGTATGTGGGACTAAACAAATTACAAAGTCTCACCTTTTTGGACTGGTTTGTATTCTTAATTTCATAAACAACATAAACCAAATTCTTTTCATAAATGCATAAGTTAATAGAAAACAAACCAATATTATCAATTTAATTTAGGATGCATTATGACTCAGTGTCCTAAAAGGTACAGAGTTCTGCCCACCTATAAAGTATATGATATCCAATAATATTGTGCCATCCCGCCACTTTATTTTAATTGTTGCTTAATTTTAAAAATGGTTGAGGTGAGATCTATGCCCTTAATTTGTCCCACCTTCCAGCGCAGACTATAGTTTGAAGGGAGAAGTGCTGTGCTATAGCCACCCACATTTTCCCCACACAAGTTCGATTAACAGGTGTGACTGGGCCCACTCCTGTATACTGCACCTATTTTTTTTTTTATATTAAATGATATGCCTCATCTCTCATAATCTTGACTATCCCTGTCTGGTGGTTTGATGCCCCTGGAGTCACATTCTGGTGGAGAACAAGTTCAATATTAATTTAATTTTTTTATAGCAGCCTTCACAAAACTAAATTGCCCACCTCCGTGTGACGTATGTGGTCTGCAACAATCTTTAAATAGGTGGTACATGTCAAAGTAACCTCCACATGAATGTCAGGACACAAGGTTTCCCAGTAGAACTTTGCCCAGAGCATCACATTGCCTCCTCCAGTTTGTCTTCTTCCCATACTGCATCCTGCTGTCATTTCTTCCCCAGGTAAACAACACACAAGCAACCAGCCATCCACATGAAAAGAAAACATGATTCATCAGACCAGGCGACCTTCTTTTATTGCTCCATGACCCAGCTCTGATGCTCTTGTGCCCATTGAAGGTGCTTTTGGTAGTGGACAGGGGTTTACATGTGTACTCTGACTATTCCGTGGCTACAAAGCTCTATACGCAGCAAGCTGTGATGAACTGTGTGTTCTGACACCTTTCCCTCATGGCCAGTATTAATTTCAGCAATTTATGCTACAGTAGGTCTACTGTGGGATCTCACAGAAGGGCTAGCCTTTGCACCCCATGCTCATCAATGAATCTTGAGCACCCATAACCCTTTCAGTGATTCACCAATTGTCCTTCCTTAGTTTTGGTAGGTACTCACCACTACATAATGGGAACACCCCCACAAGACCTGCCATTTAGGACATGCTCTGACCCAGACATCTAGTCATCACAAGTTTCCCTTGTCAAAGTCGCTCAGATCCTTACACTTGCCCATTTTTCCTGCTTCCAAAACATCAACTTCAAGAACTGACTCTTCACTTACTGCCTAATATATCCCACCCCTTGACAGGTGCCATTGTAACGAGATAATCAATGCTATTCACTTTTCCTAATGTTATGGCTGACTGGTGTATATCCTCTAGACACCTGTAAGAATTGATTCCTAAAACCACTGAGAGCTTGAAGGCCGCCACAGTAGGAACACAACTAACTAGCTGAAATGACTCCAATGCCTGTAGTGTTCATAGATTTGGACACGTGACAAACATAGTCTATTCACGTGAAATTTCCAGAAGTGTACTATATGTGCTAATCAGTTTCTGCAGAACATATGTTGATTAATGAATACTTTCACAGTGACTTGCGATAGCTGCATGAACACTGTGATAATGATGCAATTTGTTAATTTAAAACACTTTTAAAAACTGCTTTTTACATAAAAATCAAATGAGATCTTTTTATTTTTTTAGATAATTATTTCTGATTAATTCCTACCTTTTTAATACTTGAATTTGTCTAAAACTCAGGTCAATGAAAACAGTTTGTAAGACAATTTTCCATAATTAAGTACTAGCTCATTTGTTCATTTCTCCCAACCTGCTAATCCAGCTCAGGGATTGGGGGGTTGCTATAGCAAAGCAGTACTGGGTGCAAGGCAAGAACCATTGGTGAATGGTTGCCAAGTCCCTTGTAGGAGTGCACTCAATACACATTCACAGTCATCTACACTGGGCCAGCCCAAAGCCACCAATTTACCTGATGCATCCAACTTTGGGACATGGAAGAAAAATCTGCACAGAAACTCCTACAATAATTGCTGGCTTCAATGCTACTGTGGACAGTAAGCAGACACCTTTTCACTTTAATATCTTCTATGCCTCTATCTTCTGTTATGAGTTAAAACTTTATATTCAGCATTTCCTTTGCAAATACTTACTATAGCTTCCAAAGGCCAAGGCCAAAGTCAATATGTTCATGTTGGTTGATAAGGTAAAGAGAAAAAAGATTAACCCTCTATATAAGAACCACAAAAAAGGGAGGACTTTCATTATGAAGTTCTAATGCCCTTTTACACTTAAGAAATCATTCATACTTCCAGGCAATTGAAGACAGCTTATACTAAGTGATTTTATGAGATCATAAAAGGTTGGAGGCCTTTTGGTTAACCTCAAGTGAGACAGTGTGGCAAGACCATCATGTAAGACCCAATGTAACTTCATAATTTGACAATGTGAAGAATGATGTGATATTTCGCCATATGCCTCTTTAACATTAGACTACAGTAAATGTAGTTAGCAGACAACACTAACGATAATGATCTGTTAAGAATGCAAACATGGAATTTGTAGCTGCTAGGCAATGTTCCCCAGAATTTCTTACGTGAAGACCAGATTAATTTATCTTTTGTAAGAAATGTCAAACAGTGGATGGTTCTCCTTCCATGACTTGAACAATTTCTGTCAATTTCCTTGTCATGTGTCCACAAATATTTCCGCAGCCATGCTTACAAAGAACATGAACTTGAAGATACTTCCTGATTGATCAATGGGTATTGAAATGTTGAGTTGGCAGGCCTAATTTTCTTATGCTTGATGAACTTAAGCCAACGGTGTTCAAATTTTTTGACATGTCAAAAATTTATCAAGAACCTGTGAGCCACTTAAATTGACTTGGAACATACATCATATTTTTTAAGTAGTGCTATTACGACCTTCAATGATTTTATCAGATATATAGTTTGGACTGAAACTTCACTGTGTATGCCCACTCTTACATATTTCCTCCTGCCACATACACTTACTTCTATGTAGAATTCAACAGATGTTTGACCAAAATAGCACCTCCACACCAAAAACAATGAAAGTGAGCAACAAGAAAGTGTGACAACACGTTTCCCAGAACACAGAAGCTATACTCAGTGTTTGCAACAGGTCTCAGCTGGTCTTCCAAACTAGATATAAATTACAAAACCAGTAAAACATCAGTCAATGATAGGGGCAACTACAGTAACTATAAATTGGTTTGGTATGAGTGAAGGGGGGGGGGGGGGGAGCTTAAATGAACCCTGTAATACCCTGGCACCTCTTCCTGCATTGGCTCCTGCAAAGTGCTCAATATCATTTGGAAGTACCCCAGCTCTCCAAGACTCCGAATTAAACTAAGCAGGTGGAAAACACAGAAGGATTGATTTGTGGTTTGAGAAAATGATCGTTCATCACTGCTAACTAATTGAGGACTAGATGTCACCCCCAAGGTAGGACATACCAAGCTATGTTTTGATTTGGCCCAGCTGACTGCTGGGAATGGCTGGTATCTCTGTGCTGACAATTGTTACCATCTTAGACCACTTCCTTCACTTGACAGATTCATGAGACCACTTTAGCTATAGTAAGAGCTTTGTGTGTGCTTATTTGGGAAATTGGCTTGAAGAGTTTTTTTTTTCTCTTTTCTCTCATTTTCTTGACAATCTAGAGAGAACAGGTTACAAATCGCATTAATCAGCTCAAATTGTTCAAATTGTAACCTGACCCTTTAGGGAAGTAATGACCCATTTAGTGTACACCTTAAAAGACTATTATCCACGGAGGTATAAAACAAATTAAAGCAAGCAGAAGAGCACCTAATGGACATCATTTGACATGCCAGTTGCATTAGCTTGTGGGCGTGCAAGGGGGGCGTCCCTGACATTAAACAACTTGCTCCATTTTGCGGCGAGTTGAAGCGTGGCTTTGTAATGGCAGATGCTTTCAGCTGCATGCTACTTGAATGGTTTTTACCTCACGGTGGGCAGAAGTGAAAAACTTAATCTATCAGGCAGCTTCACTGAATGTTTAGATGACCCAGAGGTGCCTACATGAGGAGTGTTGCTTTTTAATCCTTTGATTTGCTTTGGTTTGGTATGAGATCTCTCTCAAACTCACCTCAGAAGGAGCACTTGCAGAATACACTCAGGTGCACCAAACATTAAACATACAAAGCACCTTTAAGTTTCTCCAGGTACCAGTCTACAGGAGAAGGCTCAAAAAGTGAAGCAGGGCCAAGATGGATGTTAACAGTAAGACAACAATTTGGTAAGGAAGCATGAACCAAAGGCAGTGACATTGTGTGTGGACAGGGTGAACTAAAATGGGGTGGTGGGAGGGGTGTTCTATTTTGAAGAGCAGGGAGTAATTGATGGGAAATGGGAGTAGGGTTGGAGAGTACTGTTGCATAAGGATAACAACACAACACATCTTTACTGTACATCATCTGATTTCGATACTTTTGTTTCTTCCCACAACTAAGCACTATTATTATAAAAAAACAAAAGAATTATTACAAAATGAACTGGCACCTTGAGTGTATTTCATAATCTAAAGAAAAGTTCATCTCACTCTAAGTGTACTTAGCTACTAGCTACATTCTGATGCAAAAGCCTACCACCTCTAAAATCCATCAAAGTCCATCTGCTCAAGACATAACGGTCAGTTTACAGTAACTGTATGATATTTTCTATTCATGCTATGCCAGCAAAAGACTGTACCCATGTTTGGAGGTGGCATGCTCACATTTTGGGAACCTTATACTGTAGAGAAAGTATAAAAGCTCTGACAGCTGCACTGAATCTTAAGAACAGAGAGATGGAAGACTTCGCTTCTGCCCATACCTGGGACAATATACCTTCCACACTCCCTCTTGAAGTGGAGAGCGCCAATTGCAGGAACCCCCCAATTACATCATGCTTTTGCCAATAGCTATCCTTCAAATATTGTATCATTTTGAGTGTTAAGGAGATTCTAAACAGAAGCTGAGTATATTCTTCTTTTAGTGTTAATGACCTTCTTTCTTCCTTTTAGAATCACCGCCACACCACTAGGGAAAGATATATTTTATTTTTTATGTACAATCTCTAACAATCCTGTTCCCAGGGATTGTGCGCCACTTGCTGGATACAGTGGTAGTGGCTGGTGTCCCTCCTAGGGTTGGTTTCTACCTTAAGCCAAATGTTGTCCCCATGGACAGAGTTTGGCATTTACACTTGGGTGGGAACAAATGAACCATAAAAGGTAATTGCATTTTTAGAGTCTCAGCTGTACTCCTGCATATTTACATCACATTTCATGCTAAATAACATAAATTGTTTGAATATAAAATTAATTCATGAAGTCTCACTTAAACTAACACATTTAAAACTTCAAAAGTACAAAAAAATACATAAATACTGTTAAAATGTTTAAATTACATTATTTATTGTAATTGTGAAAAAAAACACTTTCTACAGTGGGAGGTGTAACTAAATCTCACTGAACTCAATCTGTCAGACACAGTCCCAGGTTCAAACACGTACTTTAATTTTACAAAGTACCTTTAACAGGCTTTGTTCACAGCACAGCAAAGAAAATCAAACCCTTTCTTTTCTCTTTCTGGGATTCTTCTCTAGCAAATGTTGTCCAACTCCTCTTGCGACTCCTACACCCTGATGAACATGAGGTGGCTTCTTTTATGCCGAGCCCAGGAAAACATCTAGTGCCACACTGCTGCACATTGGAAATAATTCTGGATCAGGCAGGAGCTCCCCAAGGTAGGGACATTGCTCCCCTACAGGTTCACTTGGCAGCACCGAAATACCCCAAGAGGGCTGACCATTTGAACTATAACTCCCAGCAAGTGTAGTAATGGGAGCTCCACCGAGGGAATGCTGCCACCCAATGTATTGGGGGAAATATAAAACACAGTGAAGCAGACATCCTCTGTTCTTCTGCTATGACCTCCTTAACAGGAAAGGTATCAACAACCACCCCAACCAGAATGCCAATCCATCCATTTTCACTCATTATGGCACCCCAGCTAGACAAGGAATCTCCCTCTATTCAAGTCAGGACGCCAGTCCAATCATTATGGTACTCAAGACGGCACACCATTCCAATTTATTTGGGCACTTAGTTAATTGATTTAAAAGTTAGATCAGAGACAGTTATCATTTTTCGTATTTTTTTTTTTTTAGTATTATGAAGCTGGGTCAGAATATGATGCATGATGGAGATTATGCTCTAACTGCAGGTACAAGAGTCAGAAGCTCAGCTGTCATTTAAATCATTTGTGCTAGCAACTGAGGATATGTTCTGCGGACAGAAGTAGATATTAGTCATGTAAAAAGGGAAAGTACTGAACACAAAATATACAAGAAGAAGTGATCTCTCTCAAGTTCAGTCTGATACAGTTAAGTAATCTGTAACTGAAACTGTACAGAATGTTTCTCCGTCTGTTTTAAGGATAGGCTTCATGCAGGAGACAGGATTGTTTAGAACATGCTGGATTATAGTATCAATTTTCTACACCCACTTACCAGGGCAGGGTCATGAGGCAGCTAGAGATTATCCCAGCAAGAAAAGGGTGCAGTTAGAAGCAATGATCTGCCCATCATAGGGTAAACACACATTCGCACAAATACACCCAAAATTTAGCATCTTCAGTCACCTAACATGCATGGACTATAAGAGGAAGCTGGAGCAAAGACATACTGACCCATGTGCAAACTCCACACAGGGAGCACAAAAGGCACAAACACTAAACTGCAAGGTAGCAGGGCTAAAACACTGCATCACAATGCTACATATTTATTGATTACTAGAATATTTACTCTAGTTGAGGCCATAAAGAATTTGAGGGAAAAAAAATTCATTTGACATTATTTTACCAACATGGTGCATTTGTCAGGAGGGCCAAGCCACCCTTTAAACACTGTCCTAGTGACCAGAAGTGGGTTTGTGTGATACTGAGAAGTGGATTATGCTCTTGCCTGATTGCTTTGTTCATGTGTTTTGACTCCAAGCAGATTCTGATTTTCTAAATCAATACTAATGTCACCACGCTGTTAACCACACAGCTAGTTCACAAAGTTTTGCTTTACCTCTCATCCTTTGCATTCATTGGACCAGTTTAATTTGTCTATCTCAGAGAGCTACTTGAGAAAAGCCAAGCAAAATGACACCTTTTACTGGCTAACTAAAAAGATTAGTTAGCCAATAAAAGGTGTCATTTTGCTTGGCTTTTCTCTACATTCATAATGGCTAACACGGTACAACATCCTAGTACTTCAGAGAGCTACTGGAATTCTTTAAGGATCATATTGTATGTGACTAGTTCAGCCGTATGATCAATCTGTAATATGATGCTGACCTGGTAAGCAGCCCAGACCACTGAAGAGATCATCTAATATAAACAATATGCGACACTACCTTAAGGAAAAATAAAATTAACATTACTTGAAAAATCACTGTTCAGTCTTAATACTGATGAGCCACAGTGGCTATAAAGGTTTCATTTCAGCCAATTTCATAATAAGAAGCAATTTATCACTGCTTAAAACAACTGCGTTTCTGGGATTCATTTTAGTTAACTCACTTGTCAAGATTCGGAATATTTAATTGCTGATTGTAGTTTTAAACAGCTGCATTCAGTTTTAATTGCTTCCTATTTTTGTAACTAGCTGCCAATTAACAATGAGATTCAAATGAAAAAGTAACCACCAGCTCTGCAGCAAACTGTGTGCTTACCATGAAAAATCTGTTTTAGTAAAATATGAATGATTGAGGAAAGGGAAGGACTGAGAAGTACAAATCAGATCTGGAAAAGCAGTAAATGCTAATATGTACAAAGAAAACAGATTACTTGGCAACATTCGCTAAGTGAATGGAAGCTGGCACTAGACATGGAAGCAACTGGAAGATTCTGCAAATCTCCGTCTCCACAATTTCAAAATCCAAAGAGAAACCTAAACTGAAATGGCAAGGTTCACAAAAGCTTAATTAAAAATAAATGCGCACTAAGCAGGCACTTGCATGATGCTGCAAGTTAGGGCTATCTGATGGGCTACAAAATGTGCCCAACAGAACACACATGCATAGGGTTTACTCCTACTAAGCTTCCTTTTTACTATGTAGGCAATAAAAATAAATTCTTTACTGGAGACTGCTTCCCTCGTCCTGCCCCAATGGTCTTTGTGCACAAGACACGGCTCCTCAGTGACTACTAATAAAAACCTTGCGCCGTTGCCTGTCTGAGTTATGTGAGAAGAGAGAAATTACAATTAAAATGCATTACACGCCCAATTGCTGGCTTCTTCCCATTAGGCAATGATTTGCTGAGCCAAATGACTTCGACAGAGAGAACAGCTCACAACAAGTCACTGCTTAGGACTTTCTACAATTTTTTCCCCCCCTAAGTTACCAATTTAAGCAACTTTTAAAAGTAGCACACATTAATGTCATTACCAAATACATTCAAAGGACTTGGGGGATAATGAGTACTTATCACCCGGGTATTATGGACTGATAATAGCTCCCTTTTTTATATAAAAATTAATTTTCTGTCTTAGTCGGCTAATGAGATTCTGGCGGATGATTTATAATTGAATCTGCAAAAAATACAAAGGGTTTCTAAGTAAAGCAAAATGTAACGAGATGAAATGGCAAAATAGATAATAAGCAAGACTATCAGGAGGACTAGCACTGCGTGTGCGTCACAGATGCATCCCCGAAGTCATCAGATTTTCACCTGCAGTGTGTCAGTGACAAGTAGTAAAATCTCTGTTCTGTTTGCCTCTTCTGGGACCTCAGCATATCCAAGTGAAGGTGAATCCATTCAGACTTCAAGAGCCTTTCCTCTTTCCTAGCAGCTATGATACTTACCAGCAGTCTCAAACTCAGTTCTCAAGTTTCGTTTCACTTACCCTGCATGAATAACTTACAGTGCATAAGCATTTATGCTCAGTTGCAGAAATAAACTGGACAATTTCATTTCATGGTACACATTTCATATTCTGCAATCGACTGGTGCGTTGTATTTTGCCACCTTCTGTTCAGTGCTACAACGATATGTTCTCGCCCAGCTCGACCCGAATTACATTTCACAGCTTTAAGAATATGCATATGTGAATTATATAGTTAGCACAACCCCAAAGGGCTTTTACACATAAAGTGAAACTTCCTAATACATTTAAACTAGGCATGGGAAAGTTAATGCTTTAATGTTTACGATTAATGTGGCCTGTTAAACGCGTTAAAAAATATTGGACCGGCAACGAGGCAGACGTGCTTTGGTCAGGGAGGCATTTTCATGTTGTTTTTTTTTTTTTTTTTAACATTATGAAACAATAATGCAAAAAAATTAAGTGTGTATCTAAACAATTACATATATACCCAGTACCGTGTTTATACACTAAAAACTTTGTGAAATAAAATTTTTCATTTGAAGGTTTAACATTTCATATTACGTGGTTCACAACGATGCGCCACATGTCAATACGCAGCCCCGGTAATCATTTTCTTGGTTTATACATGCCGACATATGTGCAGGGTCGTGGAAGGAAATGTTGCGGTATGGCAGTCCCGTTGCAAAGCTGGAGAAAAGTTGTGAAGGTAAAAATTACGCTCTTTGTTTTTTTTTTTTCATTCCATGTTTCTGTAAGAAGATCGAATCAATGTCATATACCATAAGTGCTAAATAAGTTATGTTTGAGTTGCACTAAAACCAAGTCTCAAGTATCTCTATATTTAACTTGCCAGTAGCCAGCCAGCTGACTGCCCTAATATAATGACAAAATTCTATGAAACAGAAGTGTAATGATTGTCCCTACCCATTATACCTGTTTACAGTATCTTCGCTAATATATGCAAATAACGCAACATAACCATCCAGGTAATGCACAGTGTCAGTTTTTTTAGCGTGATAGCTGCTACGGTGAGCAGTATTTTCCAACCGTTCTTCTGTGGTGGTACGTTTTCGCAACCCAAAAAATCCCATAAATCCATAAATGCATCAAATCTCTTAGGCCGGAGTTATACTTCACGCGACGCGATGCATGCTGCAGCGGACGCTCCTACTATGCAAGCATTGAAGTGTGTATACTTGCACGCGTACCTTACGTAAATCTGGAGGAATCCGCAAGGTGGCAGTGCAAGATATTATCACGGTGAGAACATGCTCGGCTTCTCTGTGTTGTGAATTGCCTAGAACACCCATTAAATTCCGATGACACCTTACCGCAATATCTCTGAAAAGGATGTTTATTGATTAAATCCAGGGATGTGTCCATTCCAGCAAGCATTGGGCATGAGTGAGAAACAATCCCTGGACGATGCCTCGGCTCATCGCAAGGCGAATACAAGCACACACATACACTAGCGTCATTTTAGCGGCACCAAATCCCCAAATCTGCATATATTTGGAAGGAAACTGGAGCACACTGAGGAAACCCAGCAGAAAAACGTATAAACTCCAGGCAGGGAATATCAGCGACGTGACTCCCTGCAAGACAGCAGCGCTAACGCTCCGCCACTGTGTCATCCCATGTGTGTAATTATTAACAGTATTCATTATTTAAATGAAATTACCGATTTATCTGTAAAATGTAATATACATACTTTAATGCTTTTCATCATGAAAGTGATAGCAAGTATAAATCTAAGGATTTACTGCTGTCAGGAGCAGAAGAAGCCCTAGAAAAAAAAGATGGCACAGAAGACGGTATGTGAGAAGTTTAAAACGTATCATATCATTACGATCGGGAATATGCAACTCTTGAATATAAAAGCACCATGAATACATCTGTATGTCGGCATTTTGCTTCACCACATCGAACCATTTATCAAATATCGAAGCGCGCACACCGATCTCGTAGGATCCGCAAAGCGGCTTTCTGTCACATGTAGATAGTAAACAGAGACTCTGATGTCACATTCCAACTTTTAGCACACTGCGCCCCCCAACTTTTTGCTGGTACTGCAACTCGCGCACGCGTCATGTTAATTTCTGAGGACCTGCTCAGAGGACGCATCAAATGAACGCTCAGAATGCGTGGCGGCCATGATGCGGGCGCGTACGCATTCTGAGCGTGAAGTATAAATGAGCCCTAGACGTGCTAAACTGTCGGAAGGAGCAGGACAGGGGGTGGCAAAAAAGCAGCTTGGATATTGCCGTTCGCAGACACAGCACTTAAGTAGAGTATAATCATCAAGTCGCTGATGGTGATGAACAATTGAGGATAGTATTTGCAGAGTTTTAACACAGGTTTTAATGTACATCCATCCATCTTTTATTTAAATCGGCTTTTAGCAGTGCATTCAAAGTCAACAGTCATTTCGACTGTATTTTATTTTGACACATCTGTGATAATTAAAACATTGGCCTCATTTTCTTAATGCTTTTTAGGAAGGCATTCAAATTCAGGTTGTACTTGCCCAAGTAGTATTTTATTAAAAAGTTCAGGTTAAGTTTAAACTATGCCATTAATGTTTTAATTCATTTGTGATGATTCTACATTAATTTTGTGATTCTGTGTGTATTTACTTCATGATTTATGTATTAATTGTATAATTACATTTTAATGTTATTAATCGTGATTAATTATGTACATTTATGCGATTAAATAGTTTTTTTTTTTGGTAGATTCCCAGGCCAAATTTAAACATTTGGTACAAACATGCAGAAGTGACTCAGTCTGGATCACAAAGGAAAGTCAATTATAGGATTTGAAACTCTGAATTAAGGGCTCATAAGTCTTACTCCAAAGCTACTAAGAAGCCACATTGCCTGGATATAAACAAGTACACTGTTGTATACAATAAGTGAAAGAAGGAGCCAAGAAGGGCAGGTTAAGAAACGAGCTCATGATTGCACAGAGAGTCAGCAGTGGGATTTGAACCAGTGTTCCTGAGTTTACCACTCCTACTCCCTAGTCACTGATGGACCTGTAATCAAAATTTTCTGTTAAATAATGCATTAGTATCTGTGCTATAGATGTATGTACTTTTTGAGTGGGAGCAGATGGAGGTGAGTGAAGGCAAGTCAAATTGAGCAAGACACTTTATGTATCTGATGAACTTTTGTTGTACTAGACAGACCCATAAAGCCACAGAGTGTGTTACAAACTAGTAGTAGAAGTAGTAGTAGTAGTAGTAGTAGATGGGCAAGTGATGAAACACGCTCAGGAAGACACTGGAATGACAACAGACAGAATGTGAACCCTCCAATTTTCCCTAATAGTCACTAATGGGCCACACTCCCTGCCTGTAATCAGCTTTTCTGTTATATAACACATTTGTAGATGTTTTGCAGATGTGTGTATAGTTTGAGTGGGAATCCATGAAGTACTTCACTCAGGATAACACAGATAAGAAAGAGAGCCGTGAAGGTACAGTAATACGTCACATAAACAGGCAGATAAATAAACAAGCCCAAGATATCACACGAGCCATTAACTATGGGATCTGAGCCCTGCAAAGGAGGCTTCATCAGTCCTACTCCCATAGTCACTTTGGGGAGACACTGCCAACCTGTTTTTAAGACACAAAACATGTCTGGGGATTATTATAAAAGAGTGAAAAAGGACCAGGCCAAAAATGAAACATACTCAGGCAAGGCAAACCTGGAGATTAGAAAGGGACTGGAACTAAAACAAAAGGGTCAACACATTCATCAGATGTACAGAGAGTCATACAAAGTAAAATCACAGAAGACAAACCTGCCTGAATCAGGAAACTACAGTGCATCCAGAAAGTATTCACAGCGCATCACTTTTTCCACATTTTGTTGTTACAGCCTTATTCCAAAATGGATTAATTCATTTTTTTCCTCAGAATTCTACACACAACACCCCATAATGACAACATGAAAAAAGTTTACTTGAGGTTTTTGCAAATTTATTAAAAATAAAAAAACTGAGAAACCACATGTACATAAGTATTCACAGCCTTTGCTCAATACTTTGCCGATGCACCTTTGGCAGCAATTACAGCCTCAAGTCTTTATGAATATCATGCCACAAGCTTGGCACACCTATCCTTGGCCAGTTTCGCCCATTCCTCTTTGCAGCACCTCTCAAGCTCCATCAGGTTGGATGGGAAGCGTCGGTGCACAGCCATTTTAAGATCTCTCCAGAGATGTTCAATCGGATTCAAGTCTGGGCTCTGGCTGGGCCACTCAAGGACATTCACAGAGTTGTCCTGAAGCCACTCCTTTGATATCTTGGCTGTGTGCTTAGGGTCATTGTCCTGCTGAAAGATAAACCGTCACCCCAGTCTGAGGTCAAGAGCGCTCTGGAGCAGGTTTTCATCCAGGATGTGTCTGTACATTGCTGCAGTCATCTTTCCCTTTATCCTGACTAGTCTCCCAGTTCCTGCCGCTGAAAAACATCCCCACAGCATGATGCTGCCACCACCATGCTTCACTGTAGGGATGGTATTGGCCTGGTGATGAGTGGTGCCTGGTTTTCTCCAAACGTGACGCCTGGCATTCACACCAAAGAGTTCAATCTCTGTCTCATCAGACCAGAGAATTTTCTTTCTCATGGTCTGAGAGTCCTTCAGGTGCCTTTTGGCAAACTCCAGGCGGGCTGCCATGTGCCTTTTACTAAGGAGTGGCTTCCGTCTGGCCACTCTACCATACAGGCCTGATTGGTGGATTGCTGCAGAGATGGTCGTCCTTCTGGAAGGTTCTCCTCTCTCCACAGAGGACCTCTGGAACTCTGACAGAGTGACCATCGGGTTCTTGGTCACCTCCCTGACTAAGGCCCTTCTCTCCCGATCGCTCAGTTTAGATGGCCGGCCAGCTCTAGGAAGAGTCCTGGTGGTTTCGAACTTCTTCCACTTACGGATGATGGAGGCCACTGTGCTCATTGGGACCTTCAAAGCAGCAGAAATTTTTCTGTAACCTTCCCCAGATTTCTGCCTCGAGACAATCCTGTCTCGGAGGTCTACAGACAATTCCTTTGACTTCATGCTTGGTTTGTGCTCTGACATGAACGGTCAACTGTGGGACCTTATATAGACAGGTGTGTGCCTTTCCAAATCATGTCCAATCAACTGAATTTACCACAGGTGGACTCCAATTAAGCTGCAGAAACATCTCAAGGATGATCAGGGGAAACGGGATGCACCTGAGCTCAATTTTGAGGCAAAGGCTGTGAATACTTATGTACATGTGCTTTCTCAATTTTTTTATTTTTAATAAATTTGCAAAAACCTCAAGTACAACTTTTTTCATGTTGTCATTATGGGGTGTTGTGTGTAGAATTCTGAGGAAAAAATGAATTTAATCCATTTTGGAATAAGGCTGTAACATAACAAAATGTGGAAAAAGTGATGCGCTGTGAATACTTTCCGGATGCACTGTAACTACAATAATGAAGAGCTCTGACAATAATTTTATTCACCAAGGGACAGCACATGAAGTGACTGTCATATTAATGTATCACCACATCTGCAACGTCATCAATGCAGCAATTGTGTTTTCTTTGAGTAAACAAAGAAAACAAGACATTAGCAAAAATAAACTTAGTCAAATTCATTTAAAAAAATAGACTACACAACCGGAATCCTCATGTGAAATAAAAAATTACACATCTAACAATGTGTTAATATGACTCCTGTAATGTGCTGTTCTTTATCACAATACATTGCTAGCTGTGTTACAGATGTGTACATTTTTTGAGTGGGAGTCCATGGAGGTGAGTGCAGAGACTCACTCAGGATCACACTGGCACTTTAAACAAACAGGCCGAATCATAAAGCCAGAGAGTGTTGTAAATAAATAAAACACACATCACAGACAAACAAAGCAGAGTGGCTGCTTAATGAAAACATGTAAGAAACTGACCTTGTCCTTTCTTCAGTATGCTTCATTATAGATTTTTGGACTCTTGAGAGAAAACAAAGGTAGTTAACTCCTAAGAGAAGACACATCCAGGCTGACCGATTCCATGTTGGGAAGATTATGATTCAAGTCGTTTGACTACGACTGCCCCATCTTCTTGAGTTGACTTGAGGCATGTCCTCACAGGTGGTGCAGTGGTAGTGCTGCTGGTTTGCAGTAAGGAGACTGTGGAAGATTGTGGGTTCGCTTCCCGGTTCCTCCCTGTGTGGATAGTGCTTCGAGTACTGAGAAAAGCGCTATATAAATGTAATGAATTATTATTATTATTTTCTAATAATGGCATATCAGAAAGATGGCTTGGGCCCTCTGTTACCATTTGAATTGCCATACTCTAAAGGGTTAAACTACCCTCTTTAGTCCTTACAATTGCATCCCTTGTTCAACAAGTATCCTTTTTCTGGGGATGGATATGAATGTGTTTAGTGGATTTATTGTATGTACACAAGGCAAGGTAACCTATTAGTGTGTGAAGTAGAAACTTGACATCCTCTGCTACATGCAAGGATAAAATGAATGACCGTCTGTAGAGCTCAACTAAAAGCAGCATACAAGACCGCTACACACAGAAGAGTCGCGCAAATTAACTATAATATATGCACGGTGTAATTATTTATTCATTTTCACCTTGATTACTTGCAGCTGCACCACTAGTCATCATCAGGCAGATACAGGACTTGATTGCAGAAAATACAAACTAATTAGAGACCGAGCACAGCAACTAGCAGCTGAGTGCAGCAAACATGAAACTGCCAAGCATCATCTGAAAATGTTATCAGAGGAGCAAAAACAGAGCCATGACTTTGTTTGTTTTCACCATTTTTGAGATGATTAGCTCTAATGTTTACAGAAGAATTATTCCTCACCCTGACACTCTGTTACCCAATAGCCTAACTATGGAGCTTCACCTCTTAATCACTGTGTGCCTCAGAGAGTAATGGTCTCAGGCAGATCCAGAAATGTCTTGGCTTTCACCCTGGACTCACAGCCTCAAGAGAAGTGAGCAAATGCCCCAAATGGCAGTCTTAACCAAAACTCTCTGTTGATCTCACTTTAAAAACGTTGAAGTTTGCAAGGAGCAAAAATAGCACGAAACAGAGGCTTGAAAAGATTTAGAAAACAGCTTTTCACATTAGACTTTCCAGAACTCCTCCAATTTTTATTGCAATTAAGAGTGATTTGTGACAATCATGCAAAAATCTGTCACCTGGGCAGATGGCATTTTTTTTTACAGTCCTCAAAGAGCACAGTCATAATATCCCCCAACATTCCGTGTCTACTTTTCATCTTCCAAACTTCCAACATCATTTTGGTTCTCAGATTAAATCACAACACAAACCAACGACTTCATGACCTTGCTCAGTACAACTCTTTCCAGCTACCTTAATTCATTTGGCTCTTTTAAGATCTTAGAGGGGACCAGCCTGGGCCTTTATTCCATTCCTTTAACTGGAAAGCAAGTTGCTACCAGCCTAAGAAGACTGGTATTGTTTTATCAATTACATACCAAACATTCAGAGCCGAGTCTGAGAAGACAAAGGGTTCAAGTGAGACAACAAATTAAGTCTGTCTTTGGACGGGGCAGAATGTCACTGGTATTGGCTTCAGAAGTTGCTGGTGATGTTAGACTTGAGAGCACAGTCAGCATCAGCTGTTCATGGGGAGTTTAACGGAGAAATATTGATTTTTAGATATTTTTCCAGTTGTTTACAGAGATGCCACTTGTCTCTGTCATTAGCTGTGAAATTGTATCTGTACAGTGATTGACTATATCAGTCATCGTTTGGTGGTCTTTGAGTTCAGCAATATTCAATGTGGTTGTCATGAGATGTGTTCTGTAAAGCAATATTTTACTGGTGGATGTATGGTGGTGAAGCGATTGAGGGAGTTTTAATGTTTAGTTATGTTCTTCTGGGAACCGTCTTATGGTTTTCATGGAAAGGCAGATTTTGGTTGGTAGAGTTGTCAACATGTGTCCTTGATAATGGTTTCATAAAGCTAGCCCTTCTGACATGTTCTAAAAGACTGTCTTTTGTTGGATGTCTTTTTGTTTTACAAGGATATTAATGTATACAGTACATGGTTGTTTTGAGATTTTGCTATGAACTTGAGTTTAGTGATCATTCAATCCTTGAATAGCTGACTTGAGAATTTCTAATTAAAGGTAGTATTGGTTGGTAGAAGTAAGTTAACACTCCCTCCGCCTGCAATTTTACCTTTACAACCATCTTTGGGATGCTGATGGCCATGCTGTCTGACAATGGTATCCTATGAAGTGTAAGCAATTTGGTGAGTGGTCTTTGTATTTTAGTAATGGTTTTCATCAATGTGTTGTTGGTCTGGAATTTGGTTGGCATTCTGTTTTTGATGGTCTTTCTGATGACATTCACTGAGGTACTTCTGTATGATTATTTGGTTTAAGAACTTGACCTGCAGGCATTCTGTTAATCACTAGTTCTGGTAGTCTTCCTGGTTTTGCAAATTTCTCCCAGTCAGTAGTCATTGGTGAGTGGTGTTCAGAAAGCAGTCCATAGCAGACTTGATGTATGCTTGGCCTTAAGCTGGGATTATGAATAATAAGTTTTGCCTCGTAATGGACATCATTTCCAATTCACTGCTATAGTATGAGGCATCATGCTTGGCAGGGATTGTGTCACTATTGACAAGACCTTTTTTATCACTACAGGCTAAAAGTTATGGGTTTGGATTCAAAGTATTTACTGCATAACTTATACCAACTAAAGTACACGCATGGCCTTGTCAAATGTAAATGTTAATTTAGAATTATGACAAGCAGCTCTGATCCAAAGCCTGCCAATGCAAATGGCACTTTATTCTTCTGCACATAATTTAAATGTCACACTAAAGAATACTGCTTTAGCAAAGTCGTTAAACTACCTTAAATCCGCCTGAAGCGTGCACAATGTGTCCCTCTAGTCACACGCCATCAATGAAACCATCCCCACAGCCTCTAAAATGAATAGGCCAACAAAGAGCACAACATTTCCAGGGACTTCTTGCCATTTGCACAATGTGCTTTGTAAATAGCCCGGTACTTATTTTGCAGGTTCAAGTCATCAACATCCATACATGAGAGGCGGAAATGTGAGCCAAGTGTTTCCAGAGCCCTGTGGCACAGGCTTTGTTGAAACAGACAGGACAGGCAGTTCCTGAAGATGTAACATTTCTTTCTATGAACAGAAGCCACTCTGAAACCCAGAAACGAGCTCAAATAAGCACAAATAAGCTTAACACATGAGAAATATTAAGCACAATGTTAACTGGAAGCACCGTGAGGGTCATCTTTTTAAACTGTTAAATAGTGATGGCAGGCAATGATGTAAGCTGTACCTGGCATTTAAAAAGGGCAGGAAATGGCTACATCACTTATATTGAAATACCATGTGTCAAAGGCTTATTATGCTTAAGGACCAGTAGCCCCTGAGATGTTAAAATCCACATCTGGGGGTGTCACAGATATGTACAGAGTTCAAACTCAGAGCCTCAAGGACCAAACCAAGTTGGCTGTCCAGCATCTCCCAGTGCATTTGATGCTCCACGTAACTGAAAATCAAGTAGGGACACGTGCTGGCTAAGCATCCTTAAGACGGGAAGAAAAGACGGGTAAGCCTCAAAAACACAGAAGCTGGCATCGTTGAACTTAACTTCTTTATTTTGTCATAATCAGGACAGCTTCACTTCATAACGGCTCTTAAATTGCAACTCAAGGCGTGAATCACCCGCTTCCTGGCCCCAACTCATCTTTGTTTGCGAACTCTGAATCCTTAGCTCGAAGTTATCAGCTAATCCTTTTAAGGAAAGTCACGGCTGGTGGCCGACTTTCCTTGTAATGAGCTCTTGATAACATTTGGGTTACAAAAGCAATCGCAGATTGTGGTGCCAAGCTTGTGTGCGCATTAAGAAATGCCACATTAGCATTTGCCACTTTCTTATTACCATTTTATAGAAACACATGAGCGACTGCCGCGGATTTGCATGCATGACCTCTATTACAAGAGCTAGCGCAAGGCTGCACCTGCAAATCAGAGGAGTGCTTGTCAAATATGTGTTGGCTTAAAGTTACTGTTCATTCCCTATTTTCTGCTACTGCAAATGCACCAAGAAGGGAGATGTAGGTCTTTTATTATTATTAATTTCCTGTAAGCCCTTCAGAAATAGATAAAATTACTAGACAGATGCGCTGAGGAATAATTACAGGAAAGTGTAAACAGTATGCAAGCTTTCCATAAAACACACAAGACAAATGATAAAAAGTGGAGACTGTTCAGTCCATCAACCTTATTAAGCGAAATTATTTGCTCTACATACAGAATATGTACAACAGTTCTCTTTCCAATGTACATTTATAAAACCTTTCCCTTTGTCACCTTTACGGCAAGTGACTGCAGCTCTCCACTTAAGGCTTGTTTATACTTGGCATGTCCATGTCTCTGCGAGATTCCCCTAGGCTGCATGTGATGTAAATTTCATGAGCAGTCCTGGAACATGGACCACTGCATTGGTGACCCTATTCCAGAATTTTGAAGAAGTTATGCACAACTACACATGTGCTAGACAAGTAAACATGGGCTCATTCGAAGAACAGTTGTGTGAATTAATTCTTTATTACCTACTTCTATGCAATCCAACATTAAAAGCACATGGAGACAGGCAAATGATGCACAAATTCATGTCGAGAAAAGGCCCAGACCTTGGGCTGATGGCAGTTTGTGCAGGCAGAAATGAAAATATTGGCAAGATCAATATGTATAGGCACAGAAAAAAACTTCCAGAGAAAAGGCGGGGGATTCTGCAACCATGCAGTGTCACACATTGAATATTTGTACGATAAATAGAGCAGGGTGCACATGCTCCGTGCTCAACTATGTTTACAGCTGCTTGAGTATACAGTAAATGGGCCTTTAGAAGTACAGTAGTCTTAGAACAGTTCCTCCAAGAAGAGCTTTGTCATGAAGACATACCAAATTTTATATATAAGAGGAAACCATTTGGCCCATCAAGTTAATTCAGTTAGCTAGAAGACAATTCATATAATTTCTAACTGGTTCTTATAATTCACTGGAGTATCCACTTGAAGAGCTATGTAGTTTTTTCATGGTGTCCATGACCCCTTGTGTTTTCAATTAAAAATGTACTTCCCTTGAATTTCCATTGAAAATTCACTATTTAATTGGAAGAAATCTTCTCAATCAATGTGATCAAAACCTTTGGGAATTTTTGCCCTCTGGATTAGGCGTCCATGTAGCCTTCAAGACTAAGGAGTTTCAGTCTCCTTAGTCTGTCTGAGTAGGACACGACTTTTAGTCCATGGAAGTCTCTACGTGACACAACTTCTACTGTCGTTCCTTTTAGCGATGCTTAACAAATTATAAAGTTTCAGCATAACTTCCTCTGATTTATTTTTAACAGTTTTTATGCTATAACAAAATATTTAATCTTTTTAATTGTTACTATGCATTGCCCTCAGAATAAGAAGGTTGGGTCAATGTAAATTATTGACAGAGCTTGCTTCTTGTGGGTCAGCATCACCCATCTTGTATTCATTCCCATTTTCTGTTCATTAATTTTCCTTTTTGAAGTGCTTGTTAAATTTTGAACATGTTACAGCTCTTACTGATTACTACATTAAATATCATGTACATTATGTGGCACAATGATGCAAAGCACAGAGAAGGAAATACACCAGAAGTGTAGAGAATGAGTGTTGCCAGCTCTTTCACAAAATATTCACTAGTTCAAAAAGTTGCCCTTTATTGAGAATTGATCCCCTGCTATCCTTATGCAGACCCCTGACTCCAAAACCCCAACCCCATTTTTTCCAAGTTCCTGTACCGTGATAAACCTTGGCCACTGTCCAATAGCTTTATCACTCTTTTGCAGTTAAGTAGCATAAATATATCTTTGAAAGGTTTTTGGTCCAAATCTGCCCATAGTGGCTGAAGTCCTCTTATTTTATGAGGTGTACTTTTAAAACTGCTGATGTAGCACTTACTGATAACACTTGGATTTACGGTTTTTCAGGCTTTAATGTGCCACCTAACATGTAATGCATCTGTTTGATTTATGCCATACTGGAAGTACGGCTATTAGTGTGTGCGCTCGCGTAAACCAATGGACTGCCACATCCTGTGGGGTTGGTCGTTGCCTTGCACCTGGTGCTGCTGGGATGGTCTGAGCTCCCTGCCATCTTGTAAGTGGTCAGTATATATTGTGCATGTGCATGCATTTTGTTAATATGTTTTAATAGTGAATATAAAGGCACTACAATAAGTATCAATTGACATAGAACAAAAATGTAGGTTTAGAACTGAATCTCCAAATGTATTGTCTGAATGTGAAATAGACCTGTAGGAGATCACGACGGAGACACATTGACTGACGGAAACCCACAAAGGGTAAAATAATAACTCATTGAGCTGGCCAGTGTGGCCTTCAAGCCTCACCAGTTTAATGCACATTTTTAATCCCTGGGGGCACTGCATAGCAGATCCTGATCCCAAAACTAAAGAAGAACTGTGATGTACCAAAAGAAGAGTTTTGTGCTGTCTGGAAGTGTATAAGGCAGGACAGAAAGACATGCAGCAGAGGATCAGGAAATTGAGCTAAATACCAAGGACTAACAACATGTAAGTGTCCAAAAATAGGAAATCATACACAAAATCTAAATGTTCCAAAGCCAAATAATTAATCAAAAGTCAAGAAAGACAGACATAAATCTTCATTTCTAAATATTTTTTAGAAAGCTACTTGTTCTATACAGATTTGCATTTATTATCCAGAAGCTTGGGCACAGAAGTTACCACATCATCTTAAATAGGGTGCAGCCATGATATCACATGTCGAACATCTGGTGGTAAGGTGGTAGCAACTGTACAGTAATCCCTCCTCCATCGTGGGGGTTGCGTTCCAGAGCCACCCGCGAAATAAGAAAATCCGCGAAGTAGAAACCATATGTTTATATGGTTATTTTTATATTGTCATGCTTGTGTCACAGATTTGCGCAGAAACACAGGAGGTTGTAGAGAGACAGGAACGTTATTCAAACACTGCAAACAAACATTTGTCTCTTTTTCAAAAGTTTAAACTGTGCTCCATGACAAAACAGAGATGACAGTTCTGTCTCACAATTAAAAGAATGCAAACATATCTTCCTCTTCAAAGGAGTGCGCGTCAGAAGCACAGACTGTCAGAAACAGAGAGTAGAGAAAAGCCAAGCAAAATGACACCTTTTATTGGCTAACTAAAAAGATTACAATATGCAAGCTTTCGAGGCAACTCAGGCCCCTTCTTCAGGCAAGAGAGGAAAGCAAACAAATCAATAGGGCTGTTTGGCTTTTAAGTATGCGAAGCACCGCCGGTGCAAAGCTGTTGAAGGCGGCAGCTCACACCCCCTCCGTCAGGAGCAGGGAGAGAGAGAGAGAGACAGAGAAAAACAAAGTCAAAAATCAATACGTGCCCTTTGAGCTTTTAAGTATGCGAAGCACCGTGCAGCATGTCGCTTCACGAAGCAGCTGCACACAGAAGGTAGCAACGTGAAGATAATCTTTCAGCATTTTTAGACGAGCGTCCGTATCGTCTAGGTGTGCAAACAGCCCCCCTGCTCACACCCCCTACGTCAGGATCACAGATAGTCAGCGCAAGAGAGAGAGAAAGAAAAGTAAGTTGGGTAGCTTCTCAGCCATCTGCCAATAGCGTCCCTTGTATGAAATCAACTGGGCAAACCAACTGAGGAAGCATGTACCAGAAATTAAAAGACCCATTGTCCTCAGAAATCCGCGAACCAGCAAAAAATCTGCGATATATATTTAAATATGCTTACATATAAAATCCGCGATAGAGTGAAGCTGCGAAAGGCGAAGCGCGATATAGTGAGGGATCACTGTATATCATTACCAACAACCACCAACCCAGAGTAACATGAGAAAGATTAAAATGGCGATGACCATGACCCAAAAGATAGTACAAAATGGCACCACGAACATAACTATAACACATCAACATAAGGAAAAAAACATTAAACATACAAAAATAATGAAAGAAATGGAATCAGAGGGCCAAAAGCCTAGATTCACCTTAATTACAAAATAAAAATGCAAGGCTGGATTTACACTTGGGGAGAACACAAAATATAACTAATTAGAAAAGAAAATTGACCTAATGCCAACATGTTGAGACACTTATCTTCCCTGTTTATCAGCAAGGATGCCTAAAGCACTTACCCACTTCTAAAACCATATCAATTCTGTCCCTTCTTACCTCGCTGATGTTTCTTTCACTACATTTTGCCTCCCCATTATAGCTAACTCCAAGTTCACTAAATTTGAGACCAGTAGTTTTTAAGTTACTTGCTGGAAATACTTCATAGTCATTTCCATGGTTAGGAATGTGCCACAGAAACTTGGGGACCATCCATGTAGAATTCCATCTGTAGTCCTGAACCTCAACCTATATTATAAGGTTATCAGACACCATTGCAAAGGCGTGTCTAATCAAATAAGAAAAAGAGGTCAAGCATATGGCCACATAAAACCCCATGTTGCCATCTATTGGTTTGGAGGACTACTAGATTCCTATTCCAACATGTCTCCTACTCTCCCTCCATTATTATCCCCCCAACATACCTGCTTTTACCAGGAAGTGTTCCAGCATATCCTGAGAACACATGAAGCAGATCTTGCTGGCCATACTTACTCTGTCCTCTCTTTCTGCAATGAAGCTCTATATCTGACTATCATGGCACAATTACTCTCTTCAATTTTATGAGACAAACTGTTCACCCAACAGTTGCCTCAGCTCTGGAGTATAGGACTGGCAAAAATCCTAGGTGTGCTTTCCTGGTGCTGTATATTCACATCCCCCACATACATCTGGACTAGTCAATGTCACATAAAAGATTCAAACCCTTGTCCCTAGTGGCCAATGTTTCGTGTCAGCAATGAGCAAGTGACCTGTGCCAAATACAAGTGGAAACATGTCCCTGTGAAAAGGTGTCGCTTCAGTCAGCTTTCTGTAAATGAAACACCTGCATAGAGACAATGCCAAAACCAACCTTGTGTTCTTCATTTGAGCAATAAATAAAGCTGTGCATTCAGACACCTGCCACACCTACCAATCTAAAGTGTTACCTTTACAGTACCATAATTCAATAAAAGGGGCACACTTGGCAGCAGAGACACAGGGCACAGCTCACAAGCCTTAATTCAATTCTGGCTGGCCAAA
Source organism: Erpetoichthys calabaricus (assembly GCF_900747795.2). NCBI lineage: Eukaryota > Metazoa > Chordata > Cladistia > Polypteriformes > Polypteridae > Erpetoichthys > Erpetoichthys calabaricus. The sequence continues at coordinate 113,794,914 of NC_041395.2, read as the reverse complement.
GCCTATTAAAAACAGGACACTCTGCCAGGAATATTCCCCTTGCTTTTCTTAGGCTCTTATTAATCTGACCATTGCTTTGTTGATCTTGTAATTACCTGGCACAACAAACTTGACGTCATCCAGCACCCACCCGCTCCCTGCAAGCAGCCATGGGACAAAAGCAGCCTTTAAGAACCTCGATTAGAAGCCCAGCATAATTGCACTTCTGTTTAATTAGCAGCGCGGATTAGACACCTGCACAGAGGAAAACACAGTCATTGGGGGCTGTGGGGGTTGGTGGGGGCTTGGCAATGCAACTGTTCCTACTATTTCTGCTCTAGTTTTTGTTTTTCAATTTAGATTGGCACAGCATGGGCTTATGCACAGGAGCTTGAGACCTGCTTTGGTGAGGATCTATCAAGTAAAAAACTGAAAATGCCTCATTTGAACCATCTCAGCTGACTCCCACAGTTTCAGGGATCATGAAAGTAGTGCACAGTTCCATTCAGCCATTTCAAATCAACCTTACTCTTAATATAGCCTGATCTCCACAAGATGCACTTACGTGCTTATAAACTCGGGCTCCTCACACAGGCCAATGCACACATACTCATCATATGAAAGGACGCAGCAGTGTGGATGAAAATTGACCTCTAATCCCACCCCCAAGAGAAGAAGAAATGAGAACAGAGCCCAAGGCCAAAATGCTGGAGGGGAGGTAAGAAGTAAGCCCAAGAGGGACTGTAACAGACATGCTTATTGGTATAAACTGGGCTTCACTGGTGCACTTGTCTTCCCAGCACAGTTTGGGCCCTCACCTTGCCACTATGACACACCCCTAACACCTAATGGAGTTTGATTTTATTATTTCTATTTAAAATTTCTAATACTATATGAAATCTGAAAGCAAAAAAAATCCATTTGCACTTTAAGTCTTTTGATAAAGCAACACATTAAATAGATTATTTTAGAAAAAGGCACTAACATGGTGATAGCACTGCATCTTCATTTTACAAATTAAATTATATGTGGGGAAAATGGCTGTGGATATTTCCTCACTCTAACAAAACATGTGTGCAATAAGTACACAGTGAGTTTAAGTATGCAATTTACAATGTGTGTGTATATTTGGAAGAGGCCAATAACTAAAAACAGGTTGCCAGGGCAAGCACACCACTAAGCTGAAAAAGTGTAAATGAAAGTCCTTAATTCAATTCAGTTTATCATTGCACAGTTCTCTTCACGGAGTATAGGCTCAGATGGCAGTAACAAGGTCACAGTCAGAAAGTAAAATAAAAATACAAACTTAACAAAATATAAAATACATAAAAAAATTGCAACATGGCACATAGTATATAAAGTATCTGCAAACTGATTAGCATAAAAGGATCCTAACAATATGTGGCCATTATCATTATACAGTAATTGAGGTATGGCCAGATGACGACACAGCATACAGTAGGAAATGTTAACTCCAGTTAGTGGTATCCCTGGAGAAAATAAACCTCTGGGTGGTCAACAGACAGTTATAATGCAAAATTCTAGATAAAAGTCTGATAAAGTCCAGGGCCATCTTAACATATGGGCACTGGCCGGGGGCCCCAGGAGCATAGGTCCCCATGATGTTTCTGATGCCTATGTATGTTTCTCTTTTGCTATCAAAACATGGGCCCCAGAAAACTACTTTGTCCGGGGGCTTATGATGCTGTTAAGTCGGCCCTGTCACAGTCACAGTCTCAGTCCTGGGGCCTCATGCATAATACAGTACATAGAATTCGCACTATAACATGATGTAAGCACAAAAGTGGAAATGTGCTTACACACAAAAAAATCCAGATGCATAAATCTGTGCGAACGCCAGCTCCATGTTCTTCCACTCCATAAATCCCGGTCAGCATGATAAGTAATGCACGTGCATGCGCCTGCTGTCCCGCCCTAACTCCTCCCAGAATTATAAATATGCAAATCAATATAAATAACCCTTAAGCTCAGCCTTATGTGAAAAGACAATGGCAAAAGCAAGAGGGAAAATAGAAGAATTTCAGCGAATACCAAGTGGAGGCAAGGAAAAACATACTATCTGTTGGTTTAAATAGTGGTATACTGTAAACAACAAAAGGAAGTTGATCGAGTCACATAGCATGTCGGAGAAACTCCGAGAAGCTCAAGTTCACAAAGTTGCACAGTGCCCGAAATAAAAAAGAAGTTGTCACATATCAAAGTCGCCGTGAAAAGGTGAGTCGTAGCCCACCGTCTGAGTGTCATATGAAAGATTATTAGGGTACAGAGAAAAAAAGGCACACAGTGGGAAATAAGCATGAAATGTCAACTTTAATCTCGAAATTTCCACTTTAATCACGTAGTTTATTTTGTCATTAAAGTAGAACATCATAAACTTCATCTTAAAATCGTTTAATTTACTAGTTTCTCAATCCCATCGTAACTAAAGTAGCACGTTAAATGCTTTGTTTTGTATATGATCTATGTGCTCCGTGTGTGTAAATCACTACGTGCTTCTGGGCTTTCTCTTCCTCCGACAGGACACAGAATCCATTACATTTGTGATATTACAGCTCTCTGAATAATTAAAATACTGAGATGTATACGTGATATAATTTTCATAATGATAGGAGTTAAAGCATGTTATTAAACATGGGAACACGATGGTGCAGTGATTGTTCATGTCTCACACAAGATGCTTGCTGCGCCGTGCGTGACCTTTGATGAAATACTTTATTGTAGCAGTACTGTCTCTTTCAAACATACTAACCTCCAATTCCTGTCCTTACTTTTCTTTCTCCAAATACCAAATCGGCACACAATCAGCTCTGTAATAGACGTTAAGCCATCTGTAAGATCAGAACGCCAATTCTTCAAAACTTTTAAGGAACATTGAAATATCTTCGTAGTACATGTTTAATTATCCTATCCATCTATCCTTCCAGTGTCGCATCAGCACCAGCAAGAATACAGCGCGAGGCAGGAACAATCCGTGAACAGAGCTCTAGCAGCTTGCTAGCGCTGCAGCACCGTGTCCTCACATGTTTAATTATTTACAAAATAGATAAAACTTTAACTTCATTTAAATAATCTGTATAATATAATAAACATATTTTGCTGCATTTCATCTTAAAAATGGTATCATCATCATATGTAAATATGCGCTTTATAAAGTGGCTCAGGTTGTGCAATATTATAACTGTATCACAAGTTTACAGTGAAGTAATTGTACTTATAAGTACAAACAGTTCTACAAGGAGCACTTGATGGACTGATTGAGTGCATTTAGAGTTCTTGGGATGAAACTGTTTCTGAACTGCGAGGTCAGTACAGGAAAGGCTCTGAAGCGTTTGCCATATGAGAGCAGTTCAATAGACAGCATGGCTGAGGCAGCGTGTGCTTGATGCTGTATACCGATAATTCTCTTTCCAATCAGCTGCTGTACAGCTGTGATTCACACTCAGATACAGTGATATAAATACTCCGAGTGGTGCAGTGAGTGTAATATGGAAAAAGATGATCCAATGTGGCAACACCTAACGGGAGCAGCTGAAAGAAGAAGAAGAAGGTGCAGTGAGAGTAACAACACTAAAGCAGTTATGGTATTTGGAATAGTTTGACCATTCTGTGGACCATTATATTGTTACAGGTCAATTACAATCAGATGTATTAAACTAATAAACAATATGCGGTTAATTTCAGTGTATTTATAAAGCCATGTCAGGGATGTGGATCTAAAAAAGAAAGGGTAACCACACAGGAACAGTAGCACTGCTTTGACGCTGGGTGCCGCCAGTCTGCAAAACTGAGCAGAGAACTTGCGTACGACAGGGTATGAGCTACCGTGGAAATGTGCATGGCTTTACGCCAAGTTTAGGTTTTATACATCGCGATTTGAACATGGAAACGTTCTTACACAACATTTTTGTGCGTACGCACGTTTATACATGAGGCCACTGGACATACTAGGACTACTGGCTGCCCACCCAGCACTGGGCATTCTAAAACATACATTTGTAGTAGACAATGCAAAAAGATGATTTTATCCATCCTTCTTTGGGTTTGAAACCAGCTTGGAAGTAAAGCAGTGACACCAAGTAAATATAATACAATACAACACAACTTATTTTCGTATGGAGCTCTTCATTGTGTGCAGGCACTGAGCAATTTGAACAAATTCTTACGGAAAATACAAGTATACATTATACCAACTACTAAAGCAGAAACAGAGATGGGTTAGTAATGGTTCATAATTATTGAATCACTTCCAGGTTTTATTCAAATGACTAAAAAGCCAAGATGTAATATGTGCAGCTAATCAGCAGCTCTAATCCAGGTAGCCTTGACTAAAGCAGTGAGTCTTCAGGTTGGATTTAGAGTTGAGACTCAGGGGCATCACTAATGTAGGCAGAGTGGTGGCTCTGAGGCTAGGGACCTGCACTGGCAATCGGAAGGTTGCCGGTTCGAATCCCGTAAATGCCAAAAAGGGACTCTGCTCTGTTGGGCCCTTAAGCAAGGCCCTTAACCTGCAATTGCTGAGCGCTTTGAGTAGAGAGAAAAGCGCTATATAAATGCAAAGAATTTATTATGTATGCAGGCATGTCGTTCAACATCTCTGAGTTCCTGTAGCTAAAATCTCAACCTACTGCTGATGCTTCATTGACCCTGTAGGCTGGCATCTTGAGATCTGTTCAGGATTAAAAGTAGTGAAAACTTCAGATAGTTAAGCAAGATCTTAGCTTGATCTCCATCTTTTAATTGTTATATTTAAGACAAAGAAATTTAAAATTAGCCCTAAACTTAACTTGAAGCAAATGTCACAACATGAGAATTGGAGTTTTGTGTTTGTGCTTTCTAGTTATAGTAATGATTCTTACAGTAGCATTTTGAGTAAGCTGAAAGCTGGATAAAGAATAGTTTGAACAGCCAGTGAATAATGCATTATAATAGCCAGTCTTAATAGAAATAAATGCATGAATGAATTTCTCAGTATTCTCTCAATTAAATCAAACCACAAATATGGAAATAACTCCATGCTGTCTGGGACAGCAATATGGCATACTATCCTGAAAATAGAGAAGCCCCTAGAGAGCAACAAACACTGTTATGCATGGTGCTCTTGAAATGTCATGTACACGGTTTCTCAAACCAAGGGATAAAGACTGTTAGCTGGAGAGGATGTTGGAGCAGAATGTTAAAGGGCAGATAGCCCAGCAGGTGCCAAATGTCCCTGACCTTTTAGTGAAAAGGACAGAGAGAGAGACCATAGAGGGCTGAAATGTGGAAGTGGACAACTCAGTGCTGGGATAGGTAGTACTGTATGACCTATAAGAGACAACTAATAGTAGAGAGGGTGCTTGGAGATCAGTTCCTTTCAGGGTTACCAAGGACACATGTGTCACAAAGAGCTCTAGTCTTGAGCACCTGCAGCCAATAAGGAACCCATAACACTAGAAGAAGTTCTGTGACTTGGCTGGATGTTATCCTAGCAGGAGGTTTACGCTGATTTCATGCCAAATGGCTTACCAAGTCTAGGGCCAGGAGGAGATTTCTGCAAGGCTGATTAGTGGAAGGAAGAGGAAAGGGTGTGGGAAAGGGATATAGGTGAACAGA